>NW_027466098.1:11917500-12220000 GCF_046127955.1 Nelusetta ayraudi | reverse complement strand
GAATTTCTCTGAAGTTCACGCCCCTCGCGCATGCGGTGCAACAGACCACTGATCGCTATCTGAGATTTTTATTGCCAACGCACCTTCTGCAAACTCATCATCACACAGTCGGTCCCGTTGTGTTAATTACAGCACAACTGTGACGCGGCGCCTGACTTGCTGCGAACGTCGCAGCCTAACACTCTCTCCTCACACAGACGTACACACACCGAGGGACCTGAGTAAACCCGGCGAGAGGGTTGCGATCGCTGGAAGTGAACTTGCCAGTCATGCTGGCTGCTTTTCTGTCCCGATGCTTCATAATTTATCATCAGGGAGGTGGGAGGCCCTCTCACATATCAGCCAGTAATATCTCCTGGCACACGGGCCCACCGCGTGCCACTTTGCCACTACCACCGGCCGGATCCGAGCGCCAGCGTTACAGTTTAGACACTCTATCTCCACCTCCTGCCTGCGAACACCTGTGGCTTCATTTACTCTTCGTCACACCGGGCAAACAAACACCCTCTTTACTCACTTTCCTCAAAGGAAAGAGGGGGAAAAAAGGTTGTTACCGTCTTTGATTATCGAGTGGATGCATTTTTTTTTTCTTCCGATAACCGATGAAACCTCGGTGACGAGTGATTCGCAGTTTATCTCTCGCTTTCTCGACTGCTCTCCCGAGGAGATGAGTGCGCTTGCGTCTTTTGAATTGAAACCTTCTTCGTTCGTTTTGCGAAAGGAAAAAGCTTTTAAGCTGCCGATGTTAATAATAGCAGTGCTGTTTTTATTTAAGAGACAAGAGATGAAAAGATAATGTGCACAACTAATAATAATGTGCCGGCTGGAGATTGACAAAGCTCAGCGTGTTAGCTGGGTGTTTGACTAAATAATGAAGATAATGTTGCATATTTGCTTATACAAGCGATCAGCGCCAAACAATCTTCACAGCATAACCGACGCATAAAAGCAATTTGGCAAATTAGATTAAGTAAACAGCTGTAAACAGAGCAATATGTGGATTTTTTTAAATGCCAGTGCTGATAAAGCCAATATTATATTGTTAATGTTGACTTGCATTGAATAAATCCTGCACTTTAATAATAGTAATAACTCATAAAAAAAACTGATTGTTGAACTATGACCACTAGTAATATATGATAGGTATGTAGCTCGAGAAACAAGGCATATAAGTAACGTTTTGTCTCCATGCGTCATTCCACGCATTGCAATAAGCAGTCATTGAAAAAAACAGAGTGAACAGCCACATCTGACATTTTCTCGAGAAAGACAAATGCGATAACAGACTTTTTGTTGACTTAACCCTTACGCTGCCACACAGGAATGTGGAAAAACATATGACCGAGACCCACACAAAATAAAATGAGAACTGGTTTGAACCCGCATGTGGTTTATCCCTTTTGAAAAAGGGACACGATGAAAGGAACAGGGCAATAGATTAGATTAAAGTTTACAGCCTTTCCAAAGTCTCAAAGACAAACTGACAAATTGTGTTTGCTCTTGTGTTTTGGATGTTGTATTACTTAATACGATGGAAAACTGTAGCTTTTACATGGTGTATCACACTTGGGTCAATACTGCAGGGTCTCAGCAAAAGAGCGAAGCCCACTGGCGAGCCGATGGGAGCAAAGAGCTTTGGCCAATTCTTTCCAAAAATCACTGCGCTGCCTCTGTTACTCTCTGATATGTTGTTACAACCGCGTTATTAACACTTGCTGCTCTGAGGTGAGCGGCCGCACCCGTTTTTTGTGTTTTTGTTTTTTTTCCGCCGTTGTCGTTCTCGAATCCACACCCTCTCCGCCTGTGCCAGGGAAAGGCGATCGGCCCTCTTGGAGCGCTGGCATGTAACTGTAACACCAGGTGGCACACACAGTATGAATACTTAATGGGGGCGGCGTCAACGATGCCCAGAAGTTTCTGCTCCCCGCTTGTAAACACGCGGAGCTCCGTTTCACCTTGGCGCCGCCGAGAGGAGGGGGACATTCACCGGGCGCGTTCCGTCATTATCTCGGCCACCCGGCCAGCCGCTCTGACATTTATCATAGACGCTGACGTCAGCCGCCAGGTGGGGAAAGGAAACCTTTAGGCCGAGGGGGGGAAAAACTTTGGCGGCTTTAACGGACGCCATTGGGCTCTTTAGTCCGTCAACTCGCGTCTTCCTCCAGCAGCGCCGTGCCCGGTTGCTCGGGCCTGGGCTTTAATTTGCCATGTGGCTCGACCGGGTGAGCCAAATGAGTTTCCTCCCCGCAAGATTAGCACTTGTCAGACCTCAGCAGCAGCAGCAGCAGCAGCAGCAGCTGCGGAGCCCGTTGTTGTCCACCTCCACTGGAGGGGAAACACTTTCGCTCTCAGTCCGGGGCGGCGGAGGGTCTCGATATGTCAGAGGTGAACGGCCGCCAGTGGCTTCAGTTGGGGCGGGGGAGGGGCCGCTGTCGGGGGTGGGGCGGACTGTGAGAATGGAGAAGGGGGGCGGGGGTTAATGAGGGGGTACGCGAAGACCTCTTTCGGGGCAAGAGGATCGCTCCTGGTGCTGTGTGCCAGCACTGCGAGAGGGGAAAACAACATCATGTGCTGCTGTTTACTTCTCACCACAAGCAGCACTGTCATAGCCTCCCTCTGACCTACTTGTCAGCGCCCAAAATAAAAGAATGGATCCGTCTCTGAATCGCTCGCACAACAAAGGGGTTTGTTTCATCGGAGCGAGTCGAGGGCTCTGGGGCAGCCGTGCCTTTTTAATTTGGGAAAACCCAAGACTTGCTTGCTTATCTGCGGCGCGCACAGAAATGGACTGCGGTTTGATTTTTCTCGCCACCGCTCCAAACCACGCTGGCTGGCTGGCTGGACATTTTTTTTGTGTTTTTTTTCCTCCCTTTTTTTTGCCACCTTGCCTCCGAGGCAAAGGCCACAGCAGTGCTGCCTTTGTGCAGGCGCTGCAGCAGCCGCGTCGCCGCAGTTTCCACATCTCCCCCGATTGAATAATATTATCTTTGTCTGAGAGCGAAACTCCGCCGTCCCGCGCTCTCATTCAAGTCCGGCCGCGCTAATTGTGAGCGTTCTCACGCGGCAACGTGGCAGCCTCCATTTAAGCACGGCCTGCGAAATGGCCTCCTGCTTGACCGCCGTGACCTCACCAATTTATTTATACTCACCGTTATATCACGGCGAGCACCGCCGCCGCTATCAAGCGGGGCCAAACTGCGGCCGATAGGGAAAATGTTGCCGTCATTCCAGGAACCTGGGCCACTGGAAGTGGCGCGTGGCCCCCGCTGAACCGAAGCCCCCCCCCACGGAAATGACAGTTAAACACGAGCAACGTATCTCTTGTTGCATCAATTATTAAGTCAGTGGTTCCTCGCTCGCTCACTCACTCACTCACTCACTCAGGGTAGATTAGCCGGCTGCTGATGAGCGGCCGCCGGGGTTGTCTGAGGTAGCGTGGCGTCTGCGTCTGCATGCGAGCGAGCGAGCAAGTGCGCCGCCGTCTGCCGGAGCACTTACAGTAGCGCGAGAGCACACGTGGGGTCGCGCGAGGTCGAGCGCACAGGCGCAGCCTGTCGGGGCTGCGTATACGTCGCACTGAGTCACGGCCGCCGGGCCGACAGCGAGCGCACTGTGCGGCCCCATGACACACTTTACGGCGCTGCGTCCCTGCTGGACGCGATGGGCGGTGATGTAATAATAGCGTCGGCTGCCAAACCTCCCTGCCCCTCCGGTTTGTTGTCCCTTTAAACTGAAGCTCTGCCGGCGTTGCCCCTGAAAACGACTCTTAATGAGTCGCCCCCGAAAGTGCGACTAAAGTCGCAGGGGGGCGTTTTCTTTTTGGGGGAGGGGGGATATTTTTCGGTAGCGTAATTGGCGGCTTATAAATGAAAGTAAGGTAATAAAAAAAAAGGAGGAAATTCGACAGATTTGCGCTCGCCCACTGAATACAATGTCTTGTTTAACTCGCGGTGTGTTTTTTTTTTTTTTTCTCACTCCCGGATTCTCAGGGTGGGAAAACTTTTGTTTGCGCCCTGAAAAGAAACAGGCTGCGCTTATTTGTGAATGAAGGGATTAGCTCAAACACTTCACCCCAACAAGGACCATGATCCTATCTGGTTGCCTGGACACATGGTTTTGTTTCTCAGGCAGCGTGAGAGCGTGGCTGACTCCCACCCCACCCCCCCGACTGAATAAATGGCCTCGGTATGAAGGGAGACCATGTAAAATCACATGAGCGCAAGCACGGCTCTCTGTGGATGATAAAAAAAAAAGGTCCGACTACGTCTAAAAAAAAAATGTTCTGACTCACCAAGTCTGATTGTGCTTTGGACAAGCGGCTCAGCGCACAGTAAGTTTCTTTTTCTTTCTTTCTTTTTTTTTGCGCCTCACACAAGAATTGCTTTTAAGTCAATCATTATTCCCGCCGTTAAGGCTCCCACATCCCAGACACAATGCTCAGTCACCTCTGCAGCCTTTGAGGAATACCATTGATTACATGGTATTTACTCCATTGAGGGCCGGGGGTCAGGGGTCACCCCGCGCCTTAAAGCCTAAATCCCAGGCCCATTGTCCAGCTAAGGGTGAGAAAGCAGGGGGCAAGGCGCAGCCAACTTTTAGGGGGCTTATTCCAGCCCGTAAAAAAAGAAGAAGCTCCTCCGCGCTCGCCGAAGCCGAAGCCCTCCGGAATAGAACTGCGCAGGCTGCGCATCCTGAAAAGTTGACGGAGCGCGGCACCAAACGACACATCAACAGCCGCCTCCGCCACCCTGCCCCCGAAAGGTTTTTTGTTTACACATCAAGATATTTTGTTATTTTTACATTCCGCGGCGGGCTCTGCCGACTAACACCCAAGAAAGCCGAGCGCCTGTCAGTTTGTGTCAAGCGGAGATCAAGAGTCAACGTCCCCGTGACAGAATGTTTGTCGCATTTGTTTACTCCACTTCCACTATTGTCGCTGACAGAGGGATCAGGATATACATTTTGTGCGAGACTGCCGGTGTTGTCAGGAAGTTAACGCTTCGCCTCCGACGACGAGAAAAGGTGGGGTGAAACTGAAACTTTTCTCTCTTTTTTTGGGGTTTTCCGGGAGAGCGGGCGGAACAAAGCGCGAGAGCGGGCAGGTGGGTGTGGAGACGGCAGCGACGCGTCGGCATATGTTTGTGTATACATCATTAATGAAGAGCGGGCACGTGGGGGGAAGGGGAGGGGGGGGCGGGGAGGCGGTGATGATAAGTGGCTCTGAAATGTCTACAAAGTCAGAGCGTTACTCAGCCTGTCGAGGCCTCTGCCTGCAGCAATAAATCTGAACCTCACACATATGAACACGGAGCGCTCCCCCTGCTGGTGGCAGCCACGCAGTGACGGCCAGGGGTGGGTGAAGGGGTTGGGGGGGTCTGGCCAGAGTGGATCAAAGCTACACACACACACACACACACACACACACACACACACACACGGCTCACAGGTCACGCAGATACAGGATCCCGGGGCTTGTGAAATGTCTGAGATGCCATTTAAAGACGGATCATTATCGAGGCCCGTCACGGCGACCCTGCCGGGGGAATGACTCAGGCTGCCCATCGGACGGCGCAAGGATTTCCTGTATGGCCGGGGGATGAAAGGCGGCGGGGAGGGTAGCGGAGGCGTCGAGAATGCCGAGCCTTTTGTCTCCCGAACTAAAATATTGTGATCTGTGGGCGAGAAAGGAGCGCGGTCATTAGGCGCGCGGCGCAAAGAAAAGGGGATTGCGGGAGTTGTGTGAGGAGCCTATGACTAATGGGCTCGGTCAATGAGGGCCTGAACCTCTTTGTGTGCCCTTTTGTGCGGGAGTCCACAGGGCTAAAGCCTCGGAACAGGTGCGGTTCATTCTAGCGGATCGCCTCCCCGCAGGATTGTTAAGATCAGGGAATGTCTTTCATCCTGTCTCCCCTCTGTTAATCATTACGGAGGATTAGTTCTTTACGTGCAGGTTTGAGGACGGGGGAGCAAAAAATAAATGAAAACTAAACCCAAAAAAAAAAACAAAATTAGGCTGGGAGGCAGCGCCATAATTTCTTGAAAATTAGAGGCTTTGTGATGTATTGAGTGTTGCTTCCAAAGACACGTCTGGCTTTTGTTTAAACAAATGGCGATAGTTGGATTAGTAAACAAAACGGCGCGATTTATCCCTTAAAATTGTGAACACAGCCCTGTCTGTTAACTTGATAGAACCTAAAGCGAGTGTCTGACACTCTTCCCTCTTAGTATGAGTGTGCTGTATCCCTTTCCCTGCGTTAATTCCAATTTAATTGCCAGTTGCCTCAAGGCACTTCAATAACAGTAACAAATGATTTGATTTAGTGGACCTCATCAGACTGCATTTTAAATGCGACACAGCAACCCCACTTGAATTCCAATGAAGTGCTGGCACAGTCCTCTGTTTACTAATGATCCTCCGCTTGAGATGTCTGATTGAATCTGAGTCAGGAGCAATGGGACCTGCTAGTATTGTAAATGATCTGCAACCTGAGCAGACGGAGAAATAAGGACTTCATAATCTCGCATTAAAGCCGCGGCTCTGCGGGACGTTATAGCCAAACGCGGCGGCCGGCCGAGCGGCAGCCCGGCGAGCCGATTTGTTTTTTTTGTTTTTTTTTATCCTTTCGGTTTTCTCGCACGTACGGATTCGCTTTGCGTCCGACGGCCGCGGCAGCCTCGCCCGGATGGCGCGCCGCCTCGTATGACAGCCGATGGATCTTCCTCGCAGAGCCATTTTGACTGGAGCTGCCCTGCCAGCGCCCCCCCCCCCCCCTTCCTACCCCCTCTATCTGTATTCCTCCCCACACTCTGTGCAACAGGAAAGCAGCCCCAAAGAGATGCCAGGTCACACACAGGATTAAACTGGATTGTGTTTTTTCCTGCAGTCCTGCCTTTAATGGCTTGATATCGCTACTTAACATTCTGCGCAGAGCGCGTAGTGTAGGCATCATTTAGGGTGGAGCTACTATCAGCCGCTCTTTGAGCACACAGACAGACGGAGGACTTCACAGGCTGGCGCTGACTCCTGATGGGGAATGAAGAGAATAATTACACATTTAACACACGAGGAGCGAGCCATTGATTGCGTGATTGGCATGCTGTGTGCATTGTGTTGTGTGCGCGTGTGCGTGGGGGGTACGGTTGGGTTGGGTTGGGGGGGTGAGGGGAGGTTGTGTGTGTGTGGGGGGGGGCAAATTCTTAAAGAAAACAATGACTTTCATGGTTTAAAATAGAAGTTATAAAGACTCTGCGTTGAAAGTGCCTCTGGGCTTTTAGGGGAGTTGGTTTAGGTAGAGGCACTTGCTCTTTGAAAGAAGCTTTTCCCTCAGAGGACTCGCGCAAAGTTGAAGTGACCCAGTTTCCCCACTTAAGGCCCTGTCTGTGTACCGCTACTGAAATAACTGTGTCTGTGTCTTGTGCGCCGTTCTCCAGGGACTGACATGGCGGTGTTCTGTCTACTGTGCGCAAAACGCTTCCAGACCCAGAAGGCCCTGCAGCAGCACATGGAGGTCCACACCGGCATGCACAGCTACATCTGCAGCCACTGCGAGCGCCCCTTCCCCAGCCACACCACCCTCAAAAGGCACTTGCGCTCGCACACAGGTGAGCCGGACGGAACCGCTGCCGGTTGGCCGCGCAGCGTCGTATACGTTGCTTTTTCATTATATTTTTTTTCGGGAAAGAAGCGAGCGTGTGATGTCGAACGCACGCTGGGGCGAAGGCGCGTGTGTTTATTTTTGTATATGGGTTAATTTCCTTAGGTTGCAGGCTTTGAGCTTTTCATCAATTTTGCATGCATCCTCTCCCAGCCTCCCTTCTCCTTTCTCTATAAGATGACTCACCTCTCCGATGACGGCACTGTACCGTTATGGCCGGTGCATATTTTTGGGCAATTTCATCCTGTTTATATTTTTTCGGGTTCTCAGACGGCCTTTGGGCTTCTGCAATTCACAGCTGTCAGTTCTAGTGCGGCTCACCCGGAACGATAGAGGAAACCCAAATAAATATTGAAGGGAAGGCAAATGGAAATGACTTGTCTTGTGTGTTCTTCCGAGGGGTGAGTCTTCTTGCCGCGGGAGGCGCAGGGATATTTACTGAAAAGATGTCCCCCTTTCTTCTTTTACCTTAAATAACACTCCAAGCTGTCACGACGGCTTGATGTCTAGACGGGAGAAATACATAATTGATGTGAAGAGAGCGAAGTGAATGGAGTTTTGGCCATGGCAGTGTATCTTGTTTGGATGCTATTCTGCTTGGAAGTAACATTTTGTAAATGTCATCTGCTCCACAGTGGGGTGTGTGTCTCTGTGAGTGTGTGTGTGTGTGTGTGTGTGTGTGGTGGTGGGGGGAAACTGGGGAGAATCGTCCTGTAATGAGGAGAGCGATGTATCCTCTGACTCGGCCGTTGCTGTGGACACTGAGATAATGAGGCACATAGGTCATTGGAGATGAGTCAAATCCTCGGCCTGGGAGAGAAATAGATTAACTACAGTATAGAGAGCAGAGCGGCAACGCGCCCGCAAGACTTTTTATTAGCTATTAGCAGACGGCCGAGGGGCGTGTCCTCGCCTTCACAACATTAGCCATGTCTGAGAGCGCATCGTCGCCCGGCCTTGGCGTGCGTGTGTGGCGGAAGGGGGGAGGGTGGGGAGTGATGGGGGCCCTGCGAGACAGATTGACCCCCTTAGCGACCGCGTGGCGTCGCACGGAAAAGCGCTGCGGCGAGCGTTTGAAGCAAACTGGCGCTAATAAGCTTTCTGTCGGCCGGCGTGGCGGCCCGCACGCTCCGCGCGTTTTGTTTTTTTGTCTGTTTGTTTTCGCAGGCGATCACCCGTTCGAGTGCGAGTACTGCGGGAGCTGTTTCCGGGATGACGGGACGCTGAGGGGCCACAAGCGCATCCACACCGGGGAGAAGCCTTACGAGTGCAACGGCTGCGGCAAGAGGTTCAGCCTCAAGCACCAGCTGGAGACACACTACCGCGTGCACACAGGTGGGACCAGTTTCGAAAGCAATTTACTGGAAAAGCAAACACTGAAATGGCAATAAATCGCTGTGATCTATGGCCATAATTTAGCACAGAGACTGAGAAACACAGGCTCGACTTTTAATTTAAACTACTGTTGTATGCCATTAAATCATAACGGTCATTTAAATTTTTAGATTAAGTTAAAAAATAAAGACCCCTTATCAAACTGCATGGAACTATATGATGCAAATAATAGCCATTTATTTTATTATTAAGTCTAACTCTAAAGCAAACTCTTTGAGATTAGATGTAAATGAGTGTACTCAACATTAGACATAAGTATGTTTATTTGGTCAACATTTAACTATGAACTTTTGCAAGAGTGCCGAGCCGTCTGTGACTATGATTCCACCAATAGACGGAGGCAAACTGCTCCTGAAGCTTGATGTGCCAATATTAAATCTCACAAATTATGCAAAATTTCATCCGACAAGCATATTACCATAATAATGTCTCCCAACTGTCAATTAACTGCCTGGGAATTAAGTCCATTCTTGAATTCTTTATATTACTCCTCTTTTAAAAGAGTATTCTAAAAACTCACAGATCAGGAAATGATGTCACAAAGGGCACTAATCACTCTAAAACCTTTCCCAGGTTAGTGGCCACACTGCCAGGCAGGTGTTTGTTCCACCTTCTGAGGTTACGTCCCCCTCTAAACACATCAAAGGTCTCACAAAGCATCAGTTTTAGCAGGAAGCTAACAACAAGTGATTTTGCAGGAGGTCGTTAACAGAGGGCTACATAAAAAAAAAAACAACAGTATTTTTGGAGATCTCTATGGCTTTCAGGCAAATGCAATGATGCCAGTCAGAGTCAGGGAAGAGGTGTGAAGCTGCCCCGTTTCGGCCGCCGGGCCTCCGACTGCGAGTTGGCGGTGCGGAGCTTAACGCGGTGTTCGCTGAATCTTCCAGGTGAGAAGCCATTCGAGTGCAAGCTGTGTCACCAGCGGTCTCGAGACTACTCGGCTATGATCAAGCACCTGCGCACTCACAACGGAGCGTCTCCGTACCAGTGCACCATCTGCCAGGACTTCTGCCCGAGCCTGGCCGCCATGCAGAAGCACATGAAGGGCCACAAGCCGGAGGACGTGCCGGCTGACTGGAGGATAGAAAAGACTTATCTGTACGTCTGCTACGTCTGAGCGAGGGGCCTGGGACGCCTGGGGAAAGTCAAAGGGTGAAAAACTCCTACTGTTGGCTGAATGAATGACATGTCTCTTTGTTGGGTTTAAAAAAAAAAAACCTTATAAAAATACTCGTTTTTGGATAAACAGAGAAATGCATTGTAGGGGGGGAAGTTGTCGGTCGGGTAGATACAAGTTTTTAACAGCAAAAACACGAGACATGCAAGCAAAAAAACAAAAAAATGCAAAAATGCAAAAAGGTCACGAGCTAAAGAGGAGCTTCTTTTCCCGACGATGGGCTTCGTTATTTCTAGCGCGTGATGATGGAAATGATGGAAATATTGTCACATTTTCGTGACAAAGTGCCGTCTTAATCTGTAACAAACACCCAAAAGAGAGCAGCGTGTTCAGAATCCTGCCCCTCCGTCCCCGGATGACTTCAACCGTCAGTTTTAGTAAAGCGTTGGTTATTGAAATAGTTGGAAGTGTTTCAGCCCCACACACCCACACCCACACACACACACACACACACACACACACACACAGTGTTTTGATAATCGCTGTATCTAATGGATTCACTGTGGTTAGATCGATGCCACAGTGACTGCCGCTGCTGACCTGTATGTGTAGCATGTAGAGTTTATCCGCCTGATGCTGAACCGCTCAGTCATCTTCCGATTGTGCAGTAAAGACATTAACCCCCGTAATTCCACAAAGTCTCCTTCTGGCTGAACCTTTGGCTAAATTCCTGTGATTTCGCCGTTTGTTTCTCTGCTGCTGGATGTTTAATTTTGAAGTTGTTTTTTTTTTTTTCCTTTTTTTTAATGTTTCCTGCATGGTTTTTACTTGAATGGCTGCCATTTGTTGACCTCACCAGCTCTATTGTTGATTTCTGTTGATTATTTTCTTTTCTTTTTTAGGTAGCCGACTTACTTTAAAGTTGATCTTGCAATGTTAACAGGTTTTTGCTATTTATATGTTTGTCGTCTGTTACCAAATATGTGCTGATGTCCATCACACAGAATCTCCTGGGGGCTGATCCGGAGCAGAGCAAGCTCCGCCTCTCTTCACTTTCCATCTCTTTTTGTTTTTTGTTTTTTTGGCTCACTGAAAAAAACAAAAAAAAAACAATGATCCTTCCCTCTCTAGTTTTAATGTTACATCTTGACTTGGTCATCCAGTGTTGAGAAGAAAAAAATGCAAACAGCCTCCACATGTCCTCTGTACGTGTTCTGTTTAAATGGTTAACTATATATGGACGTCTTATAAAAATCACTGAAACAGAATTTCCATGGCGAAAATAATGAAAATACATTTTTTTTATATACATACAGTATATATATATAAATATAAAACTTGAAAAAGAAAACTCTGATTCGCTATGTCAGTAATAGTGTAGCTGTAATGTACAAACTGTCATGGTCTGTTTATTCCCTTATGTGAGCCTGACACAGGCCTTATAGAGTAAAACATGTTGTATTTTTGTATTACGGTAACTTGCTCTCTGTTTACATTTGGTATGAGTTGAGAAACATCTCCATGTGTGTTTTATACGTCTCCGATTTGATTACGATCCCTCCCTCGTGCCTCTTTTATAAGTAGAGCATCGATGTGCTTGAGTACATGGGTCCGTGCTGTGGATTAGTCCTTCCTCTGGGTGTTTGTGTGTTGTTATTCAAGGTAGACTGCCATGTAGCGCCACTGTGTCAGAACATTGCGACTGGAAGCAACATACTGTGATAGTGGCAGACAAGTGTGTACATTTCACATCGAGAAGAAGAAGAAGAAAAAGAATCATACAAACTGCTTCACGCTGCGGACTGAGATGGTTTCAATGGAAAAGAGTGTGTGCGGCAACATCTTGGCTTGTCAACAGGGCATCGCCAACGCCCACACACACACACACACACACACGCACACACACACACACGCACGCACACACGCGCACGCCAAGGACGATCAGTGCCATGAGAACACACACACACACACACACACACACACACACACACACACACACACACACACACTGTATCTACTCGACATGAACATGCACTATAAGTGGATTTCCTCGGTGGACCAAAAGAAATAGAGCACTTTTGTTTGACAAGGGTTTCCTTCTTTTTTTTTTCCGTTTTCTTTGATCTTTCTATGTTGTGATGATGCAAAATGTCCGTTTTATTTGATGTGTCCTAGCGGGATGTGATTAGCATTGTTTAGATTATGTCAATGTCTGTCTACCTCAGGGCCAGATCGACGCTCGACCTGGTGTCCAATCAGGGTTGTTCTTCTTGCCATGTGTGCAGTATATATATATATATATAAATATATATATTAAAAAAGTAAAAAAAAAAATCCTCTTCATTACAGCTTTGTAACACAGTGTGTGGAAGTGTTCTTCTCAGTGTGAATTCAGGCACAACTCTGTATGCGTCGGTGTTCGGTGGCATGGTTTTAAAAAGAAAAAAAGAATAAAACAAGTTCCTATTTTATGTATCTACTCTCTCTTCTGTTTCTCTTCTGCTGCTTGGACTTTATGGTAAAATAATAATAAATAATACATTTCGTGGGTGAGCGGGGGGGGGGGGTCACACCTCTTCATCAACATGCTCAAAATGCTGCAGAGCTCTCCCCATCTTTCAAGATTTATCGGTGAGTTTGTCACTTGGACCAAGAAGGAGCCCATTTGATTAAAGAGATCATCTTGGTTGACTGAGCGGTGAATAAACAGAAGGAGCCGCTTCACCAGCAGCTACGTCAATAACTCCAGTTTTTTTGGATGTTTTTTTTTCTTCATCTTTTTCATGTTGTTCATCTTTTGGTTTGTTTTTTTTTTCCCTCCCCCTTGCAGTTTTGATTGATCGCGACTCGTCGATAGGAATATCAGCGTATTTTAATCCATCACTTCAAGACAATTTAGTATTCCGCCAGTGCGGTCTGAGCTATTTTCCGTGTTGATCCATCAGCTCTAAGCTGCTTGCGCACTGCTTTTGGACGGTCGCTTGGCATTTCCTATCTGATAAATATAAGGGTATTACAGCGGATTGATGCCACCGTCGAACTTTATTCATTCCAACACCTGGTGTTACAGCCCAGTCGCGGAAATAATTGAGAAATCAATTTTCTGTCCGGCTTTAGAAGCCCCCCGAGGTGAGCGCATGCGGTCGGGGTAGGCGGCGCGCAGAGCGGCTCCTGATCCTCCCAAATGAACCCGAGCGTTTTACTTTTACGGCCCTGCCCATCATCCGGACTGAGACAATGCGGCTGGCGGATTATCGGCTCCTGCCACAAGCAGCCTCAAGCTGTTTATAGAGTTTATGTCGTTGGGGCAACCTGCACGGCGCTGGAGACACTCCAGGCTCAGCAGTGACCTCCGATGGCTCCGTTCCAGAGTCACAGCTGGACCCCACCATCCCCTCCACCGCCCCCTGATTCATCCCAGATGTGAGCGCAGCCAAGAATCAGTATCAGGGTTGCAGATCTGTGCGAGCACACGGTGGAAAACCTCTGAATGCCCCAAATACTGCTAGAATCTGCTGAGCAAATGCCAATATCGTTAGAATCTAATGGGTCACGGAGATGGTGCTGTTCTCTCCTCGCTTTCCTTCAACCAGCTCAGTGAGGCAACTCAGCTTCAGATTATCTCCACCAAAGACGCAAATTAAAACGTCTTTCAAATGAAAATGAACAACTGGTTAACAACATATAGCTACATTCATATGATCAGCGTCCGTTTACGCCTAATGTTCCATCAGAGTTTAACATTTCTCCCTTTTATGAGCATAAATGACCACTATAATACCTGATTTACTCAGGGTTTTGCCCGTGGAAACATCATTACACGCGCTAACAATGACGACGCTGATCGACTAAGGGGGGCGCAATGAGAGTTACAGCCCATTTAGCCCGTTTGGCTTAATGAATGTGCAGATACGGGCAATTTCTGACAGAACTTGCAAAATGTTGGGCGAAGAGGATGCAAATAAATTATTCAGCAGGAGCACTGTGATTTACCAAAGCTGAAACTGACTGCGGTGGCTATTTTTGCGTTGTTATTTAGCACATGTGAAAGGCGGGTATTCACTCCGAGCAAAACGTTGGCTAGATACGGGACAAAAGATGCTGACCTGGTTGCAGATGTGAGTGATCTGATTCAACCCGTCACCAAGCCTTGAATAGCAGGATAGCATTTTGTATTTGTTCGTTATGGACCACTTCAAATAAATGGAAAAGACCTTGTCAAACAAAAACAAACAACACACAATCACAAACAAAATGAAACCAACAACACAACTCAATCTGTGATATATGTTTAAATTCTAATTAAGCGCTCTTAATTTGGGATCTTAGTAAATAAGGTCCAAAGAGAAATTGCGTGGTTGTTTTGCACGTTGCGACTGAAGCTTAGATTGCCTGCACGATTGAGAACAGGTGCAAAAGCGGAGGGGACCAACCACTTTAAATGAGGGTTTTGTGCCTGCTACCGCTTTCCGCCAGAGAGAATATAGGTCAGCAGAGTGACTGCAAGCGAAACATGTTGCAGCAACGCAACTGTAACCAGGACTGTACAGTGTCACAGGAGGTGAGCGCTGTTGCCTTTGATGCTTGCGTTCTATCAGGACATTGGGGTCGTCGTCTGGACTGACAGCGGTAGATCAGTGGCATCAGAGATTTAACACCCCTAATTATGGGGGGGGGGGGCGCGGAATATGACAAACACACACACATGCACACAGACTTGTAATCAGGCTAATATCACAAATATCTCCTGCTGGTGGAAACTGTAATATAATCTGATTGGATTCAGTTTGATAGAGATGCTGAGGATGGACAGACAACTCCCAACTAAGAGGTAAAGGAGAGACTCTCCGACAGAGGGAGAGTCTCTGGGTGAACGCTCTCTTTCACCAGCATCAGACCACACTCTGTAGTTAATCTCTCACCGAGACATTTCTGCATGAAATAATCCCTGTCATCTAAATGTTCCACTATCAGACGTCCGGCGCTCCAGCCGGCTCACTTTTTTATTTATTTATTTTTTAATTAAAAAAAAAAAAAAAAAAAAAGCCCTGGTTCTGCAGCAGGGGTTCCATTCCCTTTCATTTCATTCAACAGAAACATGAGTGAGTGGGCCTGAAGAAAATCTTTCTGATCCCTCAACTTTGTTTTAAAGCGATCCGAACATTTGCCGTGTTTTGAGTACAGACAAGGTGAAATTGTAAAAGAGAGAGAGAGAGACAGAGAGACACAGAGACACAGAGACACAGAGAGCGAGAGACAGAAAGAGCGAGAGAGAGAGAGAGAGGGGGGGGGAGAGAGAGAGACAGAGACAGAGAGAGAGAGAGAGAGAGAGAGAGAGAGAGTGAGAAGGTACATGAAGACTTTGCCCAAACCATCAATTTAACAAGCTGGACTTAATGACAACAAATTCCAACATTGGAATTAATAAAAAAAGAATACCCCAACCTTTGAATGTTGTTATGTTCCTTCCATATTGTGCCTTACATCTTAAATGTAATGATTATTGATTCATGTCACCTGGTTCATTAGGTTTTCCTTTATATTTTCACGACACACTTGGGGCCTTTAATTATTACCGCTTAATTTGAATGCTATATTTAACAACTTTTTGTCCTGTAAAACCTTCCATACAAACTGAATATACTGAACTGAACTGAAAAATAATAAATTAAAAAAAGATCCATGGTTTGCAAAATGTTTTGGAAATGCTTAATCTCTTTTCCTCCCTTCTTTTTAAAGAACATCCAGAAATTCAGTCAGAGCCGTTTTCACTCACTTGCTTTTAACAGACAAAGACACTAATTCGCCCGTGAATCAGTCGTGCTCAGGACGCATTAGGAGTGTCACCCCTGATCTCTAACCTTGCAGTGGGTGCACGCCGTGGAGGGGAGGGGCAGATTGAGCGCGAGCCAGTGCTAATGTAATCTCCTCTGTTTAATTAGAGCGAGCGTGGCGGGCAGCTAAAGCAAACCACATTAGCCGCCATCTGCTGGGGAGCAGCTCTGCCTTCCCCACCCTCGCTATCATTAGCCTGTACACGACAAGACACAAACACATACATGACAGCTATTTATTCACCCTGCCACTCTCAATACACGCGCCGGGTGAGCGTCACAGAGGCGCTGCGACCGGACGCCACTCACGCCGAAACCGGTCCGCAGCTCCATCGTTGCGTGAACAAAACCAGACTTGTTGTCAAAAAACGTCTGAATTCAAATTATAACTCAATTGACGGTAAAAGTCACAAAGTCACTGATATGTTATGTGCTGCATTTTATGTCTGTGTTAAACAGTCAACTTGTTCTCAGCAAATAAAAAAATGTGTCAGCTGGGATTTCCGACGACTGAGACGTCTGGCTGTGTGAATGTCATCAAGGGCAATTAGTCATATTCTGGAAAATCACCATAGAGCTAACGGTTATTTTTTTCCAAAGCTATTTATTAGTTGGCAGATCTCAGACAGTGACTGAACACTGCCAGGAGATGGCAGTGTAGCACCACAGCTAGCATCAAGCCCAGCCACAGAGGGGAGGGTTTACTGACACACACACAAGGCAGAGCTCAGCGGTGAGCGGTGCAGTGTGTGTGTGTCAAAGATAGAGGGCAGTATATGCCTGACCTCCGCCCTCAACCGTGTGCTGTGTCCTGACCTGGGGCCCCTGGGCAGTTTGCGGGAGCTGACCTCACTTGTCAAACACACGACTGTGTCAAGTAGAAGAGCCCCGATGGCGGAAGCGCCTCTGCATCGTGTCAGGAGTATTTTATCAAGAGTCAAGTAGTTTCTCAGCGCGCACACACGCGGGAAAATACAGGTTTTTCTGGACGGAGACACGAGACGGTGACTCGGACGTCCTCAATATGCACTGAGTGAAAATCACTCAACAGGCTTCCATCAGCGTTGGGTAATATGATGTTATTATAACTTTTAACAAATTACACCCTGTCTTGGAGAGTCACTTTCTACTGATAAAAGTGATCATCTGAAATTGCAGGGGAAAATATAACATCAAGAATCTTTTAATTTGTAGTATTGCAAAATATGACTTGTGAATCATGAGTTTTTCCAACACTGTTCCCATTTTGTGTGTTTTCTTTGCTTTAAAAAAAAATCATGTGCAGAATCTTGAGGTGTCAGACTTGGTGCTGCTTTCTGGACTGTGAAAAAGCAGCTGATTTTAACAGACCACTGTGGAACTTCCTGCGCTCTGCAGCAGGGATCGCGGGGGTTGCGGTGTTCCATCTGGCTGGAGTGACTGGCCGCTATAAGCTCTGCCACGAACAGGTTCTCTCTCTGCCCAACCTGTGAGCGCGCCAAACATCTAATGGCCTGTTTCTCCCAACAGGACGGGTCCCCGAAAGCATCAAACAACCCAACGGCCCCCAGCACCAGCCTCCGGCAGCCCACACATCACCGGATCGACCTAAAACTCTTCGGTGGGCTGGAAACTGGCAGGAGGACGGAGGCGGAGGGGGAAAAAAAGGTTGCCCACACCTTTAAAAAAAAAGAAGCTTCCCCCCCTTTTTCCCCACTTCAGACGGAGAACCGCAGTGGGATTTGTGTGCCGGGGCTGAGAAAACACATCAGACGTGGAGGGGTTGGCTAGCGAGCGGCGCACCGGCTGAGATAAGAGCAGAGCCGATCAAATCCCGCTACAGCAAACAGGAGGAGAGCCGAGCCTCCCCCCCCTCAGAGCCCACATGGATTCATCTCCAACTGGGCTGCAGCCAGCCTCTGCACAGCACCGGGCTGCACCGGCAGGCGCCTGAACGCGGTGCTCGCGCGATAAGACGCCCCCGACTGTTAACGCTCGGGTCAGTTCGGGGTCGAGATTGCTCGTGAAATTGAAATCTGGAAATGAAAGGAGGGGCGGTGCTCGGCTGGCTCGGTCTGCCGGTGAAGACGGAGCGACTCGGCCGCCGTCACTTCCTGGAGAGGATTGTTTCACGGTCAGGTTCAAACACGGACGGGTTATGATGGGTCCGTGTTGACGATGGACTCGGCTGTGAGTGATGCCCGAGCAGCGCTGCACTCAAAGGCTTCCCGCAGGGGGGGGGGGTTTAACAGCTTTTCCACGCAGCCCATTTCCTTTCACAGGCTCATGATGTTACAAGATTATTTAGTCATAAAAAGGTGTGTGAGAAATCCATCTTTGAGTTGCTGCCACACATTGTTAGACTTTGACTTTACGTAAAAAATGTGTATAAAACTGCCACTTCGTTACTGTCTGAAGGAGCCGTTTTACATCTTCCTGATAAACTAATTTTATGATGAAAAATATACCTAACCGAAGATCAGATCATTTTAAAGGGCCTGTATTATGCAAAACTCTCTTCAACAACGTTTCCAACAATAACATGTGCCTCAAGCATCCATCCATCTGCTTCACTGGCGCTCAGGATGACAAATAAAATTCTGAAAACCGAGTCCCTTAAATTGATAAACGACTCACTGACTACAGGAGAGTGACGGGTTTAACTGCGTGTAGCGGATCACATGTATGCGCATATTCATAATAAAGTTTCACCCTCTATATACTGTACGTGTTTACTTAGCTGCCTGAAGAAACACATGCCACCACATGCAGGACACACTAAATCCCTGTGAAAACGACCAAACAGGAGCGGTTTGCCCGCTGAGCCCATCAGGACAATGCCAATGTTGTCCAATTCCTACGTTTCAGCTGTTGCGGCAGCACACGCCATTCATGACGCTGATCCAACGCTCATTACGCCGTGTTTGGTTACCAAATAATTCCCGATGACACCCAGTCAGATGCGCCAAATAGATCTGAAGCGTGCTTTGGACTCGGCCTCGACAGTTGGACAATGAGGAATTTTGTTCCTGGCAGATGTTCCCGTCACCTGGACGCTGATGAGTCCGCGGACCTACAAAGAAGATCCACAAACAACGTCTGTCTGTTCTCAATGTTCTTTTTTTTGGGGAGCTAGTCAGACGCCTCCAGAGAATCGACCCGGGAGACATTAATTAGGGCAAAACTATTTTTCACGCCGCTGATTCGTTACTTTCCTTTTATGTTTGATTTCTGAGGCACCCCGCCTGACCTTTCCCATATTAGAGAAAGAGAGTATTGACAGAAACATTTGGACTGAGAGATGGTTAAAAGGAGTGAAGAGAGAGGTGAAAGTCTCATCTGTCAGCAGGCGGATGGGGCGCACTTCATTTTGCTCCGGACCGCTGAGAGATGATGGCGCGGGATGCCAAATGATGGGGGATTGACACGGTATGAGACTTTTCAACAATCTCCAATAATGACCTTTTCTCGCGAGCAGCACGCTGTCAGGTAATAACATTTCTCGGGTGAAAATGGACAATCTTTTGGCACAAGCAAAGATGTGTATCCAGGCAACCTGGGCTCGCTATCAAAAGTCCACACCCAAGGTATCTCTAGAGAAGACCCCCCCCCCCCCCCCCCTCGAACCCTACCTCACCACCACCACCCGGCCCTCCCCAGACCAGGCGCCCGCCACAAAGACCTGGTTCAGTCTGCTTCCACAGGCCCCATGACCCCCACCCCTCCCCGGACAAACAACAGCCTCATTCTCTGCACCTCTGCTGACCTCATTGTCTCTTTGTGAAGGGAAAGTCCAGAGTTGCATTCTGTTAAATGGCAAATGGTGCGTCCACGGCGAGCGGGACGGACCTCTCAGCCTCCAGCTGCAGCGCGGGGCCTCCGGACGATCGCCGGCGCCGCTGCCTCTTCCTGGGCGGCACCATGGTAAGCGACGGCCGCCAACTCCGTCCGCCTCGCTGAACGCCTCTCTCGTATCGCCGCCTCTACGCCGACAGCTGCCGCCGCCGTCTTTGCCTCACTGCCTGTCTGTCTTTTAATAACGTCTGGAATTTTTTACGTGCATTCTGTGACCTGCGCTGTTGCAGCTGTGCTGCTGTTCCGAGCTGCTGTGGCTACACGTGGCTACTCCTGCTAATCCCGCGCGCAGGATCACACGTCTAACTGCACTCTAATGCTACAGCAACAGAACGGAGCAGATGGCTCAGCATTAATTCAGATGGTTAGTTTTTTTTTTTTTTTGTGCTGTGGATGTACAATACCATGTCACCATCTCACATCCATGGAGCTTTAATTACCGTAATACTCTCCATATGCTGCTTATGAAAACAGCTGCTCGCTGAAGGGTGAGCCCAAACCAAACCTCCGCAATTGGGAGTGATGAAACTTTCTCCAAATAACGGAGAGCTGATTTTCACCTAATTAGAACTTTCAGCGCAAAAACTTGCAGTCCGCGGTTCCAGATTGCACAGGAGGGAAAAATATGCGGTTCAAACTGCCGGAGTGGGGGGTAGAGGTTGGTTGGGGGTTCAAATCCCACACCGTTCCAGTTACAGCAGTTGTGTCCTCGGGCAAGACGCTATACCCACATCGCCTTGTGTCAAGGAGAGTGAATGATGCATGGTGGTCGGACTGACGGGTCAGCGGGTGATTGCTGTGCGTGAGGTCTGATGTGCTACATGTGCCTCTTGCAGAGTCTTGATGGCGATGCCCTATCAGTGATTGAGAACCCGGCAGCTGTCGAGCAACGCTTCAATTCAGACAACACAGCGGGAGCGTCGGGGACGCAGGGAGAGCCGGGCTGGTTGAAAGGCATTCAGACTCGGAGCTACAGTAAGACTCGTCAGAGAAGCACTGTTGCAGGCAGATAGAGTTTAGAACTGTGCGCTCAATAGCAATACATTGAGTCGTCTCATTTGGCTTGTATTGGATATGGATGGTACAGGTTGTTTCTCTTTGCTCCCGTCTTTATATTGTGTATTAATGATGCACCTGACTCATTAGTGGTATCAGGTGTGACTGACAGCATTCATAACTGCCACTTCAGCTCACAGACTACTGAGGCTGTTGGCAGCTGTGTGTGCAGTTGGACTCCTGGGAGGCTTCGCCGTCGGTGTCTGGTTTCTAGGTGAGTCACTGTGTCGCCGGGTTAGTCAGCCGCGCCGTCACCAGCGAGTAGAGACGTATAGAAACTGCAGCAAAAAGCTCCTCTGATGCAAGGCCCTCTGAGAGCTTTTCCACTATACTGCTATTTTATGTAACAATTGAAATGTTTTACATTTTGCTCAATTAAATTTCTCTCTCTCTCTCCATATGTATGTATATATATATATATATATATATATATATATATATATATACATATATATACATATATATATATATATATATATATATATATATAAAAATATGTGAACTCTCCTTAAATTATATATAGATAGATATAGATTTATATAAATAATCCAACTAAATAATTCAAGGCCAGTTCCCATCTCTGTAAATCGTAGCCTGAGGGAACCTTTTCTTAATGTTTTCAAACAGTTTTAGTTGTATTTGTAGCATGTCTGACAATTATCAAAACCTCAAGTTAATTCATTGTTTTAAATTTAAGGCTTTTGGTCCAGTACATTGTGTTTTAAAGTCCTTGTACTATTTGTTTGAATGATATACATTTATGTGTACATAAGCGTGTCAGTTTAAAATTTAAAATTTAAAATGCTAAATCATGACAAAACGTGATCATTATTAAAAGTATTTTTGTCCTGAGTGTTAAAGTTGAGAAATGTAGGAAGGTTCTCCTGAAGGAAAGAAAAAAATAAATCTTGTAATATTTCAACGTAAACCACCTTATTGGAAAAAAAAAGACAAAATACATATTCCATTAAATTCAAGAAAATTGCCCGGGCCTGGGACCTTTCCAAGTGGAGTTTGCATGTTCTCCCCGTGTCTGCGTGGGTTCCCTCCGGGTTCTCTGGCTTCCTCCCACCTCCCCCTGGAAACCATTCACACAACTGCTAAATAAATTTTTTTGCTTTGCTACTTTTTCAATATTTTTTCGCAGTCAAACTCTTGCTGAAGCCGTCCTACTCCCACAATCCAGTGGGGCTGGGCGACACAAAGGAGACGCCGTTCTGCAATGTGACGGAGGACATTTCCATGTCTGACCCAAGAAAAGGTCTGTGCTTTCTATGCCTCCGCTGTTGCAGGTAGCGCCTGGATTGTGTAGCTGCACATTATCTTGGCATTCAGTTTACTGGGTCATGGTTCATCTCTGAAGTGCACAAAGTGCCTTTTTTTTTTTTTTTTTTTTTTAATCTGAACACAAGCAAAATTATCATTCAACAGCTGCGCCGTGGGTGCTCCTAAGTGTTGCCCATTGACATACATGAAAGCGCGATAATCTGCTCGTATTGACTGCATTAGCATGGATACTCGTGTCTCATCTAATCAGTTCCCAGGCGCAGATGAGACTCATTCATTAAAGTTGGCTGAGAGCTCGTCTCTGGAGGGATTTTCAATCAATCAGGTTCAGTGTTTTACAGAATCAGCCCTGAGAACTCCCTCCTGGAGATCCAGCTGGGGAAGCTGCTCACCTGGCTGCCTGTGTGCTACGAGAGGTGGAACTCCTCGCTGGGAACGCTGGTCTGCAGACAGCTGGGCTATCTGAGGTTGGCACCCCTGACTGGGTCACACGGCACCACCTCGGCATTTAAGTCCAATTGCAGCCGAACACCCAGACGCTAATCAGCAACTTAATCTTCATCTGCTGCTTTGCTGGGGTCCAAAGGGTGGCTTATTTATGATGTGCCAACGCCTCATTTGCAATCCCGCTTTGCACCTTATGAAACTAAATGATTTCTATTCCCTTCCCCATTCTTGTTGCATTTGTCCTCTGCCCAGGCTGACCAAGCATAAAGGAGTGAATCTCACTGATATCGGGCCAAACTACGCTGACGGCTTCATACAAATCACCTCGGAACAAAAGAGCAACCTGGAAAATATGTGGCAACTCAGGTGAGGCGCTCGCGGCTCCGAAGAAAAGTGCGGCTACTCGAGCGTTAATTATTCATCATTAGTTACATCATTTGTTTTCATTTAGGGGGAACTGTATTACAGGGAAGGTTATCGCTCTGCAATGTTTTGGTGAGCAAACCATAATTAACTTTTATTTATTGACGCAGTGCCCAACATTAGACGCTGTACTTTGCTAATATGCCTACAGGGGAGCGGAGGGGGATAAAAAATTAGCGGGCGGCGGAGTAAACGATGACATGGACGGCTGATGAATGGCTCTTTGTGCAGAGTGCGGGACCCGAGCGAAGCTGCCAAGGATCATCGGGGGGGTGGAGGCCGCGCTGGGCAGGTGGCCGTGGCAGGTGAGCCTCTACTACAGCAACCGCCACACCTGCGGCGGCTCCATCATCACCAGCCAATGGGTCGTCACGGCCGCTCACTGCGTGCACAAGTAAGGCTGTCGGCACGAAGGGGGGTCCCCGCACACACGCGCAGGTCACTCCTCTCACAGCGGCGTCCGCCTTCTCTTCCCCCTGCGTGAAATGGCAGCTACAGGCTACCTCAGGTCTCCAGCTGGGTGGTCTACGCCGGCATCGTCACCCGCAGCTCGGCCAAAATGGCTCAGCACACGGGACACGCCGTGGAGAAGATCATCTACAACGTGGACTACAACCACAGGAGCCACGACGGCGATATCGCCCTGATGAAGCTGCGAACGCCGCTTAATTTCTCAGGTGGGTGTCGGCAGCAAAATCAATGCTGCTTCTTTTAAATGTAATACACACTGCTACAATAAGTTTGGGAGATCTGACTTTCAGATGACATAAATGGAAAATGTAACTCGAGCTAATACAACAGTGATATACCATGAAAGTAGGGCATGCAGGCAGAGGGCAATGGCAATTCCTTCAAAGAATTGACTGCAACAAAAGCAGCAAGCAAACAATGGTGGCAGGTATAACAACAAAAAAATGGCAATAACTTAATAACTTGACATGTGACCTTTTGTTGTAGGTGTCATTTTGGTTTCAGAATGTGAACAGTGTGATGAAGTATGAGGAATTAAAGCAGCTCTAGGTAACTTGAGCTTGCTACAAGTTTGCTACGACAATAACGTCGTATCAAACGTTCAACACTTTTATTACTTTGTCTTTCATCGAGGTTACTTATTGGGTTCCATTCCGTCATTTTATAATCTTATGTATTTGTAATAGTCGTATGTAAGAGTGCCTCTAAATAAACGTGTGACGTTGCCGTAAAGTGGTTCGTCCGGCACGTCGGGTCGCGCATGAAAGTTCCGCAGTGCAGTTACAGCCGGCACAACTTTAAGGTTCATCGCCTTGTAAGAGAATAACGTAATGCATCAAGAACTGAAACACTGACCAGTTGGACATGCACACCCGAAAGTTCAGAGAAGGTCAGGTTAAGGTTAAGTTCACCTGTGCAGGTTACTGTGCATTTTGGGTGCATTCTGACCATCCAAAAGACAAAATATCCACAACTTTTTGTGTGGGGCTTGAGATACGACACTAAACCTCCTTCATGTAGACTCATGGCTTCATGTAGACTCATGGTTATGCACAAGTGGCAAGTTCACAGAAAGTTCAAGACTTTTGTCTGTGTTAGGTTTAAAAAGAGTCAGCGGGTATCAAACTACATCATCTCACAAAGACCAAAAAAAAAAGGTAGAGGAAAAAAGAAAAGATTTGTATCGAATCAGGGACTTAAGGGGCCTCATTAGCAATGGTTTGAGAAGCCAGCCATGTTCAGAGTTCAAGGAAAACCTTAAGAACATTGCAAGACCAAAGAGAGAAAAGTGGATAAGAAAAGAAAAACACTGAATGTTTTACCTGGGAGACACCATTGGAGAATAAATTAAAAAAAGAAAGATTAAATAATCTGAATTTAGTTAAAAATGCCATGTTTCATCCTCCTCTAACAATAAAAAGCCCTTTGTTCCACCTGTCTTTTTTTTCCATCCAGACACAATTAGACCTGTCTGCCTGCCTCAGTACAACCACGATCTTCCAGGAGGCACACAGTGCTGGATATCTGGGTGGGGGTACACGCAGCCTGAGGGCGGTAAGACGCTACTGCAGTGCTCCGAATCAAATTTAGATCTGCTACAACACTAATTACACGCTGTGATAGAGTGCAAGAGTGCGTTGAAAGGGAAGCCGCGTGTGTCTTCTCTTTCAGTTCACTCGCCAGACACCCTGAAAGAGGCTCCGGTTCCTATTATAAGCACAAAGAGGTGCAACAGCACCTGCATGTACAATGGGGAGATCACGTCACGGATGCTTTGTGCCGGATACACAGAGGGAAAAGTCGATGCCTGTCAGGTCGGATGCATGTTTTTAAAGCCGCCTCGCCGAGGTGCTGCGAGAGAGTCGCCCTCTCCGCTGTGATTTTTGCTTCAAACAATATTTTCGCGATGGGTGCCGCGGGAGCCACTGTGCAAGTGTTTGTCTCTACCTCTCCAGGGGGACAGTGGGGGTCCTCTGGTCTGCCAGGATGAAAGCGTGTGGAGGCTGGTGGGCGTCGTCAGCTGGGGCACAGGCTGCGCTGAACCCAATCATCCTGGTGTTTACACCAAAGTAGTTGAATTCTTGGGCTGGATCTACGACATTATTGAGGCAAACTGACTTCAGACACAGAAGCGATCAAAGCTAAGAGGTGTTTGTTGTTTTTCCTCTTTTTTAAAAAAAAAAAAAGATGACACATTCACCCATCAGCTCATTAATTTTCATTACTCTGACCTACAAAAAACAAGGTTATTTTTACACAAACAATGTTTGTCCTGTCCATGCAGAGCCACTGATAAGGGACCCTGGAACAGAACAGGCAGAAGATGCCGCTCACCTTACAGTTTTGAGACGTCTCCTCGGAAATTATATTTAATATTTTTCTTTAAATGTCTGTTAGATGATGTATATATTACAGAGTGGACATTTCAGAATGCATTTTACGTCAGATTTGTATGTAATAAATATA
Organism: Nelusetta ayraudi; assembly: GCF_046127955.1. NCBI lineage: Eukaryota > Metazoa > Chordata > Actinopteri > Tetraodontiformes > Monacanthidae > Nelusetta > Nelusetta ayraudi. Next base: position 12,194,012 of record NW_027466098.1, on the reverse strand, counting down.
AATTATGCCTCTTGAGAACAAAAACTGTTGTGGTATCTGCAGTTCTTTTTCTAACCGCTAGATGGCGATTGTAGAATTTCTTACCTTGTTTCCATAACAACTGACAACAAAAAGAAATGAAAATGAATGCTCTTAATGTAAATTATCTTCTTTGTGCACAACGGTCATTTAACTTTTATTTACTATGATTAAATGTTTAAACATAAGTTTTTATTGAAAATTGAACGTCCAAGCTGGTCGAATAGTCGCATCTTAATGTAGATGTCCCCATATTACGGGAGTTACGGTAAACATAACATAACATAAACCGAGCCCCTTTTTGTTGTCGTTTCACTTTACAAAGACAAGTGAAACCATTACAACTCTTACCAAAGGGGAGAGGCTAAGGGAAAATGTGAACATGATAATGTAAGAGGGTATATATTTAAAAAAATAAATAAATAAAAAATATAAAAATAAATAAAAATAAAAATAAAAAAAGGGAAAAGGGTGCAGAAGTAGTAGATATTTTGGCCAGGGTTTCATAAAGGTCAATTCCTATATCCAGTCCCACACACCCACAGAACAAAGGTGACGAAGAGCAAATACATTTTTATACATAAGATAAAGCAGACCGTTCTTCTTGAATTCCCCCACTCCCCACCTCCCAAGTTTAGCAAAGTTAGCTATTTTTTATTTTTGCTCCATTCTGCAATATGCCACGAAGGGACCCCAAGAAAACAAACTTTTATCCCACATCAAAGGCGAGTTGTAAGCTTTCTGCGGGGAGCTGAGAGACGGGATTACTTGGACAACGTTTATTTCATCATATCAGGGACAAAGCGGGAAGAGGGAAAGTAAACACAGAAAGGTCGCTGGTCCTGCGTTAGCAGGCCAAGCATTTACCGCAACTTTGGGAATAGGCGCGCAGTGATAATTTAGAGGCCGCTTGTTGCCAAGAGACACGGTTCATGCGACCAGGAGTGTGTTAGTGTTAGTGTGTGAAGTCGCTGAAGGTCCAGTGTGTCTGCTTAGGGCCAACTTTTAAGGCGAAATAGTTACCTGGAGATGACGTCTGCTAGCAGCCGGGATGCTCTGAGGCAGCTGGACCAGTTCTGGTCCATGCTGGACGACCTGAGTGAAAACGACCCCGCGGCTTACCGCAGCTTCATCGACAAACAGATGAAGGAAGGAGCTGAGTACAACTCGCCGCCCGAAATACACACCAGTCTGCGCACCGACATACTGGTAGGTTTTTGTCGCATTCGTGGCTGCGGCAGGTGTTTTTCGACCGTTCAACTGTGGCCTCAGGGTTTCCTTTCAACCAACACAGGTGTGTTTAATTAGTGACGGCTCCCTCGAGGGTGTGCTGTTAGCGGCAACCGGAAGTACTGTTCCGTTTATGAATTATTAAAATAAATAAAACAGTTCTTCATGTCGCAAACTATAACGCCACATCAAACATTTTAACATTAAACTAATTTATAAATTATTATTAAATGACATTTTGTATTAGTCTGTCAATTGAAAACTACTTTTGCTAGTCTTCTGGTCTATAACCCTCGCAAAATGCAACACATTTCAAGTTTTATATTGCAAATGTGAATATGCCCATATTTTCTAACTGCACTTTGTCTACAACCTTTTGATAAAATCCACCATTATTTTTGCTTAATTGAAAATATCCCTTTGTCATCTCACAAAAGGCACAAAAGGCAGTCATACCTCTCTCAAGTCAGTGACAACAGTCCCAGCCAGGTTTTGTCAAGCTCTGACACCTTGCTGCTTTTTTTCCCACAACAAAGCGTTGTTTTGTTGCCGGGCTTTTGTGTGTGAGGTTGTAAAAAGGCAGTTTTTTTGTTTTTTTGTTTTTTTCCCTCGTTTTATTTGTATTGTTTTTTCGTTAAATATCTGTTCGTGAAAAGCTTCTGGATAATAAATATTACAAGGTTGTCCCACTAAGGTCTTAAATAAAAACATGAAAACTGTAGAACTTTTAAGTTTGGTTAAAAAAAAAAAAGTGACACAAAAAGTGTGTTGACTCGCAGATGTAAATAAAACTGAAGCAATTAACAGAACTGGGCAGTGAGTGTGATGAAGTGCACCTTAACACAGGTCTGCTAAGCTAATGTAGACACTTAGCTGCTTCCCCTTTGGCACTGCAGCTTCCTCCTTGCAGTTGGATCATTTAAAATCGACTGTATACAGATTTTCTTTCTCGATAATATCAGCGCGAGCTGATAGAGGCCCTCCAAGGAGCTCCCAGATGCAATGGTAACCTTTCTTCGAATGTCTTGCCAGCTAAAGCTGCCACACCTGTGACAGTAAATGGGCTGCAGACAGGTTGTGTTTTGACAGCTCTTGTACAGATGGTACATCTGTGTCCTCAACAGGGGCCCAGTAGGGGGTTTCTGTACATCAACGTATGCAGCTGGAAACGTGTGGCTGCACCTCAGGATCCCAGCAGGCCTTTGCCTGTGTTCGCTGGGAAGCTGGAAACAGAAACAAAGGAAGGTCAAGGTGAAAGCTGGATACCTCTTTGTTAAGTTCCACTGTGAATACAAATCAGCAGCCAGTGATTAATTACACAAACTGTTTTCTTTCCCTCCAGATTGTAGCACAGTGTTGGACATTGCGTTGAACCCCGCAGCACTAGAAGAAAACAACAAGGGTGATGAAGAAGTCTGCATGTTAGCCCTGAACTTTGCCCGGCAGCAGTATGGTCTGAGGCTGTCTGAGGAGTACACCGTTGTCAGTTGCTGCCCAAAAAGTAGCCAGAGTGACCTGCACCAGCGGCTCGGCTACCAGCAGTCGCCCAACGGCCCCAGACAACCCGACACAGGTAGGGCAGGTAGCCCTGTTCGTCTGTGAGCTGCTAAAAGCACTTATAATGAGCCATTTTCCTCATCCACCCTCAGATGTTTTCTCTTTCACCTTTTTAACACGGCTCCTGTTAATGCGCGCTGTTCATTTCTACAGTCAGCCAAACCCCGGCCACCCTGCTGCAGCAGATCTCTCTGCAATCAGAGAGCCAAGATGAGGACGTGGAGGCTCAAATGATTTGCAGGCCCACCGAGAACAAAAGTAAGGGTTTGATCCAGGTCATTTCCACCACGTACACGCAGCCTCAGGAGCCGGAGTACCAACTGGAGGTGAAAGCTGATGAAGCCAGGGCCTCCCGCTACGTGAAGCTGACGGTGGAGCTGCCAGAGGTGTGTTCCATGTCAGACTGCCAGCTGAGAATATCCAAGGTTAGTGGTTCGTTCGCTCCTATAGTTTGAACAAACTGCCTCAGATTTCAATGTGTAGTGTCATGCCATCAAAAGCAAAGCACTGGGCTGCCTAACGAAGGAAAAAATTCATTCCTTTCTGCAGGATGACGTCTTGCTGGAAGTGGAGGATCTCTACTATTTGCTTTTAAAATTGCCAGAAAGTGTCAACGAAGATACAGCAGTGGCTGTCTTTAACAAGAAGAAACAGAGGCTTACTTTGACAGTGTGCGTTCTCTGACTCTGCAGAGAAATAAATGCAAATCAGAAAAATGATTGGTTCTCCAGAGAATGAGCTCGAACCTTTACGCTCTGTATTTTTAAGTAAAGAAAATCCGAACACAGCTCTAATTAGAGCAGCCCCATAAACGCACAAAGCGATGCAGGCAGACTAAAAGCAAACCTGCAGAGCCTCAGTTCCCCTGGAAACTGGTCGTCAACTGCTTTTATCGAATCAAAAAATGTGGCTGCGCTGGTTCGTCCACAGCACCAAATGGTGATACCTAAAAAGGCCAAGGTAGCTTCAGAGCAGGGTTTGTTTATTAATGGCATTAGTGGCATAGTGACTGGGAGCTGGTATGAGGGTGTCATCAACCATAAGCTCTGAAAATAATCGACAACAAGATGTTCCATGCAATAAGTCACGTTTATTACACCATCGAAAGTGATGTGCAACAACAGCATCAATATTTGGCAAACTGGAACATGTGAAAATTGTCAGTAAACATTTTCTTTAGGTTTGCATACGAAACAGCAATCTGGGCTTTGGAGAGCAAAGCACATGGCATGTTTTTAAATGTAACGCTGATTAAATTTCTACAGAAGACCTTTGTCGACTGGCAGGTTATTTGACTGTTTATAGTCCTCATTCGTTTAGGTTTAGCCAACCAGGTCTAATATCCATTTCCTTAGAATAAAAAGATGTGAAATGTCAAGTCAACTATGAAACATTCACTTTTTAAAAACACCCTCCACCCCCTTACATCTAACTTGTGTTACATCCTTTGGTCCCTGTTCATTTTTTTTATCATAATGTCTATTATGGCATCACAAGTACTTTAAGCAAGCGGAATCCAGGTTTGCTGCGGTGGTCTCTGGTTTCTCTGCTCTACCTCCTCTCTCCGTGGTCCTCCTCCACCCACGCCACAATCTTCCCCTCCCAGCCGGGAACGACTGCAGCGTCCTGGAACACCTACACAGCCAACAAGTATTAACATAACCCCCCAAAAAAAACCATCATTCCAAGGTCTGTGTTCGAGGAAAAAAAGGAAGCTAATTACATATTTGACTTTTCCAACATCAGTCCTCCAAATGTGTTTGAGTCAAGCAAAAGCTGTTAGATATAAAAACAGACAGAGCCTGTAATTTTTAGTTCCAGGCCTACCTCCTCTTTAACTGTGCCAAACTCTGGGTCCAGGGCCTTGAAGTGGTATCTGAAACTGCCTTGTCTGTCCACAGCGGCCTTGAAGTCCCGCAGTGTCACTTCGCCAAGCCTGTGAGAATTATTTTTGCCAGTTTGTTTATTTGTCATGTGCATAGCAGTTCAGGTGCACTGAAAAGTGATTCAAGCTTACTGAAGAAGGATAAAAAGCAGGCATAAAAAAATCTCAAAAACACTGTTACTGCCAGTGTTAGGATAGATTTGGGATAAGAGATAAGTATTGCACATTGTTGTAGAGTGTAAGGTATTGGGAGAACACACAGTCATTATGTACAAACATATAGACTCACATGGGAAAAAACAAGATATATTTTTATGCATGAGTGCATTGTCAGTGCGCAACTTCAGTTCCAGAAGGTAATTTGCCTGAAATAGTTCACCACACCACCACGAGGGTGTAAAGAATAGCAATAGCGACTACATAAACCCGTAGAAAAGTGTTTTTGTTCTCACCTTTTGGGGATGTTTATCAGGAATGGAGTGAGCGAGCGATCTGTGAAGTAGAGCACTTTAGTGGAGATGGCCGAGTCCAAGCCTGGGCTGCTGTGCGAGTGAGCCATCTCTGGAAACAATAATACAAGAGCAGCAAAGCGTTTCAGAACCAGGAGTCTGGGATAGCTCGAGCCTCACGCCCATGCAATCTTGATTTAACGGCCAGTGTTGAGATGTAGCAGAGGATGACAAATCCTAAAGAGAACAGGCTCTCACTTGTGCTCGGCGGCCAGGAGTCACGGTCCGTCGAGTTGGCTCGGCGTCCCGGCGATTTAAATTCCTCCTGGAGGAGTGGAACAATCACGGACGGTGAACAGTCAGATGACACGTATTGGTGACTCATTATTTACAAGGTGGCGGCTGTGTGGGTGAGAGTGTGTGTGTTTGGTGTACCCCTCTGTCTTGTCTGCGCTGGCTTTCCAGAGAGTGTAATCGGTCCATGAGGCTGGACACGCCCTGCTCCAGAGTGTCCAGCGTGTGATGCTGGGGGTCGTGACCAGAAAAATTGTCCCTGAGGCTTCGCAGAGCCTCCCTGACCAGCTGCAGCTCCTCCCCCTGTGGCCAGCACCAGTATAACACTCAGGATCCTGTTTTCAGCTCAAGTTTTCAAGTTCAAGTTTTTTTTTTTCCCTCCACAGTCATGTAAGAGTATGATGTAATGCAGTGATGCAACGATATGATTGATCGTGAATAAATTGTTTAATGAAAGCCATTTTTTCCCTCATCATACATAATCACGCATACAATCTTTGTAGGAATATAGAAAAAGGGGAATTTTCATCAGAAATCCTCAGATTTAATTAATCATCTTACCAATTGTATCCAAAAATCAATTTGGCAAAAGAGTCCCTTTTTTCAATTTTCATTATTTATTACTTTTTTTTAATTAAAAATCTATTTTGTGAAGAAGAAGCACTGACTCTGTATAACAATGATCACCAATTAATTTTGAGAAGGATCTAAAAACAAAACTTACAGGTGCAGTGTGCTGAAAAGCTACTGGAGACGATGAAACTACTGAGTTGCTGAACCCGCCACTTTCGCTCCTGAATGACTGTAAAAAATATATGTATATGAATAAATAAGTAGAAATTTCCATTCATGAGGGGATGTTGCTGAAAGTTCATGTCATGTCAGTTGAGGCTTACCCGTCCAAGACTGACATCAAGTGCTTTCTGTTGAGCTTCCTCCAGCTTCTGCTGCTGCAGGATTCTCTCCTTCCTCCCGTGCTGCTGCTGTCGTGACACAAACTTATTCGACAACAACTTCCACTACAAGCTTTTATGTATTCAAGAGATGCACCGGCAAGTCAATGTGTTACCTCATACTCGGAGATCAACTTGTTCCGTTCGCTCAGCTGGTTTTTCAGCTCGGCCTGTAAACGGACAAACAGGTGCGATGCATGATTTGCTGCCGCACCTGCCCGGCAAGGGGTTTTTGGCATCGAGTGGGAAATCTCACATTCTCTCCGTCCAGCTGATCTTTGGCCATGTTGCACCTCAGCAGCTCCTGCTTCAGCTGCAGCACGGCGTCCTCCTGCACGGCCAGGCGCTGTTGCAGAGCATCCTAATGCGAGGGAGAGAGAGACGGGTGCATTAAAGAAACATCAACGGAGGCCTTGATACAAAAAGAAAACATCCATCTGCACTGTCAGCGCACACCCACCGTCACACTTTATTAAGTTCACTAATATACATTATATATCTATGTATAAAAAAAACTGTGGCAGAGAGTGTGTGGCACAGGAGATGAAGTACATGGATGAATGATGAATGAGTGGACGGATGGATGGATGAAAGGATGGATGAGAGATGAATGCCTGGATGGATGATGGATGAATGTGTGAATGGATGGATGGATGGATGGATGGTTCAGACTTGCATCGTCTAACATCTCCACTCGCACCAAAAGTCCAGAATTTGAGGGTTTACCTTGATGGCCTGCAGGTGGCGCGCCTCCTGCTTGTGTCTCAGCAGCTCCCTCTGAGAGCGGGACAGTTGAAGAGAGACATTAGAGAAGGGGGGACTCTTCTATGGCCGTGGGCCATTTAATCTACACCAAAACCTAATTACATTTACGTACTGTACCTTGAGATCAAGGGTTTCCTCTGTGCTTTGGTCCAGACGACTGCGGATTAGAACCTTCAAAGGGAAAAGGGTATACGTGCGGAATAATTAGAGAACGAAAGAGAAAAAAAAGAAAGAGAAAAAACGTCTGAAGGAGCAGTGGGCAGGCAGGACAGCGGGCGGGAACATCACAGGGATTCTCTTGTTCCGTACAGTAGTCGCTCTCGAGAGGGGAGCGGCTAGCGCAAACATCGCCGCAACAGCGGGGCTCACACTTGCCACTTCACACACAGAGCGGCGAGCTGGGGCTGTGGGGGGGTCGGGAGTGTTGGTGGTGGTGGTGGTGGGCGGGGGGGCAATCCTCCCTACCAGCTGCTGTTCAGTGCTAGGCCGGCTCTCTCCAAAGCCCACAGATCCGTCCTGGTCCTCTTCAGGGAGGGAGCCGTGGAGCAACAGAGCCTGCGGAGGCACACACACACACACACACACACACACACACACACACACACACACACACATCATTTGAGGGTCTTAAAAAGCAGCCGTATTAAACACACATGGCAGGTTTCACTCCTCTGTTTTGGGTTTGCAAACAGAGCAGTTCTGGGATTTCTCTGCTCGGCTTCCTGCGCACGGCCAAGTTTCTAGTTTCAGCTGACGAGGCCTACGGAATCCAAATGCATCAGTGAAATTTCAAAAGCGTCTCACTGGCTGAGAAAGAAAACACAAATATGTTTGGTGCATTCTTCAGCGGCAGCTCCTGAAAGGGGAGGCTGTTTTTGTTGTGGTGGTGCTGCTGGATGTAATGACCGGTATGATGCAGGCAGCAGACCGCTGGCTGATAAAAATGCTGCAGAACCCCTCTGCCAAAACACACGGGTCACATGTTAGCGTGTAAGTTTTCAGATATTTTAGACACTGTGTAAGATTCTAGTTCCACGCGGACAAAGACGGGCTTTGACTGCAAATAGAAGCAAATGGCCACTGTATCTCTCAAAAAGAGAGCTAATCCAAATATAGCCAGTGGACAAGCTAAATATATTCCGAGATGTCTTAAGAGAAGAAAAATAAACAAAAGTGGGCAAAAAATGACCTGAAATTGTCAAACTCAGAATACAGGCTGATCCGACTTGAGTGGAAATTCTTCAGGACGTGCCTGTATGACCTCCCTACAATGCCTGGGCATGCGAATTGTCTCCTGAGGGATCCCCTCCCAGACCTGGATTAAAGCATCAGTCAGTTCCTGGACAGTAACGTGGCAGCGTTGGTGTGTGGAACCGGACATGATGTTCCAGATGTACTTAATTGGATTCAGGTCTGTGGATTGGTCAGGCCAGTCCAGTCCATAGCGTTAATGCCTTCATCATGCAGGAACTGCCGACAAACTTTAGCCACATGAGGCCTGGCATTGTCACGCATGAGAAGGAACCCAGGGCCCACTGCACCAGCATATGGTCTCACAATGGGACTGAGGATCTCATCCTGGTACCTAACGGCAGTCAATGTACCTTATGTGTATCTATTTTTTAGTTGCTTATTTGAAACAGAGGTTAAACATTACCTTTGTCCAATTTACTTTTTTTTTTAACCTTTATTTTTCTTTTCACTCCACTGAAAAATAATGCAGCTGGGACACTGAGTCCTACTAGACTGTTTCCTTTCTCCAGTGCATCTGTCCCCTGTCCTTGTGTTTACATGGGCATCGCTGTTTGGTCAACGCAACTTTACCTGCAGGCGGAACACCATCCTCCTGGCCTCCTGCATCTCCCTCTCCAGCTGCTCCTGGTGGGCATCCAGCTGCTCCTCCCACGACTTCTCCTCATCCTGGCCGTCGTGCCCGAGGGAAGGACACAGTCCGCAGAGAGCCACTTCCTCTGAGAGGATGCGAGGGAGGGAGACAAGAATCAGTTGGGGAGAGTTCCGTATCATAGCGGGGGGATTTAGCGTTCTGTTTCTCGACCTTCCCCCCCCCCAAAAAAAAAACAAAGCAGATTCGCTGCCAAGCCAACCTGCTAGGGATTTCTTCTCCGTCGGCTCCGATCTGTCACCCTGAGGTTCCCCATGGCCCTCCTGATCGGCTCCCGCCTCCTCTTTAGGGGTGTCGCTGCACTGGGTGATGACATACTCCTCTTTGGGGGAATGCGCGGGGCTGGCTGAGCTGAGACTGAAACAGATGGTAACAGGCAGGATTGGGTCTGTTTGTACTTCCTGCCAAACGAATTGCAATAAATGAACAGAGCTTCGTTAAAAAAGGGGAGATAAACGGCAATAGCTCTCAAAAGGGGCATGAAATATGAGTCTGGGTGGAACATTTCAACCCTCGTCTGTTGTTGCCTTGCTAATATGACAGCATAGTAAATATCATACGATTTAAAAAATTAAAAAATCCTCCATGAAAATCATTCAAGAGACATGGACCTGCTTCAAGTACATAGGCACTGGGTACAATGTTGTGGAACGGCTCGACTCATTCACTAGCCAGCTCCCAGGGAGGCCATCAGATCGAAAACACAACCGCAGCGCGTGTATTTCATGCAGCTTTCATGAACGTCTGTTTGTGCTTTTCGCCTTCGCAGAGGACGTCCAGCGTCCTGCGGTACAGCTGTCATCTCGAATACGCCGTGCTTTATGGGACGCAGCCGCTGTGACCTGTGGCCTTTTCGCATTTGCCGCGGTCGTTTGGCGGATAATTTCTATCTTCTTCCCCCTTTTGTGTCTCCGCCGGGTAAACAAGCCATCTGCGGCAGAAATAGATCCAACGCCTCTGCCAGTGAGGGAGAGGAAAGCATGAGAACTTCTCTGCCCGATCCCGGGGCCAGAAACACGGACTTAAATTGGGGGGGGATTAAGTTGTGTTTACGAACCAAATAATTTCCTGAGGGACTGCATTTTGCGCGGTTAGACATACTTTTCCCGTGCATCCGCGGCGAGATTCTGATTGTGGCCGATGAGATTTTCTGCTTATCTAATAGCATTACTCGGCGCGAACACAAAAATGAAACCAGCAATAAACAGGAACACATGTCCTCTCTGTCACCTCTGACTCCGCAGCCTATTCCCAGATTAATTGCCCCTGTTATTGCCGTCACTGCTTAAGAAGTTGTTTCTCTCGGCTCTAAACAAGCTGCGAAAAAGAGTCACGCTACTAGCTCAGTGAGGCCTCGCGTGTTTAGCTAGCTATCCCACGCACATTTGATCTCAGGCCATCTCGTAAAATGCTGGCAGGACACTGAACATCCAGTGTGCACAACAACCCCAGGAAAGTTGCTTCAAGTATTGGTTCTAAAAAGAGAACAAAAAGATATTAATTGAAACTTTAGTGGTGTAAAAAGGCTTTAAAATGACAGAGGAGAAATTTGTTACTAGCATTTTTGCAGGGGGCAAAAAAACAAAAAACAAAATGAAAAAGCTTGAGGTACCAACAATAAAATCCAAACATGAAAATCATGGCAGCACGCCAGGAGAACTCGTATATCATCATCAGGCCATAATACAGTAGCTATGGCCCATTTTTGTGAATATTGCTTTTTACCTTTCTGTAACTGTCTCAACTGTTTCACAGTACAGTTCATTCTGTTAAAAATAAGCAATGCATTGAAAACACTGCCACCATATAGCAAAGTTATAAAATTAGATTATATAATGTTTGTTTTTCGAACAAGCTAATTAGCAGCACTGCACCGGGGCTCTAGTCAGCCTGCAATGGAAGTTCAGGAGTTTTGCATTCCCTCCCCCCAGCCGCCAGAAAGTTGTCGCTGTATCAGGCCACATTAAAATACATGAACTGAGTGTCACAGCAGATGAATATTCTCAAGTGTTTCTGGAGAGAGGGATCAGAGCAGCGATCCCACACTAATCTTGTCACTGCAGATGACACGATCGAGATACTCTCAGCCTTTGTCTCACAGTCAAAGAGTTTGGTTTGAAAATGATTGTGAGATGCCGGCTGATAGTCTGTTGCACTGGAAGCTTGCAAACTAACAGATTTGTAATCTATTTATTTGAGTTGAGCCAAAGATTAGGGCTCTGGGATTTGCAGGAGATGAGCTTCAGATTAACATGATTCGAAGAGCAGCGATGGTGGAAAGTTACCAAAAAAAATAACCCTGCGGTGGACTGTGATGATATTTTGAGGTGATATATTGGAGTATTTAATTTTCAACACATTACATAGTTCTCTTGTTTCTTGGCATCAAATCTTGTGCCGCTTACCCCCCTGGAAATACAAGACTAATAGAGTTCTCAGCATAAATTGTATAATCATACAAAATGTACTGTAGTACTTAAAAAGGAGCATCCAAATTTAATTGGATTCACCACCACTTCTACTTTAACTTCTTTCAGAATTAAAAGAAAAATGGATGACAAAAAGCTACTATCTATCAGAATGACAGTATCTGAAAATAAAGATGTAGATGGATGAGTGTGGTCTGTTTGCCATTAATCTATTCAGTTTTATTATGTGGCTCCAAGGTTAAAGTCAGGATCCGTTGTAGTTTATAAATGCTATTGTCAGCAATAATGCCTGCATACTTATGAGTGATGCATAAAATAATGCAGTGTGCAGGCCACATTTATCACTTGCATCCTTCAATGTGTGTAAAAAAAAACCCATAATTTTCACAGGCGGTTAAAATACATTTCCATTACAGCCCAGACAGAAATGCTAATTAAGGTGGAAGACTTTCATCTGACTGTCACCGTTATGATTTATTCATCAGATAGCAGCCTAGCTAGCTTGACTGGTACATGCTAAACTAAATCCATGGGACTCTCTTTAAAATGTCTCCTCATGCATGAGGAGAAGATGCGTCGTTTAACAGTAGGGAAAAACATTCTTCCAGTTATTATTTATTTTGTTAAGCATTAGCAAAAATGTGCACTCCTCATGGGTATGATGATGTTAGGGATCTGCTCTAGACTGTGCACGGCTGCTAGGCAATATCACCGCCGCTCATTCAGGCTCACACAGGGACACACCCACACCTCCTGCATTGTAAACACTCAACAAAAACCTCCTTGCTGCGCTTACAAAAGCCCCACTGTCACACTTGAATCAATTCGTGACACACTTAGATAGATGTGGTGATTGAAATCATATGTGTTCCATGTAAATGATGCCATGGCTGATGGCCCAGAGAATTGTATTGTTTCTGCTCCTGGTGCATCAGAGACAAAAAAAAAATAATGAAAAAATTAATAGCAATAGCAGTGTGCATCATCCCGACATTGAAACAACAGCGCTGAAAGAGGGAAAAATAAGGCTCTCACCATTTCATCTGTTTGGCTCCCATGGTGCTCTTTATGGGTCTAACCTTCCATTCAGTCACAGCCACGCATCTGGGCGATGCTCAGCCTCTCAGCCAGGACCATAGCCCAAACACAGCCGGTGGCGGCGGGGAGGGTAGCAGCCTTGGAAGCAGCAAGCAGAGGAGGCTCCACGTCGCACACTGTGTTCAATCACAAATAACAGCACGTTCGAATCCTGTCCGCCAGCATCGCCCTACTGCATAAAACTCTGCAATCCTAAAGGAAAAAAAATATATAAATCCCTGAACCCTTCCCTGCAATCATGCCAAGGCTGAGTCCCGGCTGGCAGAGGATTGGTGCTCAGCAACAGCACTGGCTGAGCCCTGCCTGCCTCCTCATCGCTCTCGCCTCGTGCCTGAGATCACCAGCTCCCATTCACCCAGCAAACAATGTTATTTGTCCCTGGCGGACGAGAACTGATGCCGCTCTTGTGCATCTTTTTCACCCACTTTCTGTCTTTTTTCTCCCCGGTTGAGCCGCCGGCTGTTTCGCTGCCCTCCCCTCCCCTCCCCTTCCCTTCCTTCCACCTCTTTCTGCTCTGCTTAGTCGCACGGGCTTTGTGTCAGTCCTTCCTCCTCTCAGCGAGCAGGGATGTCAGACATAGCTGTTTCTGCTTGTGCTTACCCTCCCCCCTCTGCCTCATTCCTCCTCCCTCTTTTCCTGCTCTCCTCTTTCACACAGGAGGAGAAGGAGGAGGAGATTTTTTTCCCTCTCCTTTTTGCTTTTTTTGTGTTTTGCATTTGACTGAGGCTAAAATAAGCTCCAGCATAAAGACATACACATCTTTATGTAGGGCTTTAGCAAGGCAATGAACTGAAATGCTTTTTGTTGTGGGGCAGAATTGCAGTGGAAGGACAGAGCTGACAAGAACAACATGTCACGCAGGCCAAAGCTGAGAACAAGTTAATGGCATATTTACACCGACAAAGGAAGTCCAACATAAATACCAGAAAATGGCATGCTTGGAATGCACACGTTCAAATAACCTGCAATTACAGCTCCTTTCATCTGTAGTGTACAGCACACTTCTGCTGCAAAGTATAGCCGCACAGTGGGACCTCAAGATTAAATAAAAATATAAAAAAGTGCAGATCACTTGAAAGCCAGTTACAGAAAAAGAAACCAACAACTTAGAAAGGTTTATCGTTTAATGTGCTGCAGAGGAGCTCCACTGTGAAAAATGCTTTGGCTGGAAACGCTGTTATTACCCTGCTGGAGTTGTGTGCATCCGTTGTGAGAGCAGGATATATGTGGGAAAGATCTCTGCGTGTCAGCATTCAGCCTGAAACAGCTTGACTGTTTCATATGAGCTCCAGCATGAATAAATGTGCGGAGGTTGCGTTTAAAAACCACCCCACCTGGCAGGATTGTCATCTCCCGATCTATTTTTAAGCCACAAAGCTTCAGTGAGTGTTTGGAAGATCAAAACCAGTTGTGTGGCGATACCGATATTACACTGCCAATTACCTCCACATGAATTCCCTTCAAGGTTTTGTGATTTTACCCTGACTTTACAGTTCTTGCATGATGTATAGTGCACCATGAGCATAGTGGTTTACACGACAACAATATGGCGTTTGCTTACCCCTCTATGCTACTATATCTCCCACAGAGGGGACTTAAAACAGGCAGCAGCAGTCTCCTTTTCTCTTTCACTGTGAGTGTGTCCTGGTTTGTATGGTGGGACAAATGCAGGCAGCCAATTTGTATATGAAAAGAGTTGAAAACAGAGCAGGTTATTTGCATAGTGACCAAGGACTATGAGTGCAAAATGGATGCGAGATTAATGTATTCCTGGTTTTATTCAGTGATCCCAAACTACATTAGAACCACAAATCTGTGCAAGAATAATTTCATTAGCAGTCCATAAGTCTGAAGGAATGAAAGGTTGGTCGAATACCCAGAAGAATAATCTGGACAGCAAAGATGAATCTGCTCAGAAAAATTATTTGTTTGCTATGTATTTTCCTGAAAAATGGGATGAGTTATCTTTTCTTTTTGTTTTTCTTTTCTTTTTTAAATTAGAAGTTACTGAGACTGGTCCTCGGGTAATGTTGAGGCTACGTTTGTTATTATTGTACATCCCAGTTTACCCTGGGATTAATCTTCCTGTATGAAAATTCATTAAACATTATTCAGTGATTCCAATGTTATTATGACAAACCCGTACAAGTACAAATCTCCTTAAAATTGTTCTAAACTTTGGTTGAGACATTAGCATAATTGGTCAAAGCTAAGACTGATTGTATGATTTACAGTTCATACACTAAATAAACGAGAATAAAATTGTATTTATTTTAATATCTTTCTTTTTTTTTTTTTTTACACCTCTAACTCACTATCGCCCCCCCTCGCTCCCCCACCCATCCCAAAAAAAAAACCAAACAAACAAAAAAACCCGCATCTATTTTGTGTTTGATAGTAAACTGTTATGATGTGTTAAATAACCAGTGACGACACATGCAACGAACGTTTAAGTGAAAATAGACCAATCACAACTGTTGTTGCTCGAACAGTGCGTGACGTCATTACGCTACACTGTTTCGTGGTCCAGCATTGCGGAAGTACCGGTTGGTATTGTGAGCGATGTGTTGCCCGTAATCAACAATAAAAAAAAAACAGGTACAATTTTAATTTCCAATTACCGAAATTTAGAATAAGGTCAAAAATTAGTTCGTATTTATGTGACCGATATATCACTGGTAGCGTTTAACGATTTGTTTCGCTGTTCGATTACATTGTTGAACTGTTAGCTTGCTAGCTAAGCTCCTTTAGCGGTGCCAGTAGTGTTGTCCGTGTGTCGTTGTCACATCCAAGTTCTGATCAACCCTGGCCAACGGTTTCGTTTCAGATCACTTACGGGTCTCTCACTCCAGGTTGCATCATGTCGAAGCAGACTTTGGGAAAGACGTTGTTGAGGAATGTAATCCGACACACCGATGCCCACAACAAGGTTTGTCTCCTCTTGAAATAGTGGAAAATGGAAACACGGTTTGCACGCCGAAGCAGAAATATCGACAGTAAATGTGTACAAATGCAGCGACTAGAAGGGGATTCCCGATTCCACGTCCCATGTATTGTCAACTTTGTATGGTGGCCTAAGTAGCCATAAATAATCGAGCTTTTTCTCCCAGTCCAGCTCAATTTCTCCTCAAGCACAGAACTCAACCATTTGTGCGTGCAGTTAGCCAAACTTTTACAGGAGACTTTTGTTTAAAGAAGGGATGCTGTTTGGTGACTCGCACCGTCTCGAGTCACTTGTAATTTTCTGTTTTAAACTTGCCGTTTGGGGAGCACAACCCGTATCACAACATCTGTCCCCCTAATAAAACAACAGCTGAGGTTTAAAGATGCTGTCTGGTGTTTGTTTACTCTCCTAATGACTCCGCCAAGATCTCACACATGTCTTGAGCAGAATGTCAAATTACACAACTGGCAACCCATCAGCTATGGCGGGAAAAATAGGCTTCATTAACTTGTTTAGTACCATACATATAAAACCAGCAGGAAAAAACAACACATAACATTACATAAATGACTTCCAAAGGGCAAATGTGTGTGCAATGTTGAATAAAAAGTTTGGAATAACGTGTTCTAATGCACTTGTACTCATATCGACTCACCGCAGATCCAGGAGGAGACGGAGATGTGGAAAATGCGAGGCTGGGAGGTTGAAATGTCCCACCCCAAACATTTGTCCGATGGAGACAGTGTGAGGTTAGACACAAGAAATGGCAACCCTCTGCGCAAAGCCGCTTTGGAACTGGGTCTCGCGTTATATTGCCAATGTCTGGCAGTTCATTCTGTTGTCTTGCCTCTTTTGATTTACTGACAGGAGGCGAAATCACTGCCATCGACTCTCTGATCCACCCAGAGACCAAAGCAGAGCTTCAGAACACGATGACAGAGAGGCGCACTACTGGACTCGGAAACTGTACGAGTTTGAGGCCAAGGATCCTGACAGGTACACTGTAAATCAGTTATTAGCCTAAATAGTTTGGCTAGAAGTCAATGACTTCCCAATTTAAAACGTAGCTAAAGGAATGAAGATGTTTAAATTAGCCCCAATTCCACTGGCCAAAAAACATGTTTTTTGGTGGCGGTGGAACCTGCTCACCGAGCCGCGCTGTTGCGCGACAAAACGGGTCAAACAACCCGGCAAGCGACCTCGGTGATAATCGGCTCCGGTCGGCACCGCACCGATCGGCTTGCGATGGAATTGGGACACCCGGGACAACACCACCTTTTTTACCTGCCGCACTGTAGCACTTCATCATGCGATCTCAGCGTGATGACGTCAGCAGACACACAGCGGTGAAAGCGGAGGGGGTGCAGCTTGCCGGCGGGGGTGACATCCCGCTGGGTTTGGTGCGTGGAGACGGGACTCAGTGCCGATCGCTTCCGCGACGTCCCGCGCTCCAAAAAACATGGTGACATCCCCCTAATTTTAGTGGAACAGAGACTAAAGTCTCTCAAGGTCATTTTCACAGACAGTAACTATTCATTTACAGTAGTGCATTGCAAATGCTAACTATTAGCTTTTATCTTCCATTTTCACCCCACAGGTGGGGACACAGTGGTTTCAAGGAGCTTTATCCAGAGGAGTTTGAAAGTGACAGGTAAGCAGCTATTTATCTCCGTATGATACAAACACAGTAGCAGACTGAGATTTAATAATGACCAACAAAATAATTTCTCTGATGCTGCCAAACCTTTTGAAACACACATTAAGCAAATATTTAATGACAATAATTGGGATAAAGTAACATTTTTGTTACTTAGTGATTTAGTTTAGTGACTGTGCTATACCTTCAATCTCACAATCCCTTGCCAAAATCTAATTAGTTCATATTTTTGCTCTCCTTTTTTTTTTTAGTGACAAAAGCTCTGCCAAGAAGAAAGCCAAGCACCGAAAAATGAAAAAGTCCAAGTCTGACACAGAGGAAGGCTTCTCGAAGCGATCAAAGAAATCCTCCCGGAAGAAGAAAAAGAAAAAGAAGAAGCATGAGGGGGAAAAGCAAAGAAAGGCGGAGAGCTCGAGCAGCAGCGACGACGACAACAGCGCTGACAAAGTCAAGGCGAGGCGAAAGAAGAGCAAAGGTAGACACAAAACCAATAAATATGCAAGAGCCAGGAAGCGAGATGAAGGGAGCAGCTCGGAGGACAGTAATGATGAAGAGCGGCGGACCCGCAGTCACAAGAAGCGGAAGCTGGACTCCCGCAGAGACTCAGACTCCGGCTTGAGTCTGAAGAAGAGGAGGACAAACTGGAAAGCAGCGGGCGAGGAAAGTTCGCACGGCACTTCTGGAGACTAAACTATCCCGACGTGACGCGGCGGGCAGGAAAACCACCAGCTTCGCCTCCGTTGCCTCCGCACATCATCACAGGACTTTTGTCTGCAGGCCGGTCTGAGTCGCTCGGACTTCAAACCAGAGCTGCAAAACTGTCGATGGTGGTTTGCGTGGGCGAGTTCGTCCACCTCTACAAAGGCCCGGAGCCGCGCAGGAGTGCAGAGGGGATGTTGGCAGATCCTCCTGAACAGGAGCTCTGCTGGCAGCGCGCGCAATCATTTCATCAGTGACTTTTATCTTCCCTGGTTGCGTCAGAAAAGCAGAAACCAATGCTGTTGGTTTTTTAAAATTGTTATATTACATTTTTGTTTGAAATGAGGAAACACATTGTCAACATTATTTTTAACCGCATAATGACATGATGCTTTTTCTTTTTTCTTTTTTAACTATTTATATGCAGCCCATTGTGTTGCACCTTTTTGTAAAAAAACAACAACAAACAAAGAATATTTTTGGTGCTAGAAATTTTTTATGGATTTTTGTTTTTTTAAAGAACAACTCTGGTGTCACCTTGTGATATCAAGCCTTGGCGGCTCAATGAACAGTTGCAAGTAATATCTGTTGAGAAGTCGTGTTTTGTCATGAGTTGTAGGAATAATAAGTAGGATATAACATCAGTGTTATATTTGATAAGAGCAGAAGTGTACCGTTTCTCCTCATCACTGCACTCCACATTTAAAGTAAGATAAAAAACTGACCTCGTATATACAAACGTTTGAATGAATCTGTCAATTGTAAAGTTGCAGTTTCCTATACACAGCCAGTATTTTACCTCGGAGACTTTCTTTCCTTTTGACAGTGTTTTCCAGGCGGTGTTGGGGAGAAAAACGAAACATATTTTAAATAACACGTTGCACAAGTTTGTAACTTTGAACGAAATGGCCTCCTTTCTTTTGTTGACAATGTGAAATTTATCTTCTGCATCCTTTGATAACTTTCTACTGACGCAAATTTATTCCGATCCCGTCAACTTCAATGCGCCGGGTTTCATCTAAACAAGCTACACAATATCACCAGCCTTATCCTTCAAAAGAAATGAATAAATACATTTGGCCAATCAAAGCCTTCCATTTTATTTCCCAACACGCGCTCTAATAAGAAACTAAGAAGCGTTTTTCTCCCGAGTTCAGAGGCAAAAATGGCAACGCAATTAATAGAGTGGGGAAATTGAGATAAGCGAGTTAATAATTTAAATTTAAAGACTTGGAAATAACCCCGGGAATAAGAAGGAAAAAAAAAAATAGACATTTCCAATTTGAGGTCTTGTGGGGTTCCTTTGAGTTTTTTCCCCCCCTCCCTGTTTGTAAGGATCAAAGAAGTGGGGCCAGCACTGTCCTAGTTCACAGATGCAGCCTTATTATGATGCAGGAGACGCGGACATACCTTAACAAGCTGCTATTCATGATCAAAGAGAATAACGCTTGTGATGAAGCAGAGGTGCTCTCAGCCTGCGCGGCTGGTCAAAGAGGTCGAGGAGCAGCGGGTTTCCATCTGACGGAAGTCCTCATTACTGATGGGAGGTCGTGCGTCAGGTGAATTTTACTGCCTGAGGAGGGTTTAATGAAAAAAAATAAAAAGGTGCGGGTGGTAAGGGGGGGTGTCCGACATGAAACACAGCTCTAAAATTAAAAGAAATATACTCAACCCTGTGCTTTCATAAACATCACCATTCAAACATTATTAGCGTGACGGGCCGTGCCGCTGGTCTGCATCCTCTTGACACACTTGTCAGACCGATGCCGAGGTCTCACTGGAGACCTGCGTATTTATAGATGATGTGATGCTGAGGAACGGGTTGTTAAAACATTCTGAAGGGTGTGCGTGCATCCATGTGTGCATGTGTGTGCGTGTGTGTGTGTGTTTGAAGCCTGCAGCACTTTTCGGAGTCTGTGTCAATAGGCTAAGTGTTCTCTCCGAGCGGCGGCGAGTGGGCTGCGCCAAAGCTCGGCTGCAACGGCCCGAATCTTGGAGGCAGAAAAAAAAGGCACGTAAAAAAATTCCGCCGGTCAAATCAGTATTGATGGAAGCTTTTAAAGCAGATTTTCAAGACTAATAGGCTCCAGGCGGCAGGGCAACAGCCAGAATTGACATAATCCCAAAGGTTAATATATCCAAAGACACCTCATTCATAACAATTATCATAAGGCATTGCTATAAGTGTTGAATTGGTAAAATCTGTGTGCAACTAAGTGCAGCTATGCAAAAAATGAAAATGAAAGCCTGCAAAACATTCCTCATGCGTCTGTCTTTTGTTATAACAGTCGAAAAGCTTGTTTTAGCCTGAACAAAAGTTTGAAAACTAAAGTGCAAAAAGATGCTTGTCATTTTGCCCCTTTGACCCACTTAATGTTTCCATATCATCCATCCACCCATTTTCTGTTAGCGCTTCTCTTGCAGGCATAGTCACAGGGGGTGCTGGAGCCAATCCCAGCTGTCTTGGGGTCGAAGGCGGGGTTACACCCTGCACAAGTCCCCAGTTTATCACAGGGCCTTTTAAAAGAAAAATGTTCTTCACAAATTTACACATGCAAGCGCCTCACAGTCTGTATTTACTCTTACTGCTCACGATAAATATGAATAAACATAAGAGAATTATTTAAAAGCAATAGAGCTAAAAATCCTTATCAGTATCCTCCTTCATGATCCTATCAATTGGCGCTCCCTTCAGGGGGGCAAACACACTGAGCAGGTTCAAAGCTGTTGGAAAATTTGAATTTTTGGATCAAACACTTGCACATTGGACTCGGCGTGGGCTGTGTTATCATTTGCAGAGTCTGACAAACACCGGCGTCTGGTTCCACCACAGGTGGAATAATGTTTGCCGACAGCTTGGCACAGACGTTTTACACCTCATACCTGCTGAACGCCGTCCAGTTTGGACATCTGAAGCGCACCGAACCCATAAACAGACACACAGTGAAAGAAACTCATTTACACAAAGCACCTTTTTGTTATTTCGCAGCCACTCAAAGGTCCGGATGAAAAAGAGACACGATGCTCTTTTTCCGTGGCGGCTCAGTGGCTGGTCCCGGGTCTGGCTGAACACATGTTGTGTTGCACAATGGTTACTGAATGAGGTGCGCACAGATATCCCTCCTGCAGGGAGAAGTGGCACATATTCAAACTGTGAACCACCAGCCGAGGACGAGGACAATGAACAACAGTGGAAATATTAGTGCTGCAATAACTGGCAGCATTTAAACCCCCCCTCATGGCCCGGGACAAAACGATTGAGGCTTTTTGTGCTTTTGGGTGAAAATGTTCCACTTCACCCTGCCTTTAGCAGATTTAAGCAAGATTGGACAGTGTGATTATGTGTGTGTGCGCTCGGTGTGTTATCTCCTGGTTGTCCGCACAGCTCCGTCTCATCTCAGCTTGTCCTGACGAGATGTAATCAGAGACAGAGGGCAGGTTGTGTGGGGAAAAAAAGAAAAGAATCATGATTACAGATGCATTTTCTTTTATGACAGCACAGCGATGCGCTCTACTGCAGAACAAAACGGAATTATTAATTCAAATCAAGCAACTGGGACTCTTCTATGGCGGTACACACAAAACGTTCTCGTGTGACTGCCACACAATTTGTTTAGGAAAGCCTTTGAACAGTTCCATTTCAAAAGGGTTGAGAGATAGTAACATAAAAACTTGAATCCACAATGACTGCACATACCCATTTTTTTAAAAAACCTGTTTAAGGAGTGTGCTTGCGTTGACTGGTGAAGAATGTGGGAGTAAAGGCTTAGAGCTGGAAATTTAATAGCTTCGATTGTTTAAAAAAAAAAAAAAAAAAAAATCTAAATTAAAACCACTATTTACAAATTAACAAAGCAAAAACTAAGTAAACAAACAAAAAAAAAATACAAAGCTGATACCTGCTGGCACAATATGGCTGCCTGCCTTTCTGAATCAAATCAAACCCTGCCAATGCTAACACGACACACTGGTCCTTGGTCCTTTAAATGTGTCCGCAATAAGACGAAGAAGAAGAAGAAGAAAAAAAAAACAAAAACAAAAAAAAAAAACAGGTTACCTCAGCAACCTGGTCGTGCAATAGTCCGCAAAGTAACCGAAAACGGCACGTTGTCTCCCCCTGGTGGGAGTCCAAGGCAACGCGAGCCATGCTAATACAACAGCTGGCTACTTTCAAATTCAGCACCGCGTCTAGTTATCGCGTCCCTCGTCGACTGGCCCTCAGCACCGCCGCCGCCACCGCCACCACTCTGCTCCTCGCTGCTTTCGCAGAGGCCTTATAAATAGTCCTCCACAATCAAATATTTATCAGCTCAATTCCTGGGCCCTCCCTGAACCGTGGAGCCGCTCCCGAGGCGCAAGGGAAAGAAGAGGAAGAAGGAGAAGGAGACGCCGGCGGTACAGTTAACCCACACAAAAAAATTTAATACCCTTCGTGAGGGGAATAAATGGTCCAAACTTTGACATACTAAATAATGACAGGTGCAATGACACAGGTTTTTAATGTAAAAACTTGCGGCCAACACCCAAATGCTTTGTAAAAAGTCATGTGACATATGACTTACTTACTTACATAGTTAGTACACATACACCAATTTTTTTTTCATATACTTATATACGTTGTTTTTTTCCTTTGTTTTCGTTGATTTTTTTTTTGTTTATCTAGGCCAGCCAGATACAGTACCGATTAAAATACAGTAACATCTGGAACAATACCTATTCGACATTTGTTAAAGTCCAGTCTCTTCCCAGGAATCCACGCTGGGCTTCCAGGTCCGTCCTCTTTGACCCCTGACCCCGGACACTGGAAATCGCCACATGTAAAATCCTCCTTTTGTTTTCTCGTTTCGATATTATTGTATAGACTGGTGGTGATACATGTCCTTGTATCTCGTGTCTTCTGTGCAAAAGTTTTTGTTTTTTTGTCGTCGTTGGTTCATTTTTTTTGTTGTTGTTCTTGTTGTTGTCGTTTCGTTGTCTTTTTGGAAAAAAACAAAACAAAAAACAAACCTAAAACGTGACTGACGTGATGGGACACCTGGCTGTTTCACTTTACAGTTGATGATGACTTTTTTTTCTCCACGTTTTTTTTTTTTTTTTTTTAAACAACTAAACAGTCACATCCAAACGTCACACTCCCTTGGCATGTCACAGAAGGAAACGGAGAGGAGAGGAAAAACCCGAAAACGAACAAAACAAAAAAATCGGAACAAACGCTCGTCAATACCGGGGGGGGTTGTGAGGCGATGACAGAGAGGAAGGTTTGTGTGTCTACAGTGAGCAGCATCCTCCATTCGTACCACTTTGTTTTTTCTTGTTTTTTTTTCTCAGAATAAGGCACCGCTGCATAAAGAAACATGGCCGACAAACCTCTCTGGGAGAATGACGAGGAGGCAGGATGGAGACGCTGCATTATTTCCGGTGACTCAGCTCAAGTTCGCATTGTGTGCGTGTGTGTTTGTGTGCTGTTTGTTTGCGTGAGTAAATGTGCTTTGTGTTTTCGGCAGAGAAACAAACGTGCGCTTGTTGCGTGTGGACAGTTTCCCACTGGACACGTCTGTGTTTTCCACTTCTTCTAGTCTCGTCTCGTCTCGCCTTGCCTGGCCCCGCCCATCTCACCCCACACGCCCACCCACACACACCCACACCCACACACGCGCACGCTCGCTCCCTCAGACCGTGCTCTCCAGCAT
Source organism: Nelusetta ayraudi (assembly GCF_046127955.1). Classification (NCBI taxonomy): domain Eukaryota; kingdom Metazoa; phylum Chordata; class Actinopteri; order Tetraodontiformes; family Monacanthidae; genus Nelusetta; species Nelusetta ayraudi. Next base: position 12,170,441 of record NW_027466098.1, on the reverse strand, counting down.
CCACTCGGTGCTGCTGAACGTGACCCTGCGGCTGGCGAGCGGCGACGGCTCCGTGTTGAGCTGGTTGGTGGACTTGTGCCACCTCGTCCTCGCCCTGCGCGGGTAACTGTGGCTCTGGAATATGGAGTAGTCGCCGCCGTCGAAGGAGAAGCGGTGACGAGTTCGCGCCAGCTCGTTGGGCAGCAGCCCCACGGCGGCCAGGGCGCCCCGCTTGTCCTTGAGCCGCGGCGCCTCGGTGGCGCCGGCCGTGGCGCCGATCAGACACAGCGACATGGTGGAGCCCATCAGGCTGCCGTCCGTCTGTGTGTCCTCGGAGGGCGGGCCGGAGCGCTGGCCGTCCAGACTGCTCCTCCGCTTCATTTTGTCCGCCCTCAGCGGAGGCAGCTCCACCTCCAGGACGGCGGCGGTGGTGGCGGCGGCGGCGGCTGCCACGGCCACTTCCTGCTTCTTCTTCTTCTCCCCGCCGCTTTCGCCGCCCTGCACCAGCGCCTTGCACTCCTTGGGGGGCGGGGCCTCGCCCTGGCCCTCGTCCGACGGCTGCTTGGAGGCGGAGCGATGCAGCCGCTGCTGGCTGCCGTTGACCTGGCAGTGAACGCCGGACTTAGCCTTGGCCTCCTCGGGGCCGCCGTAGGCCTTGTAGCGGATCATCAGGATGATGATGAACACCAGCACCGACGCCACGATGATGCCCCCGATGATGATGATCATGGTGCCGCCCAGGAAGGGGCTGGTGATGAAGCGGCACTGGCTGACCTCGCCGGCCGTGTGGAAGTGCACGCAGCCGACCACCCGCGTGGCCGTCAGCGAGTTGATGCCGTCGTCGTACACGGCCAGCACGCACAGGTCGTAGTCGCGGTCGGCCGCCAGGTCGTTGATCAGGAAGTTCTTGTTGGCGGACGGGATCATCCTGCGCCCAGAGAGGGAGAGGGAAAGAGAAAGAGAGAACAAGAGAGAGAGAGAGAGCGAGAAAGAAGAGGGGCGGAGATGCAGACGATTAATCAACAGGGACGCACGCCCGCGCGGTGCCGATTTGCATAAAGCTGTCTTGAAATTACGGAAAAAAAGGTGTCACGTGACAGAAAGACAGCAGGGGCCAACGCGGCTGCCGCGTTAAAAAAAATCACTCACTGTGGGGAAAAAACAGCGGAAAAAAACCCCAAAAGAAAGCGCAACATTGTATTAAAGTCGACTTGGAAGAGAATATTTCATGACGGAGCGGGGAGGGACGCTGTGTGCGAGACGACAGGGAGGAAGCGGGGAAGTTGATAAACAAAGCAGAGGCGGCTCGCTGTTTAAGAATATGCCACAACAGCTGCGGGGCTGCAGGACAAGTGACGCGCGGGCGAGCGCGAACAAACGAAGGTCACGTCGGGTTGGCGAGCGGCACATTAGACGACGCTAAACAAGGCGGGCTGGAGGCATTGTCTTCAGGTCAGCGCCGGCACTGTTGGTATAATTAGCAGCTATGTTGCTTTTCCCCAGGGGGAGCCCGCGATGGTTATCATTTGTAGGTAATAATGTAGCACCTAAAGACAAAACAACACTCTCAGCTCGGTGCCAAACTGGATGAGAAAATTACACAGGCGTCAAAGTCATTATATATGCGATACTAAGCGCAGAGTGGAAGAGAGACAGGAGCGGCCGGCCATCATTTTTCAATCAATTTGTGGCCGTGTGGATATTCCGACATTCCTGCTTTTACATGATCACAAACAGGTATTTCATTTAACACGATGCAGAAGGTGAGTTATCCAGCCAGGGTACTGGGCAGGCAAGTTAGTCAACAAATGTCACCTTATCGAAGTGGCACAATGATGTGCCAGCTGCTGTTAGAAGCCCCTAGCTAGCTAACATAGCTGTGAGATCACATCTCAATCATGGTTGACATTATGGTCAACGTGTGATTTGCAATAAAATAACAGTCAAGATTAGTGCGCTACTAGCATCTTTTCAGGAAAAAACCCTAGAGACTTTTCTGGGGTGTTGGGGAGGCTTGCAGCAGAGTTTAGTCTTGGCCCAATACAAAATCTTCATCAGCAGAAGAAAAGCAAAGATTAGAAAAATGTCTAAAGTGACCTTTTTGGGGAACCATGAAAGTTTTCAGTAATTGCAGGATTCATCTGCTTAACATTAAACTGAGTCGTTTTAACCTTTATCCTCCTTGAGCAGCTCTAGAACAATTCTAGGATGCTGTGAATCAACACATCTGACTTTAAGGTTGAGCTCAGGACTTAGAACTTTAGACGCTGGACACTAATGGTGAAATGTTGCTGATAGAGCACGTAACTCATTTGTGAGGTCTTCTTCCTTTGGTGCTTTCATACATTAAACCAAAGATGCGAATGCTCCCTCTGCCAGGGCAACCAGGCTTGATGTTAGACCAGTGCACCTAATCACACGGCATGTTTGGACCAATTAATCCAGACAGCTGCTAATGAAAACAGCAAAACACTTACTGTACATACTACAGTTAAGGAGTTCAGGCCCTTGGCATTTTGTGCAGTAACTTGGTAATAAAACAAACAAACAGGCATAGCTACAAGATAAAATAGACTTTCCATGGTTACAGTACAATACCGACGGTGAATGTGGATTTTAATTAATGGCGGGGATGGAAATTAACTTTCCTGGATAATCCCCCCCGATTGCACTCTCGGAGTTGTGTTTATTTCTCAGCATTCCTAATCATGTCGCGTCTTCGGGATTTGTCACCGTGACATTCTGTACCGGTGTGCCGCCGAGCAGATGGCGACTCCAGCTGCCTCACCTTTCTCATGTCTCTGCTCCCCTCCCCAACCGTCCCCACCCCACCACACACATGGCACGGTCTTACCTGTACACCAGAGTGTCGTCGGCGCTGCTGTTGTACTGGATCTGGTACATCCTGATGCCGGGGATGTGGCGCTCCGACGGCCAGCGGATGATGGCCGAGGACGAGTTGAGCCCGGTCACCACCACCCGCCGGCCCTGCTTGTCGTAGCCCTTGGTGTCGTTGGCCGACTTGGCCGAGGTGGTGATGTCGGACAGGCCCGGGTCCTCGCGCATGTGGCCCGTGTTGTTGACGAAGAGCGGCAGCGGGATCATGCTGACGTCGACGGCGGCCGTGGCGATGCCCGCCGCGTTGGACGCCACGCAGCTGAACGAGCCGCTGTCCTTCAGCGTGGTGATGAGGATGTCCAGCGTGCCGTTGTCGTACAGGACGGTGCGCGAGTTGTTGTGCACCAGCTTGCCGTCGGGCGAGCGCCAGTGGATGTCCGGGTCGGGGTCGCCCAGCGCCTTGCACTTGAGGGTGACGCCTTGGCCCTCCATCACGAAGGGCTTGGTGGAGACGTTCTTGGTGATGAGCGGCGGCTCGCAGATGAACTCCTCCTCCTGGATGGACCAGAAGTACTTGTCCGTGAGGTGCTCGGGCGAGGCGCACGTCTCCAGGTCGTCCTCGCGGGTCAGCCGGCGCAGCCACAGCAGCTCGCAGTTGCAGTGCAGCGGGTTCCCGCCGAAGCTGACGGCCAGCGTGGACAAGCCGGATCCCTTGGCCTCGGACGAGATCTGGGCGTGCTGGAAGAGGCTGTCGGGCGGCAGCTTCTGCAGCCGGTTGGAGGTCATGTCCAGGCGCACCAGCTTGGTGAGCAGCGTGAACGTGCCGGCCTCGATGTGGTCGATGAGGTTGTGGTCCAGCGTGAGCGTGTTGATGTTGGTCATCCTGGCGATGGCCTCCCAGGGCAGCCCGCGCAGGTTGTTGTTGGACAGGTCCAGGTCCTCAATGGTGGAGACAAACTCGTCGAAGGAGGTGGGCGCCACCAGGTGGATCTGGTTGTTCCCCAGGATGAGGTGCCGCAGATTGCCGAGGCCCTTGAAGTGGTCGGGCTTGATGGCCGTCAGCCGGTTGCCGTCCATGTGGAGCGCGCGCAGCGAGCGCAGGCCCAGGAAGGCGTGCGGCGCGATCTGGCTGATGGTGTTGCGCGACAGCGTGAGATGCACCAGGCTGGTCATGTTCAGGAAGTCCCTGCGGCGGACCACGGTGATGAAGTTGTCTGTGAGGCGCAGCTCCACGGTCTTGCGGTCGATGGTGGGCGGCACGAAGAGCAGGCCGGTCTTGGCGCAGAGCAGCGTCAGGGTCGGGGAGAGGTGCTGGCAGATGCAGCGGCCCGGGCAGCTGTAGCCCCTCACCAGGGCTGTACACAGCAGCACGCAGAGAACCAGCCGCTCCATCCTCGATTGGCGTCTGGGGGAGGGGGGGGGGTCCTGCGAGCAAGGCAGATGGAAGAAGAAGAAGACGATGAAGAAGAAGCAGAAGCAGAAGCAGAAGCAGAAGCAGAAGCAGAAGCAGAAGCAGAAGAAGAAGAAGAAGAAGAAGAAGATACAATTAACTTAGGAATAGTGAAACAGATCATTTCATCAGTAAATACTGAGCGGAGATGCCTGTGAGAACAGAGCGGCAAACATTCAGAGTCTAGCCGAGATTGGCAGCACTGCCACGAGGTATCAATCACAAAATGAAACAGAGCTTTTCTGAAGTAATGACACCTGGGATGATGAAAGGCTTCGCCAACCCTGCTGAGGAGCCGCGTCTCCACAGAATCTTAATGGAAATAATGGCACATTCACTGCACAAACAGGCCGCTAAAAGTCTCCCACCGTCAACCGGTCTTCGCCAAACGGTTTTCCCCCGCATGAGATAAATGCAGACGTTCTATTTGCGTTTCCCGTCAAAAGCCCCGTTTGCTTTTTCTTTCCATGAATTCCACACGGGCGGACTCCAACACGAAAAGGGCACTTGTCACCCGCGCTCGCACAATCGCTGTATTTTTTTTCTTCTGTTTTGTTGTTTTGTTCCACATGACCTTTTGCGTTGCACGATGCTTTCCACATGCTTCCGGGATGCGCCGTGAAATTAGACGGCAACTTGTCATGTTAATCAGGCGGAAGGGAGAGCAAAGGTGAAAATGGCACGAAGACGGCGGCAGCGGCGGCGAGGAGGCGACGGCTCTGTTTTCAAATTCATCCAATCCAATGGGGGCCGCAGGTGGAGGCGGTGGTGGTGTTGGTGTTTGGGGGGCGGGCCCTTACATTCACAATTAGGTGCATTGATTTATTGACTCAGCGCCCGAGAAAATGCCTTGCGGTGACATAAGTGAAAAGTGATCCTCGTGCTATAATAAGCGGACGAGACCTCCCCGGAGCAGCGATGGGGATGTGTTGACGCCACATTATCGGCGTTTTTTACCCTCTTTAGTGCTCGTCTTCCACTGCTAATACCTTAAGCTCGGCTGCTGATAACAAAAAAAAAAAAAAAGGTGACAAGTCACTGTGCCTGACAGCGGGGTGGAAGCCACGCAAGGATTGCCACGGCCCAGAATCTTGGGCGTCCCCACAGGGTGGCACTTGTGATTCCTGTCAGATGTGTCGACAGCCACTTCTCTCTCTCTCTCTCTCTCCCTCTCTCTCACTCTCTGTCTCTCTCTTCCTCCCTCCCTCCGTTTCCTCCCAGAAATTATTTTAATTCCAACAGTGCGAGCTGGCAGTGGATTCCGATCATAAATTGAGTCTGATTTCACAGTTTTTTTTTCAGTCCAATTTGTCAGGACTCATTTGAGAGGCCATTCTTCTAATTTTTGCCATGTTGAGGCCATGTTGTTCTCATCAATGGGACTCGCCCCTCATTTGGCCCCCAAAGCCCAAACCGCTGATTTTCTTTTAATACTAAACAATGAAACCCAAATTGGAATTAATTCACAAAAACGCGCAGAATATTTCCGTGCCTCATTTCACCCCGGCCAGATGAAAACAAAAGGGTGAGCTCTTATCTCACCCATCGCCACCACCACAAAAACACCTTGTTTTCGCATCTTTGGAAGAAAAAAAACAAACTTGTGGTTGATAAAAGCTGTAATGCGTGTTCAACATAGTGAGAGGACTGCGGAGACGAGAGTGCAGCGCTGTCATTTTACATCAACCTGCAGTGCATTTGCCAAAGAAAATAGCTCTTTCCAATGCACTCTCGCACGCACGCACACACACAGTCAAGTTGTCTACAACCTGACAGTCAGCAACAGCCTTGCACTTACCATGAAATGCTGCCGTCCCAATCAGAGCTCGCACTGTCGACTATTTATGTCCGTTATGCTGATTTTCTTTAGTTTTGCAGAAATGGTGTTTACACTTTATCCGCCTCTGCACACGCTGTGACCTTTCCCACTGGAAGAAAACCACCTTGACTGCTTAAATTGGAAGAAAACATTTCTCCTCCGCAAGTGATTAAACGAGTATATGCACAAAAGCAAAAAAAAAAAAAAAAAAAAAGCCGTCCCGGTGTGCAAAAACACACGCTTGTAGGTGCACAGTGCTGAGAAACTCTAAATCCCCAGAGAGAACTTATTTATTTAGCACCGCTTCTTTAATGTTGGCAGCGCAGTGTCTCTGCCTTGTCCAAACGAATTCCCATGATATCTTGTTTAAAAGGCGCTGGCACAACTAAAACAATGCAGCAGGGGAGAATGGTGCAGATCATACACCATACACTCTCCTATGGAAGAGCGGAAGACAGGACTTTCAAAGTGCTGAAGTCCTGGGCGGAGATTTAAGTGAATAAATTTAATTCTGCTGCCGTGCCCCCCCTCCCCAATTGCCCCCCTTTATTAAATTTCAATATGACTGTAACCTCTGGTTGATTGTGTTAGTTTTCAGTCGCTAAGTAGGCCACAAATCTCATGGTTTCTCGGAGAACCATCTGCGGCAGAGCATTTACTGACATACCGTCGAGGATGCTCTATTGATCTTTCAGCGTCTCGGGGAGGGGTGGGGAGGACTTTGTTGCTACGGCAACTTTGGTGTCGAATGTAGGTCTATGAATTGAATTAAGAAGATGTTGAGCTGCCTGAAAAGGCAGGGCCGCCATGCATCTTAATGGGCGGTGAAGAGGCAAAGACTGACATGATTTGATATACGAGTGGCCGAGTCAAATTAAAAGAAAAGGGCATTTCGCCGCCTCGCATTTCTATTTCTGCTTTATGGCTCTTTGGGCGTGGCCTGCCGAGGCAGTGCGCGGAGACAACAGGACACGAGGTGAGCGGGATTCAGGTTTCAGTCGAGAGTGAGTGAGAGGCACGAGCTCTCGCAGGGAGCGGCAGATGCATTTGGAATTAAAAGCAGCGTGCGTTTCCATCGTGGCACACACAGTAAATAGATATAAAACTCATTTACATAGTCCCAAAGGAACAATCACATGTACATATGTGCCATGAATATGGAGCGACTGACAAATTCCCTTTGAGACGTTGAGGAACTTTGTATGTAAACACCAACTATGTTGATCCCCATTTACTCCTGACTTTTAACGATTTTCATTTTGAAATTTGGAACCTCGCCACCCGGACGCGGATTCATGCCGTGCTCTAAACTCCACTGAGCTTCCTCTGACATCGTTGCTGTCGGCAAGTAACGAAGAATTAAAATGAGTCTGGATCGTACTTTTTTAACAAAATGGAAAAAGTGCAGGCCTTCAGAAAGTAAATCAGTGGGAAATGTTGCCGAGTTTGAGAGCAATTTGAGCAGATCGTAAAAAGAAATTCAAAGAAATTTCCAAGTTTTTAGCAGGAAAGTAAGAAGCAAATTATTGCCAGTTTTAGTCAAGGTAATAGAAACTTGGAAAACAAAAATAAAAAAAACAACTTTCAGAAGCATAAACAAGAAAAAGCACTTCATATCCAAGGCCAGCACTCCTGCTGATTGGACTGTCAAAAAGCCGCCTTAAAATTGCGCATTAGACTTAGTAAAGACGACTGAAATATGCAGCGGACAGCTAAGTAACGCTCCCCCTGGGCCCCAATGCTGACGCCTCTCCTCTGTATTAAAGGTGCATTTGAGTGGGTGGAAAATGAGCGAGGAGGGGGGTGGGGGAGGAAAAAAAGTGAATTTAAATGCGGGAGGTTGTGCGAGATAAAAAGCCGCATTTCCCGGCGGCTGCTCGAGAGGTCGGCGCTCGTGACTGGGTGTCAGAGGAAAGAGCTGCACGCCCATGTTTACTGAGACAGAGCCTTCAGTGTACAGCAATCACAACTTATTGAGTACGCCGAGTGCACGTAGCTGGATGCTGGTGGTGAAGGATGTTTTTAGGCCTGTTTAATCTACTCGCACGCACCGATCTGTCCTTCAACCCGGCGCGTGGGAGTTCTCTGTCGCAGCGGCGCATTCAGACCTTCACAGGACTGTTTATCTCCATCCAAGGTTGTCGATTGTTCTGCTTATTATTCTGTTGTGAGGCCTCTTGAAATAATAATGATGATAATAATTATTTAAAAAACAAAAACGACTGCTGGTAAAACATTAATGACATAACACAGAAAGTAATACGTTGAAGATAGATTAAGATAAATGAGGTGTGTGCTCGCTGATCTGTGCAAGGGAGGGTTGATCCACAGTGTGGCACCTTCCAAAAATGTCCCCAATCGGTCAAACTTCTTTCGCAGAAGGTGGAATAACATTGAGTAACTTGTTTGTTTGTGGTATTTTGCCCATTTCTCTGGCACTTCCTGTGTGAAGGACGCACCTGCCATGTTTCCCTGCAACTGCCTGCCACCCACATTTTTCATTTAAACAACGCTTAAAATTCATTTTCAACAAACAGCGTGAAACGATTTTCCATCAAAGGCGGAACAAACAGGTGTCGCCTCACGTGGCAAAAGATTTGAAGACTCACAGTCGGGACGCACGCCTGCAGGTGGAACTATAAAGTGGGAAAACAGTCAGCAAGAGGCAAAATAAGTAAAGAAAAACTATCACGGCTTCTGCAAGACAAAGCATCTCAAGGGGGTGAGGCTGTTGGCTGTTGATAATTAATTAAATGCCACTCAAGCGTCAGTGTTACCACTGTTTGATTGCCGGCTGACTTGGCTCTACAAACACACCCTCCTTCTAAATTTCTCAAGAGCTGTAGAAACGGAGGCAGCTCATCAGGACAGGTCGCAGACTGCTCGATTCTTCTGATTAAAAAAAGCAGGGTGAAAAGCAACATGAATGATTGAAGATGGAACTCATTGAAATGGAACCAAATTCTTTAAATATTAAGAAAACAGACTTTAAATGTGCCCTGTTATGAAAAACAGACACTTTTTGCCTTCACTGGCATACCAGCTAACGCACAGAAAAACAACAACTTGCATTTGTAGTTGTGTTGGCTTTTCCAGGTTACTGAGCTGAAATGGGCTGTTTTGGATTATGCTCGACTTCCTATTTCAGTGGACCAGATGATCAAAGTAACACCTCTGCAGGTTTTTTTTTTTTTTTTAAACTGTGGACGAGGCTTTCTTGCGCCCTGTCCCTGTGAGCTACCATCTACCCCACTAGCTAGCGCTAGCTAGTGAGCGGCTGGCCAATCACAAGGGAGCGTGCTGCTCCAGGGTGGAGCCACGGTTTGAACAGGTAGGGGAGGGTGGAAGAGAGGCAATCAAGACTCTTTAGGCTGAGAGAGAAAAACACTTGTTTTTTTGAAAGCCTGTACAGTTAAAACTAGGAGGTTTTTTTTTTGATCAAACAAACGTCGTTTATTGTTGGCAGTTGACCAGAATGAATGTATTCCATCAGGAAATGGCCTTAATCAGGCCCCTTTAACATATTCCGTCTTATACAAAACACTATCTCAAATACATGAATATATATTGTAGTGTGCAGCATCTCAGCGTACATAACCTTTGCACAACAAACACTGGATCATTAAATCACACCAACTTCACGTTAAATAATTGAAGCCCCGGCTGCACAAGCGCTGCGATGCTCCGTCTCTCACCAAACAACAGTCACATCACATTTATGTTCAGCCGCAGCTCAGCCCATGTTACGGACACGTGAGCACAGAACATCGCCCACACACAAACACACAAAGATGCAGGCTCTTATCGCACATTCATGAACGAACCGAGTGACAGACCTGCAGTTAAGGACAGGCACACGAACAAAACAACAATAAAAAAAATCCTTCTTCACTCAAAGTTTCTAAAAAATCATCACGGTGCTCCGTTCAATTCAAAGCAGGTCCGCTGGTGTCCTTTTAAACAATCAGGGAACACAACGTTGCGCGAGAGCGCGGCGCAGGTTCCACTGAGCGCTAAAATATTCCGTGTCAAACAGCCGGTGCTATTTTTGACCGCAAAACACTTTTTTACCGCTGCTGCAGGATTTTTCAACGCCGAGCGCCGGCTTTGAGAATTACACAGGACGAGCAGCTGCCAGGGCGATAAAGCAGCATCGCAAGGCCGCCCGGGATAAGTTATGATATCTGTGAGTTTAAGAGTCCAGCAAAATGAAACCCGCTTTGGTCCGTCACCTTCTCAGTGACACCGACATCCTGCCGGACGTTTTAATTAGGACCGTCGGCAATCCTCCGAGGTATTCTCATAATTAATTCATCAGACTTTAACAGAGGCTTGCATAAAAGGAGAAATGTAAATGACTGAAATGTATGTGTTGGTGTTTGCAATACGGGTGTCCTCCACTCTGATAGTGGGTATGAATGTCAAAAAGCAGGATACAAACTGATTATGTTCAACTTTGGAATCACTTTTTCAAACCATAGCTCATTTTTCATTGTACACCAAATGATGGTGTACAAAAACGTTCTTTACTGTGCAGCTGAGACCATCAGTGGGTAACCATTTTTTATGACGGCATTTTTTTTTAGTGTGGCTGTAGACATAAAATTAGGGCTTATTAAATGAGCCATCCTCGCACAGTAGCTCTCTGAGGAGATTAAGGCCCATTGCCAGACAAAACAAACCATTTGAATATTAATATTGGGCAGGAAAAAAAAAAAGATTTCTTCCCACATATTCATTTTAATTTTGCACATTTTTGCACATTTCACAAATGTTTCATCCAAAAGTGGAGCAGTTGCAACTTTTAAAAGAAGAAAACTTTTCTTTTGCCTGCTCTGTAGTTTTATTTGTCTCTATTGAAAGCCAACCCTGTTGCGGCTGCGTTGTTGTCACCGCTGAGGTGGGAGGGATATCAGTGCTTTTTGTGACATCATTGTGACTTCAATAGCAATGTTGCTGATTGTTTCCCCTTTAATTTGCCCTACATGGGACCATGAAGAAGAAAAATGTACTGAACTAAACGGGATTGACTTTAATTACAATAAGAACAATAAAAACAATCATTCAAAGCAGCATTGGTGCAACACTGACGCAGTTAAAACTTAGTTGAAGCATACTTTGGAGCGCCACCGACCACCAACCAGTCGATGCAAACAATCTCTCCTCAGAATAACAGCTGCCCCGAGGTGGCTGCACTGCGAGGATGTTTCCTGGAGACGACTTTGTCAGGACGGCATAAATGCCAATTAGACGGCAGGCGGTGAACTGCAGGCTGCCCTCGCGCAAATCTTGTCAGGACGGCGGCATAATTATTGACAGCTCAAGTTCATCGGAGTCGACTCGGTCTCCACACTGGAGGATGGCCCGACCGACGCTCGGCGCCCCCTGGGATTTATGGTCGCATCGCATCAAGGGGTGGAGGAGGTATCGTCATAAACAGGAGCGTCATTTGCATATTATAATTAGGTCTGCACGCCGGGACCTTCTCCTCAATTACATCCAATTTAAAACTTTCATTGAGGAAGAATTAGGAAGCACAAACTCTTGCAGCTCCATAAAGTTTAACTGCCGAAGAGGGTTTCCTCCACAACATAAACAAAACTGCTACTGCTTGAGTACAACCATGTGTGTCACGATCCCAATAGACAATTGTTACCCCATAACCAGTTTCTTGATTTGAAATGCTCCTCTCCCTTATCCAAAGTTTCAATTAAACATTCCAGCCAGTTTGTGGTTGGAACGTTTAGATTAATTAGAATGAGAAGAATAAAATTCAGTTCTATCGTCTGAGCTGAAAACGGTTCCTCTCTCCTTGACGTTTCCTGCTAATTGATGGCAAACAAGCGGTTTCTTGTAAACAAGGGGAAGGAGGAAACAATGCCGTAATCGATAACGGCCGCACCTCAGACGTTTACCTTGATGGCTGCCGGCGCCTAATGACCAGAGCCGTTCACTCTGCTGATTACTTCCAAGAAACCATCCGTCACTTGTCCCGTCCATGAGCTGTCAGCAGGTGGTAAAAAATGCCCGCACTAATTTCTGACGCTCCGGCTGAAGATGCAAATAATTCAAATGCGCAATCGATTGTGCATTTGCATAATGGCTTTATCATTTGGGGCTCGGTGTCACGGTCCGAGCCATCAATCTAGCGGAGATCACACCTGGTGCCGTACGGGGTCACCGCAGACTGACATCGGCCCGGAGGCGTGGTTCACCCTGCACAGGTCGCTGGTTAATGACAAGGCTGGCAAACCCACACGGGCCGCCTTATCTGGTACACCTGTTCAACTGTGCATTTGATGAAAATATCTTGTCGGCTAATCACATGGCAGCAGTCCAGCGCATTTAGGCGTGTAGACAGGACAGAATACTGATACTGAGCCTCAAAATTGGAGAAAAAAGGGATTCAAGTGACACTGTGTTTGTCGGTGCCAGACAGGCTTGTCAGAATTTAGAGTTTCATGCTCAGTCGTCTCCGGGGTTCACACAGAATGGAGAAATGGAGAAAATAGTCTGTGGGCTGCAGTTGTGGAAGAGGAGAATCATCAGACTCGTTCCAGTTATGACAGTAGTGGTAACAGTGACTAAAATCTCATTAAACTAACCGACTCTTTAATCCGGGGATTACTCAAGACTGTCTCCAGCCATTATCATCCAAAAGCAATTTAAATCATTGACAGATTTAAGGTAATACAATATTGGTAGTGGTAGTGGTGTGATTTCTTGTGGCCGTGTCTGCATGTTAGTGCATGATAATCTCCGCCTCCTCCCACCCAACGGAACAGCTGCCCTACCACCATGATAAACACCAACAAGAAGCTAGCCAGAAGCAACTGCCTCTACACTGGGCAAACACGCCACAACTTCAGAAAACACATGCAAACAGCACAAAGCATGTTTCAAATAGATGCGTTAGCAAGACGTATGCTAGATATAACCCTAAAACCGGACACTTGCCTTCTGTTACAACTGTCAGAGACAGACCTGACATACACAGAACTAAAATCCCGTAAAAGTGGTTTAGATTTGTTTCAACTTTGTTTGGATGAATAAAACTAAACAAAAAGTGCAAAGCCTCTTTGTTTTGCTCAGTAGCGGTGCAACAAAAAAAAAAAAAAAAAAAAAAAGAGCGTATTGTCCCTTTAAGTAGCAGCTGCAGAAGAGTACGCTGGGTGCTCCCCATGTCAGCTCCAAACAGCAAACAGTTCACACCAGAATTGGACAGGGGAAGAGGAGGAAAACCACTGCCTGGTTTAATGAGTCACAGCAGCTGTGGCAGCATTCAGATGGTTGAGTCAGAATTTGGCGTAAACAACGTTAAGGCATGAATCCGTCCAGCCTTGTGTTGAAGGTTCAGCCTGATGTTTGCTGCTGCTGCTGGTTTGATGATGAGCGGAATATTCTTTTTTGTCACACTTGTTCCAGCCGAATATCATTTTGGCCCTCGTTTAGACCAAGCCCGGTTTCAATGTAACATCCTCTATTGTTTCGGTATTCTGCTCAGGTCTTCTCCGGGTTTAGGGAGTGCCTTCACAGCGCCACACCAGGCCTGGCATAAGTACTGCAGCAGTCTCAGTCGTTTGAAAGAAGTTCAGAAAATGGTAATTTAAAAAAAATTCAAAAAAATTACCATTTTTATGTGCACATGACTTTCATCACAGTCAGTGTCAGCACTGCTGCAGACCACGTCCATCCCTTTTCTGGCCACGCTGATCCATCAACTGCTGGCTACCTCCACCTGGTTAACCACCACCATGTCACAGAGCTTGAAACATTAGAGTGACATGATGGTACTCAAACTAACTAAATCCAACAGAGACTTTAGCATGTAGTGGGACACATTTCTTGAGAAAAAAAAATGCTCCATAATGTAGATAGTGAGTGTAAATGTGCATATAAAGTGTATAACCACAGTTTCACAGTCACATATGGCATCACACCTACACTCTCCTCGGAGTCTCTGTTCTACTGAACCTGCCCTGGGCTGTGGGAAGAAGCCGAAGCCTCCCTGAGGGAATCATCACGGGAAGAACATGGAAATTGCCCACGGAGAGCCACTGACCCGACCAGGCATCCAACCCACCAGAAAGTACTGCAGCGCCGGGCCATAAACTTCTCCACTTCAGAATATCTCCCCATTAGTTTTTTACGCCTAATTATTCTTATGTCAGACTACTTATATAGTTAAAGGCGGAATTATTGTCGGGAGCCTTTGAAGTATGAAAAGCCATACGTTTTGCGCGCGCGCGCCACCCTCATTACCGCCGCGTCCGCTGAATTTTTCAGCAAGTGCGCTTATTATTAATCACGAATACCATGTGACGCTTAATGAAATGATTAGATACGCCGTTTCAGCCCATCCACTTTGTGCCCAAATTGCCTCGACGTCGACGACGCTGAAATAACAAAAAAGCTCTGATTGGATTCCATCCGTTAGCCGTCGGGATTAATAGAATAAACAGGCCAATTGGCTGCCCTTTGATTTACAATGGCCACTTGCCTGTTTTTGCATTTGCTGTGAGTTTGTCCCCCCCCCCTTTTTTTTCCCCCGCAGAGACCAAAAGCGAAGTTCACTCTCAAACAGTCCACACTGTATGGATTCGCGGAGGAATTATGATAAAGATGTTTAATAACGCCGGCGGTGAGCGGCGTTCTAATCTTTCCAGTGCAGGAAGAGGAGATTGCCACAGTTTAAAAAAAAGCTCCTATTCCAACCGTTATGAGTGAGGGGTAGAAAAAAAAAAAAAAAAAAAAAACATCAAACAAAAAAGAAATATAAAAGACTCTCTGCAGCTGAGAGTTACATTATTACACATCATAATACCTCCACTCCATATATACTCGGCGTGCTGCTGCTGCTGCTCTTTTCTTCTCCCAGCGATTCCACGGACACCTTTCCTGGGACCGCTAAAGCGCAGCCGGCTTATGTGTTAACGAAAAGAGAGGAAGCTCAGACGAGGAGGCCGCTGATGAAGCTGCAGGCGAAGCCACGCCAGGACAGAAATTGATTCCGAAAGACAACTGGGGCTTCGAGGGATTTCTGTTTTTCGGGTTTATTTATTTAGAGTCAAGAGTCGATGGCTTCCAAATGGCCCCTCCCTCCCACGCCGCTCCTATAAACACAACACTTTGCCTGCGCGTTTTCCTGCGAGCTCGCCTCGTTGTTTGTCACGTGCAAGTATTATTCAGTCCGCCGGGCCGACTGTTTCGTCTCCGTCCCTTCGACGGCGGTGCGCCGCGCTCAGAATGTTGAACTGTCGTCGCCTTGAGATGCCACTTTGTGCTGCTGTAATGCTGAAGAATCCAACACCACTGGTTTCAAATCCTGCCTCCCTGGGCACCCACACCGCATTGATCCTGCACACTTGCAGCCTCGCAGAGGTATTACGTGTATCTCTCCGCGGTGCTTCGTCTGCACAGTCGGAGCCGAGGCTGATTCTCAGCGCCGTGATAAAACGCATCAAACGAGCGAACCGTGACTTTTTCCCTGTTTGAATTGCTTGCTTTTGTTTTATTTTGGAACAAGCCCCCTGTCGCACACTTGAGGCTACGCGACCCCAGAAAGGTTCCGCGCACAAAAACACAGAAGAATGACTCTGAAAATCGAGACCATCTGCTCATCAGAATCAAAACCAACAATTTCCTTTTGAATGAATTAGACTCGCTGGCAACGTTTGGCGTTCGCTTGGCACGCAAAAGCACCAACTCGTTCTTTTATTGGTTTTTTTTGTTTGTTTTTTTTAAATTGGTAAAGCGTTAATTCGAATCAACACACCGTCCCCAAGTTCAGCCGCTCTGCTGTTATCACTGTGTAAAACTTCCAACGACAACAAAAAATAAGATTAATCCAACTCTTTGGTTTATGACCTCATACTCCAACAGACTTGTGACGTGTCCAACAGCCTCGGTTGAATTACGGGCTTTTTCTATTGGCGCTTTTGGCCGTGGCCAGTCAAACTTTGCCGCGCTGATTTATGTCGTCATTACCGGTTCAAATGCACAGCGGTACGCCGAGCCGCTGCCCTCGAGATGGACCGTCTCTGGAGCGCTGCCAGTGCACTCGAAAGCCTTCACGGGCGTTATGTCTTGGCGGCTGCGAGCCAACTGATGGACCCCCTCACCCTCCTCCTACTCCCACTCCGACATCAAAACTCACTTCAAGTGTGACGGAGGGAAACTGCCCTGCTCCTCCCTTCTGCACTTCTTTTGTTTCGCACTTTCAATGTTAACGTTTTCAAGTTTTTTAATTACCAGCGCGACTCGATTCGTGCTTTAAAAATATGTTCACGTCCCCCCTGCGCGTTGCGACGCTGTAATGAAATCAGTCAGATACGAAGATGAAGGAGTTTTTTTTTTCAGGAAATTGCCGCGTTTGACAAGTAATAAGGGGAAGTTTGCTAAGATGCAGAGAGGAAGAGAACAAACAAGCAAATTATAGATGAGGTTTATTTCCTTCTTCGGGTTAACCCTTACCTTATAGCAGGGAGCAAACCGTATCAAAAAAAGAGAGGAGAAGAAAAAAACATCTTATTTCTCTGGGCAATCTGGTAAACATTGGCAAGTTAAAATGTTAATCAGAGACGCAAAAAAAATAGGATGAAATCCTAAATACAATGCAGAATTTACTTCTTTTTTTTTTTTTTTTTTTTTTTTACAAAGTTCTGTATTGTTTTTGTTTTTTACATCTTCAGCTTTTTCCACTTTTTCAGAAAATGTGTGCGGCTATCCTGTCGTACACACATATAGTAAATGTTTGTATCCCCGTCTCCAGAAAAGCGAACGTTGAAACAAAGCGCCACTTTTGGCAGGGGGTTGATTTTGCTAGAGGTCGAAAACAGAGGAACAAATTTATTTTATTTTTTTTTGTAGCAGGACTAATCGCATGAGGTTTGTGTCCACCGCAGTTCAGGATGATAAGTAAATGTGAATGTAAGTTACATTTGGGAACTTAATTATCATTTCAGTCCATGTCGACGTGCTAAAGCGCTAACAAGCTCAAAGCAAAGCTAAAGATGCTGCTAGTTGTAGCACATTCCATCAACGTAAATATTCAGCGCGCAACTTCCACTTCCTGCAGCATCGCTTGATTAACAATTGAGATTCAAACACCGAAGGGAGGCACGTGAACAAGTAGGACTGCAGGGTAAAATTCACACTGCGCTAATTGATACTGCAGAACTCGCACAACCTCAGGTGGAGGCAGCTGTGACTGCACGTGATCCACTCCGAGCACATGAATAATGGAGAGCACGGCTTCAATTTGACACACCTCGCAGAAAAGCCTGCGCAAAGAGGGTTAAGGCAGAACTTTTGTCAGCTGTGTACAGTGGGTATTATATTCCTATATACACACACCACAAGGCATCTGAGCCTTGCTAATCCTGGGGATCAAATAAAGCACCTTACAGTGTTGATACACACACACGGACACACACTCACTCGCACACACATACGCAGGCACACACACACACAGACATACTGGCTAAAGGGCAGGGAATAAACATAAGGTGTGGCTTTACCTATAAATCCATATATTTATGAAAAAAATTGAAGCCCATGGTAGCATCGCTTATTTTTCAGTGCACCGTTTTTTGTGTGTGTGTGTGTGTAAAATCACTCTCAGAATTTATACTCGCATCAATGCAGATTTCAGTCTGGCTGCCCAGTCCTGTTTTACTTGCGTTTGGCCAAACTGAATTCTCCAACGTTCCATTTACCTTGGACATTTTTTCGAAAATGTGTTCCTTCAAATACTATTCCGTAAAAGTTCCACTTGATTTAGTTGCCAGAAGGCCAGGATTGTAGTTCTGGCTGGTTACGCACAATGGCCATTCTAGGCGAGGACTCAATTGCTGTGTTTAGCTGTCTGCTTTAGAGAGTAGCATTTGAAACCATTCCAGTAAAAAATAAAAATAAATAAATCTGTCTGTGTGGAAGGCTGTGGGAGGTTTGTGGAGCCCGTCCAGACGCACAACATGTTGCATTGTGCAACGGCTTTTTTTTCCCCTAAATCTTGACAACAGAGTCGGCATAACCCGTAAAGTCACTATGGAAGCAATAGTGGAAACCGTGCCAAGAAAGAAAAAGTTGGTCTATTAACATTCTATATTTTTTTTGCCAGAACATTCAAGATGTTCTGCACCTGACTTTAATTGCAGTCATGAACTGTCAGTGAACCTTGATAACTACTTCTGAACTTTTTTTTTTTTTTTTTTTAAGACATACTGACCTTTAAATTTCCTGAAAGAGACCGTAGATGTTAATTAGCCAACTCTGGTCCAACGGTTATGCTGTCGCTGACCCTGATGTATAAACTAATTAACCAAAACTAATGATGAACACTGAAAATGATGATGATGATGAAAACTATACATGGCTGCCACGTCATTAGCCTGGCAGTGCGCGGAGAGGAAGCCAACCGGACTCAACCAACAGTCGCATCAGCAGTTTGATCTGGACTGAAACAAGATGATTAGTTATGGAATCCAGTGCAATTTTAAGGCTGATTAAAAACGGTCTCGGCTTGAGGTTGGCATGATGGATGAGTGACGTCTCCAAAACCTCAGCAAACCCACTTCAAACCATTCAAGTAATTGTACTGCTGTGTCTTTTGTCCACCTCACTTACTGTAGATGGTGTGTCGTTCTAACAGCCTCACAACGGATTGCAATTACGTGAGCAAGTTAAATAATTGTGCAGGCCACTGTTCAAGTATGGGAAGATCTTTTTAATATTCTATAGCGAGAGTTCATTATGAGGGTTGCTCTCCCATAAATAATTTGCACGCAACCCCATCTTTTTTTGAGGTGGCATTATTAGAAATCGCTCTTTACTGTCCCTCTCTAGTTAATGACAAATTTTGATGAATTAGCTGCAGAACTGAATTGCAGTCCAAAAGCGACCAAGTTAGGAGCAAATTAGGCCTGAAAAATGAGGCCATTGCAGAACATTCAGTGGGATTGGGCCCAAAAAGTGGCTTTCCTTTTCTGGTGTTGTTCCCTTTTGGCCAGCGTGCGTTTGGTTCCAACACGAACGTCGACGCGGTCCCACATGGTCAAGGTTTCTCAGATGCGGGCAGCTGGATTTGATGTACGATCTGACAGCAGCCTGGGCAGCGCTGTAGGTCATCCGTCTGATCACCCACCCTTCTCGTGCAGACTTATTTTTCTCGGCGTCGCCCGCAGGTGTTTTTTCACTTTCGTCTTAATGAGTTGCAAAGACATGAGCTTGTATATATATATATATATATTTTTTTTCTCTTTAAAGCAAGATCACAACAATCGAGCCTCTCTTTGAAGGCTGCGGCGACGCGACTGGGGGAGAAATCTACTGCGTTTAGGCCCGGGAGTGATGAAGGTAAGGAGCCGTCCGGGATGCCCGCAAACGTCGCACTCAACAAATTCGCATTTGAGCGCCAACGAAAAGAAGCCGCACTCTCGGACAGATGCGCAACTTGCCCCGTGCTTATTATTGCACTTTAATGTGCCTCTGTTCGTGCCACTCGTCCATAACGCCACACTCAGGCAAGCTCATTGTGCTGCCAGGACCACTTAGAACATCCCTGCCTCATGCGCAGCTCCTCCTCCTCCTCCTCCTCACTCTCCTCTGCCTGTGAGCCAATGCAAATTACAGTAACAGCTTGGACGTGAGTATAATCTCAAGTGGTGTGAGCTGGGCTCCATGGCGAGGCATTGCAGGCAGATGGAAGCGGTGGCTCTGCCAGGTCTCTTTAGGGGCTCCCACTCCTTCTCAGCCACGCTAGACAATCGGGCGGGTGGGCGGTTGGGAGGGGGCCGCGGCTCAGAAGCAGCTACTCGCCTGCTACTAGCATGCGGGCTCACTCCCGTACGCTTTGCGGCTGGTGAAACGATACGGAAAGGAGGGGTGGAGGGGGCGAGGGCGCGGCGCTCCTGCCGCTGCCTTGTTTGGAGCGGCGTGCAGATGGACGCCGACGCCGGCCACATGGCACGGCGGGCCACTAGCAGAACAGAGGGCTCGCGGGTAATTGAAGAACGATGTTCCGACGTTGCAGATTGGCAGCGAGAGAGGAGGGGAGGGCCAGGTGAAGGACAGGCATGCGTCACGTTTAATTTGTGTCATTTCAAGTGCCCAGAGGACATTGGTGCGCGTAAGAGCGATTCCAGCTGACGCTCACTGAGACCGATAATATATGTCAATGACGTAAAGGTGGCCTTTAAGAGAATCATAATCATAATTGCGCGTTACTACAGTTACAAGGAATTATCTACGCATCCTGACCATAGCTGTATTTCCTGCCTACGTGTGTTCACAGTGATCATAGAGATCCCATATCCATCATGCTCAGTGTCCACCACGAGGCTGGGGGATCATGGCTAGAAAAATGGCACTGTCGACTCGCTGCTCGGCACTCGGTGTTGAGGGTTGGACTTGGGGAAGGTTGGGCCACCTAATGATTCCTGAGTGCTGCTCCGCTGCTGCTCACCGCTCCCTCAGGGGAGAAGGGTTAAATGCCAGGACAAATGTTGCATCCTCAGGGATGTGACGATCAGTAGGTCCTTAACTTTAACTAAATGTGCACTCAAAGTGAAACCAGATGCATTAAAAAAAAAGAAAAAAGAAAAAAAAAATTTTTTAAGAAAAAGGTGAGCTATAAAAGGTAAGCAATAAAAAAAGGACTGGAGTTAATGTAGGTAGAATCCAAATTGGATCGTTCATGTACAATAAAATAAGGAGTATTCAATACTTTCCTTCAGACTGGAATGGAATGGATTAGATTAGAACATAAAATCTTTATTGTCATTGTTGCTGTGAAATTTGACTGTGCTCTTTTTGAACATGGACCCCCTGGTAGCGGAAACACAGAGTGGTTTGCAAGCCATTGCATAGTTTCACGGGACACAACGACAACAAACTGAGTCAAAATTTAACTCAAAGCTGCAAAAGTGTTTAATCCGACGCGTGCAAACTTTATCTGAACACAGCTACTTCTATAAAGCAGCCAACCTTCCACTGCAGGCCTATTTCAGATGCCACGCAGCCTCCCCTGAAGTCAGCATTCGCACTCGCTCGCTGGTGTTTCTGTGCCGCAGGAGGGTGATTCTTTCCTGTTTGACATGGATGAGGAGACGCCGCTCAGATAATTTTATACACCAGCGAGGAGATTTGAGGTTTCAGTGTGCCACCAGCAACCTGCGCGAGCGCAGACTGCCGTGAGACATTAATCAAAGGCAGGCAATCACCCCCTGGGTTTTATCCTGGGAGAGGGGACACCAACAGGCAGGATAAAACCAGCCATCAAAGCCGACGTGCACCGTAATTTTAGAGGTATGTATAGCCTTGCGGAAGGAAGTCATATAAATGTACATATTTTTCTGTCTGCTTGTAATCTACTACAGTATGTGTCTGGGGACAAAACAATGTAATGGGAATGCGCCGCTAACAAAAACAGTTGCTGCGTCCTTGACGAAGGCAGAAAACGTGCAAGTCGCACAACCAGCGTAGCTTTCTAAATCACAGCGAGATTGTTAAAGGTTTGTGTTCTGTGGAGAAAAAATTATTTTCAGTATTCAAACAGGCTCTCTCAGAACAGGCACACGCCTCGCTGAACCTTCACACATCACCTCTAATGGAGACGTGTACCGGGGAAGCGCATGCGTTTGTCTCAGTTGACTCAGTCAAGGCAGGGAAGCTCACTTGTTATTTGGGAGCGATCCGTTTATAGAATGCGTGGCGAAGGTGTAAAACCTTCGACTCTGAAGGAGCTATTTGCAGAATTCGGCTTATTAAGCTGGTGGGGAAAACAAAAATTCTTGCCCAAAGTACTGACACAACGTGCATGTTGTTCTGCTGGTCCTTATTTACTGGCTGGACCAGTCGTGTGCTTATGTTAAAGCCTATCAGTCTGTTCTTGCTACGCCCTATTACTGGATGCAGTGGTCCCCTCCTTCAGACAGCTTTTACAAAAACAAAATTTAAGACTACGGTGCTAGCGAAATGCTAATCAAAACACAACCTGCTAAAGTGGTTGCCTAAACTACACAAAAAACATTGAAGTAAACCAAGTAAAATCTCTTCAGTACTTCTCTGTTCAATATTGTTCACAAAACGGCAAAGGTACCAAGTGCTGGGGACCAACTTTGATGCACTGTTGCACCGAAGAAAATGCTCTGATCCAATCTAATATTTGGTGCCAAATTCCGACGTCCAAGAAAGTAAATCTTAGCATCTGTGAGCCAAAAAAAAATTTGGCATACGTGTGTCAAGCTCTTAATTTGCTGGCAATTGGCTTTCTTATTTTAGAAGTGTGAACTAAAGACGTTCAAACTTATTTGCATTAGAGATAAAATTAGCGCCACGCCAAAAAAGTCGAAAGTGCGGCTCCACTTCATGAAGGTGGATGAAAATACGCCAAAGTTCCAACATTTGACCTGAGGATTTAACGGCAAAAGACGGAAACACAACAGGCTTCATTTTCGAGTAAATCCTGATTCGGACCACCAGTATAATGGAAAAAAAAAGCTTTGGGCGTTAATTCAAATGTATTTTGTTTGTTGTTCAAATTGGTTTTTCAAATATCTGGTATAAATAAAAATGATATCGTTCGGGTACTGTTTTCTTGTTTTTTTGTAATGCTACAGAGCTGCACAGGGTTTGTTTTGGTGTAAATGCAGTGCAAGCCTACAGTTTTCCGTGTCATTTTTTAAAAAAATTTTAATCTTTTTATTTTTTATGTACGTGGCTCCTTTAGCAGTTTGCATCTTTTTGGATTCTACTGTCTCAAGAAAGTAGGACAACGTCTATTTTCAACAGAACAAGCTCTTGGCTTTGCGCGTCTCTTATCCGATGCTCGGGGAGAGACACTCGTTAATGTTTGCAAACAACGCGCTATTCTCCAACACGGCTCCGCACGGAAAACCGAGCTCCCTTTTTTTTTCTTGTCACTAATAAGGATCCTCAGGGCGGGGAAGGCTGCACCTCCAAGTGTCATTAGCCATGCAACTGAATTTTTAATCGGGCCACGCCGCTCGGAGGAGCGCCTCGGAGGATTTCAGACAATGGCCTCCCAGCTGCACCGCGTACTTTGAGAAAACAAACAGTGCAAAGGAGGGAGGGGGGGGGGAGAGAAAAATATGATGTATAAAGAAATCAATAGAGTGAGTCAGCTGCGTGTCGAGATGAGGCTGTTTAAATGACTCAGACTGGAATGTGTCTGCCAGAACCTGAGAGCATCTGTAGCAACAAAACGATGTTTGAGTGAAACAGAGAGGCAGGAAAAGACGGAGGAGCGGCAAGACGCCGAGTGGCACAACTCCCCAGGAGCCGTACATCCTTTGTATCTGAGTTGCGCACGCACACACGCACGCGCACGAATGCTCGCGCACGCAGGTGCCTTTGATTTGACCACATCCCCCCCCCCCACTGTTGCGTGGAACAGCTTCAAATTCACAAAGACCTTGTTATTTTCGGAGAGGCGGATGACAGAGCGTGTTTCCAACCCCGCCTCCGGATGATTACAGCGCCGGTAACGAGAAAACCCGAGCGGCGGAGATGATATCGCAAGGAGGAGGCAGCGACGTGCGCCGCCGCCAAAGCCTCGGGAGCGGCACCGGCAGCAGCCCCGACGGACGCCGCCCGTCGTCGACTTCAACGTTTTCCCGGAAAGCGAGACTGCGAGGCTCAGATTACGTTGACGATGTGACGGTGATACACAAGGGAGGCGGGGTGGGAGCAGAGGGGGGTGGAATTTTTTTAGCACCTTGGGGTTAATAACTTGACCTCTGCCGCCTCCGCCGCCCTGATGCCTGATTAAAAACATGTATTTGCCGAACGCTTACAAAAAGCGGGGGGCGGCTTTCCAGGAATCCTTTGGTTAAAACAGGAACTGCTGTCCAATGTCACGTCCGAGATTAAAGGGACAGACCAACAAAAAACTGGTTATCTTTTATTGAAAAAAACAAAAAAAACAACCTTTGGTAGAACGTCCCTTTTAATCGCATTTGAAAGAATGACGCGATAAAGACTTCACTCAGTGAATCATCTCCGCCCAAGATGCTTTTATGCTGTGGCTGCCGGATGACTGTTTCACTCTCTCTCTCTCTCATGGACGATTCATGTAATTACGCCACTTTATTTAAAGGTAGGACTGGATGTCTCTGCCTCGCCGAGGACAAAATATGCAAACACATGCCTGACTCTGGGCTGTTTTACATGACGCGTGCTGCAGGGAGAGGCGGAACACCGAAGGGGACCCCACTTGTGTTCCATTCCGAGGCACAATCTGGCTTATTAGCATTGCCCGGCCATTCCCTTTGAACCGGGTGGGCGGGGGGGACAAGCGGGAGCCATCGTGGTTCTTTGTTCTCAGCATTGCGCGGAGGCCGCCTGACCGCAGGAAACCCCCGCGGGTCCTGTCCTTGGAGGGTCCGGCCTGGCAGAACAGCTTCAGCCTTTAACCCTTTCGGGTCGCTGTGCGCTGCCCGGCCCCGACTCCCTCCCATCGAGAAGAACCCAGACCTTTCCCCACAGAGGCCCGACATCAGCAAACTGCACTCCCGCTAGATGTGGTGCAGTGCAGTGACATTTTTCGGATGCAGACCGGCTACGAGCAGAGCAAAGCAGATGGATGTTGCCGAGGAAACAGGTAGCGAGTGCATTTCAAATGCACACAATTATTCTCGGCCGAGTGCCCTCCAAAGACGCGACACAGATCATTAACTCCATCCTCTGGTGGACTGGGTTTTAATTAATAGTTCCACGCCACCTATATAACACGCAGGCTGACACGTGAAAGTGGGTGTGCGGGGCCTTTTCACAGCGTTTTATGGCATATTCCACTTCTGTTATGTGCGGTTAATCAGACCATAACTCTGGATAGAACCTCTCTTGTGTCACACACGGGTCAACAAACAAACTTGCCGCAAAATGTCAGGAGAAATGTGTGCAACTTCTTGGTTATAAATCGTCCAACACCGGAGAGCCTGTTCATTTCCCCATTTGAGGGAGTATTTGTGGGTTGAGCAGTGGAGCTGAGTGAGCCGGTCGCCTCCTCGAGAAATTCGGCTGATCTTCTCAGCCAAAACCAACCGGCTTATTGTGCTACTGACTCTTAACGGGCCGTTTGAATGATTGGAGTCCGAGGGAACGACGCATATTGGCAGTTTAACGTTTCCTTTATTTGACAAACACGAGCCTCAGTGGTGTGTTGAGGTACCACACACAGGGAAAGAAAGCCTGGCACGTCCTCCACACACCAGGCTACACGCCCAAGCTGATCCCAGTGGAGGTTCGGACCGCTGGGGGGGGTCTTTGCGTCCCCTCCCCTTCCAAAATCCAGGGGTAGTCTCGGATAAAACCCTATTTTTAACATCTGAGTCCCAGACTGTGGAGATGTGGGATTTGCACTGGTTGCAGAATCTCATCTTAATATCTTGCTGCATTCAATCAGGCAACTGATCTTTAGCACCTTGCGCTACCCGAAGAGTCACAGCAACGGCAGGAACACTGAGCTGCTGCTCCCACAAATGAATGATCCCTACTTAGGCGCAACCGTTTTGAAGGGAAATGCACAGGCTTTTCCAGCAGTATAGGATTTTAATGCAACCTCAATGTGAACAGACATGTTAGCCGTGTCAGACTTAACTCACCTGCTGCACGGTGCATCTTGCTTTTGTCATCATTGTCATATCAACTTGCGCACTGCACAGCACACACATTGCAGAGGCCAGCATTCACTGCAACGAGTTCAGTTGGATTGCAATATGCACATCTCAAGGGGAACTGCCTGCTATCTCTCATGGAGAGTGAGATTAGTTAAGAGACCTTAACAATAAAAAAGTATTGTTTGTTTGAACAAAACAAAGAGCAGAAAACACATTTAGGGGGTATTGAAACATTCCCTGTAACTAAATTGTTTCAGTGTCAATATAGCAGCTGCAGCAGGGTGGGTTTCTCTCAATAAAACAATGCTTCTGGAATGGAAACGACCATTCTTGTTTGTCAATAGCTGCAGTCAGCTCACTTTCTGGGCTCTAGTAGACTACCAAGCAAAGGCATACTACGGTGTTATTAAGCATTTTGGCGCTCATCACAAGTCATATCGCCAATGTTCAATTTGCACTCATATCGCATGTTTTTCCCCAATATTGCGCAGCGCCACTCCGGTTTGACAGTCATCATCACCACGTGAAGGTGGAATGGCTGGTGAAGCACATGGTGCAAAACACATTAACGACTAACACTTCAATATAAAGACATCAGCAACAAAATCCAACCATCAACACTCACATGGACATCCGTGTCCACTTCCTGTTTACTTTTATGGCGAGCAACATCAGCGTTAGTATTGTGGGTCAATTCACACCAAAGTCAAATGTGGGCCACATTGGGATAATAATGTGAACAGCCACATATATTGACATGAATATTGAGATCCGGGAATGAAAAACGAGGGCGTCACGTTGTGAACGCAGCCTTGGTTTAGCAGGCGGCACAGACACCGTGAGGGACAGCTCCATTAGCGCTGAAAATTACTGGTGTGACTCAAGCAGGTCAAAATCACCTGACACGCTGGCAAGCACGGCTTCAGCTCCAGAATTTTGGGAGGCAGCGCGCAGTTTTAGACGCCAGTCAGAGCAACACGCATAAAGTTGTCATGTCCACTGAAAACGCATCGGGTTTGAGCACATTACTAAATCCAATCCAATTGTCAAATAAGGGACACGTAGATGGAGAAAGAGACAAAGTTTCCTCATAAGTCTGACAAGATAAACCTTTTTAAAATTACAGAGAATTGAATTTTAAGAAGCGGAGCTGTGATCATCAGACTTCACAAAGTAGGCAAGAATTGTGTCCGGCAGTTAAACTCGTGAATTGATTTAAAATTATTATTCATGCATACCAGAATCCCCATTAAAGAAAAGGAATATTTTAGCCGTATAATATGGTAATCAACCGGACTTTTTGTTTTTTTCCTGCGTTGGAAAGATGTTTCAGAAATGTGCAGTAAACCATGTTTTTAGGGTATTTTAACCCCAATGGTGGTGGTTTTCACACACACACACACACACACACACACTCACTCACACACACAAACTCACACAATTAAATATTTATACATTTATACTATGCATCAGTTTACATATTAATATTGCATCCTACACCACTGGACAATTTGCTCATTTCGCTTTTCGATGACGTCCCGAGAAACTTCATTAAACCTGGGCAGGTTCATCCGCACGGTGCTAAATCTTCCGAGGGTGTCAACAAGAGTGCGAGGACAAGGACGACACCGCCATACCTGAGGAGCTACCGCGCTCAACGTGAATGCTAAAGTGCCGCCCCACAAATTGCGCAGTTAGATGCGCATATTATCTATTATCAGCCATAAAGCCGCTGATGTATGCACATAAATTTACCACTAACATCCGTTGTGAAATATTTATCCGCCCCGCACTGGCAAACTATTTGTAAGCCTAGCAGACATGTCGTCTTTGACATGTTGTTTACGCAGTCTATTTCTTAGACAGACAGTCTGTGCATAATAACCATATGGTCTCCTCCCTCTGTTTAGCCTCTGTCTTTAGCTGCGCACCAAATGGAGTGTTGGGGAGGAGAGTGCACGAGCGTGCTAAGAGCATCTGGAAAACCTGACTCTGATCCCGTGTCTGCATAAATGTCTGGCTAATACATTCCATTCTGACGGCAATGGCCCCGCCCTCGTGGCTGTTCCGACAAACACTGCCCAAGAGGAGGAGAGGAAGAAATACATCTACCCAGATTGACCTATTTTCACTGGAGAACACCTGCAGTTCCTCAAGTGCTTCCTCAAAGGAGAGGAAAAAAATAATCCCAGCGGTGGATCTCCAATCAGCTGACACTGTTACCGCATTGTTTGCACCATTCAGTTGCAATACACTTGCGCGCACGTGTGCGAGAGGCGTGGCCAAAAGGACAGACTCACCAAGTTACCAGGTCCTGGTCTCCATAGCACGTTTCACATCAGCATCCAAGTCAGACGGCAGTCGAAGGAGTTGAGAGCTGCGGCCGGAAACTCCAGGCAGTGTCACAGGAGGGCGCCACCTAGAGGATGAGACGCGGCGTTAGCTGCTCAGTCAAACTCTCTGGCGGGAACTCCACTCCACTCCACTTTGGGGATGTTTATCGCCTCCTTCCAGGCGGCACTCTGGTCGAGGCGGCGACATTCCTCGACGCACGGAAGAAGAAGTCATACATTCATAATCTCGTTGAATGAACTTGCTCCCCCCCCCCCCGGCTTGGCAGCCTCGGGTGAGATATGAGCGCTGATCTGATTATGAAACAACAGGAAAGAGGCGTGAGCAGCAGGCGGAGGCACCGCGGAGAGAAAAAAAATAGGAAATAAATGAGAAAAGAAAAACAGAGCGGGAGATGCCACGACGATGAATGTGTGGCCTGCCATTAATATTTCACTGCATCATCGCAGCTAAAGGAGAACAAAGTGTAAAGGGGGCGCGGGGATGAAAAATTTAGCATATTTTGACACGGTTTCGGAATTTATCGTGGGCGAAAAAATACAAAGCGGGTCTCCCGCGCTTGCGATGAGATAAGTGTCTGGGGGGGGGGAAATAAAGCGTCCCAAGTAATAGCTGCTCGCGTCGATATACAGCTACCTGACTTATTTTTGTAGCTTTTTTTTTTTTTTTTTTTTGCTCCAACAGGAGAGAAGGTGACTTGCCAAGGTCGAGAGCCCTCAGTTTCTCACTTGTCTCGTAAAATTCAAAACAAGCTACATGATCCGAAGTGCCTGGAGGACAGCGGCACGCAACCCGGGAGAGATTAGCATATCGCTCGCGTTTTGTCTGCGGAGAGCCGTCATGCATTCAGAAACACCGTTCCCCACTCAGCCGCACTCACTCCCCCTCTCGCAGCCATACAGTACGCACATTTGTATGCAGAGCGGGGGCCTTCGGGCTTGTCACCTCCAGGTATTCATCCGGCCTATGAAGAATTTATGACGCAAGATTTTGCTTTTTGATATGTCACTCCGGCCCTTTCGCAACTCATCCCGCCGTCGCCGCAGCCGTGTCAAAGTTTAAGAAAAGAGGGGGATGGAAGCGGAGCGGGAGTGCCGCTGTCTTGAGTTTTCGGTCTGTCTTTTCACAGGAAGTCGTGCTGCACATATTAAACGCGCTCGCTGCTCTCACACCCCGGCCAGCGAAACAATGGGAGGTGCGACTCCAGCCGGCTGGGCGCTGCATTAAGCACATCTGATTCCTCGCGCAGCCCTCCGCCCACCCACAAGGGTCTGGAAATGGATTTTTTCTTTCAGTTTTATCTTGATTTCCAAGAGTCAGAATCATCACCTGGCCCAGCGTGATAAGGCCGAGGGCAGCCCGGGACAGGGCCGTCTCACTCAGTCTCCATTAAGGCTCACTTACGCCTCGTCAACCGATTGATTTTCCCCACTCCATTTTTCTCTGACTGCAACACAGTTGCACCTTCTATTTTTGCCTCTTTTTTTAATTAGAACAAAAAAAATAAATACACATACACACAGAGAGAGAGAGGGAAAGAAGCGGGAAGAAAAAAAAAATCCCCCAGCACCTTGAAACTTTTGCCAAAGGAAACGCTCCATCAAGTCATCATCCTTCACAGCGACTCCCCTCCATCCTCAAACGAGACGTAGAGTTCGGCGGGCGCTCCTCCTCCCGCGCTGCCAGCAGCTTTGTTACCTAAAATACTTGAACAGGGGCTTACGAGGCCTCCCTATTTACCTCGCTGTGATTGCATTCTGTCTGTCAATCCACGCTGAAAGGGCCGCTGTGGTTCCCTTCACACACGACGGCAGGGAGCCAGCTGAGGTTTTGGTTTCAGCCAAAAAAACAAAACCGACTCCTCCTTATTAAGAAAACAAATCAGAAAACTTTTTGTTTCAAACTGTAGCAGTTTGGGGATGGGAATGAAGATCCCGCTCCACTCGGGAACCGCTTGCGACGCGCTCGATCCGGTGACATCAATAGCCTTTAATGCTCAGCGATTCCCTTAATGATGCTTCGCCCCTGCATACACTGCAAAACTGTAACGTCGTGCTCCAGCAAGGGGCAAGTAAGCGGGTTCGATAGCGAAGGAGTCGAGGGAGCAATCGCGGCCGAGTTCCACGGTCTCCGAAGGCGGAAACGATCCAAAGTGTTGCTTAACTGTACGGAAAAAGTGATGCAAACGCTGCGACGCGCAACGTCGGCCGCGCCAGGAAACTGACACGATGAATCTCCTGATGTTGTTTCCATGGACAACCCACAGGGCTTTGTAATACTCATTCAATTAACTCCCTCAATGCCTTCAAAGAACTCCAAGCAGAAGAAAAGTCCAACTTTTACTTTTATATTAAACCTGACCAGGAATAGTGACTCAGCCATAAAGAAGAAGCAGAAAAAGCCTGTAAACAAAGGAGTAAATATGCTGTTTTTTTGAAGATGTGCAGTCTTTGTGGATAATTAGTTGAGCTAAGTCGATTCTTCAACCCAGGATTAAGTTAAAAAAGATTAGGATATGAGACCACAAGAAGGATTTCCTTGAGGACTTCCTGAAATAAAAACAACTCGTCGCCAAGTCAGCAAATAGCGGGGTATCGGAACAATGTTGATTTATCTGAGATTGGAATAACAGAATTCATTTTGCAGCGTGTTGTTTTCTTTTTCTTTTTACCCGAGCACCCAAGATAATAGAGTACATATAGGGAACAATGTCGAGGTTATCTGGAAGAGGGGAGATTATTTCTGTCTTCAATATCAGCTCCGCGGAAGCTGCGGAGGAAACCTGGGCGAGAGCCCCGCGGGCGTCTCATTACATCAAATCCTGCGGACCATCTACAGCGAGCCAAAAAAGAAAAGAAAAAAAAAAAGCCTCGGCGCCCCAATCAATCAATTATGGATTTGAGCGAGTGCATTCATATTGGATGGTGGTTCTCCTCTTCGTGCCATATTCCCCGAGAGCGGACAAAAAAAATGACGGCAATACCCGAGCAGAAAAAGTGGCCACCATCAGCTTAAAGTCGGAGCGGGTGGGCGAAAAAAGAGCAAAAAAATAAAACAGACATTAATACCGCAGAGGGAGCGCAAGGAGTTTTTTGTGTATTCATCTCAAACTTTAATTATTTTCAAATTAAGAAAAGCATGTCGAGGCTTCCGCTGGAATTGGATTTTTTTTTTTCCTGCAAGTTTCTGCCATTCCCCCCCCGCCACCCGTGCTGCAGTGATGACGACGCTAGAGATGAAGATAAAGCAGCCGCAGCTGTAACATGCCAGCCGAGATGTTCTCAATGTCGCCATGACTCAGCAGCGGAGAGTCGCAGGCTTTCGGCGAAGTAAAATAAAAATGAGTTTTAAAAAAAAAAGAAAAAAAAAAGAAAGAAGAGTCCTCACTGCAGGTACAGCGCGTCCTCGCCGTGGTCGCTCCTAAAAAAAGAAAACACTGACCGCTCGCCTCCTCCGACCGCGCCCCGCCGCGTAATTTACTCCCGGCATCAGCACTTTGGCAAGCGGGCTTGATTTATGGACGGGATCGCGCTCGCCACGTGGCAAGGAATCAATCAAGGCAGCTGCGGATATTCATGGCTTTTTTCTTCCTTTTTTTTTCGGCAGCCGCGTTGCCACATTCCAAACCCAATTACAGCGACGTAATGAGCTGCGCAAGCGGCGCCGGGTCCCCCGAAAATGTTGAACACGTCGGGAACATGCCCGCGAAGTGCGCGCGCCCTAATGAGTTTAAATACATCAAGAATATTCACGGGGTCAGTCGGTGCAGTTTGAGCAGCACCTGCGTCCCGGCGAGCTCAACCTCGGCCTTTTACGAGGGAAAAGACACAAACTGATTTGCGGAAAAATTGCTTGTAGGGGCGCTTTGCTTTTTATTAGCCTCCCAGCACCTTTGGCACGACAGGTCGGGGGGAAGATGAATGGTTCGTGTGCGCTCCCGAAGCTAATCGATACTCATGAATGTAGCACGGCTAGAGGGCAAAGTTGCCGAAAAAAGGAGGCCCGAGAAGCAAGCAAGCAAGCAAGCGGGCGGGCGGCAGCCTCGGCTGATAGAAAAAACACCTACAAGGGAAAAGAATTTGCCCGAGAACGTCAATCGGTCATTTTGACACGGCTTTAGCCGCGGCCGTGCATTACATTGCATTACAGGGGAAAGAAAAGGGTAATCTAGTGAGTGTGGCAAGTTCTGCTGAAAGTAAACTAACGTTTTGCATTAGCAAGAGCTCAGGTGGATGCAGTTCTGTCCAGGAGGCTATTTCACTGCAGATTATTCAGCTGAAACAAAGTGTTGACACCACTGTTCTGGATCTTTTCTTATGTTGTTCATCTGTTGCATATTTTTTCGGAATTGATTTGATTTTCTTGTCATATAGCGACCGCAAGATTACATTTTAAAGGTTAACTGTGTAATATTTTGAGAATTTTGAAGAAGAAAGAGAGAGTCTTTTATTCTGCGTGACCTTTGGTGGCCTGCGCTCACAAACCTGGATGCCTCATCCACTTTCTTCTTCATTGGTTTATGTGAGGACGCGAGTGTTAACCCTAAATACGAAACAAGCTATCAGGCGGGCAGGATTGTCCACACCTTAATAATATTGTGGCGCAAGACGGCAGCTAACTAGGAGCAAGACCCTTACATTTCCATTTTGAGTGAACTCCCCCTTTAACTTTGCTCGTTAAAACGCAAACACAAGATTGCACAGCACTACAGTAGACCCAGCTAGCGCCGCTAGCGCCTGGCTACAGTCACTCATGTTGATAATCACGTTGCTCGATGCAACGGTGGATAATGTGCTGCAAAGTGTTTCTCTGAAGTTTTTTTTTTTCTTTAAACCCCTCTTGCCACCCTCCTAACCCACCTAACGTCATCTCAGCATTAGCATCCGGAAGAATTAGACGGGCAATTTAACCGGTTCGTAATTTTGTCATCGTGCCAGCACGAGTCACATCAACGGAGCCCCGGAAAACACGACGAACGCGGTAACGAGAGATTGTTACCAACAGACTGTCTGGACCTGAAGCGATCGCTCGTCAAAACACTACTTTCATGTCGTGCGCAGGGGTTGCGTTCAAGATTTGCTCCGCCGACGTTAACGTAACCGACATCATTAACCCAGTTTGCGCGCGTTAGCATGAAGATTACAGGGGCTTAGCATGACACACACATTAGCGCAAAACGGGCCTTTGAGCGGGGTTTTAAGAGCAACGGAGCTCCTGCGATTAACTGAGCCTTTAAAAAAAAAAAGAAAAAACACTGACAACTCCAATTAAATCTTTGCACCTTTGCTTGCAATTTCCTCAGGATTAAGTGGACAGATTTGGAAGCTGAAGCAAAGGGAAGGAAAACGTTTGTAGCATTTGTCTTAGGATCGCCTCCCCGTCTCTAGCAAAGTGGGTGGACAAAACCGTTTTACAGAAGTCCCCCCAGCGTGAGCGCAATTTGCTAAATGAATGTGACAACTTGTCTGTAAACAAGAGCGGGACTCAGCCATGAATCACTCTGGCCGGCCAGATATTTTCCCTCGCTCACCATCTGCAAAATGATGTCGGAGTTTTTGCCCGAATGCTGCCAGATCTGTCACTTTTGACAAGTTGCGGAGGTGGCGGCGGCGCAGAAAAAAAACATTTAAAAAAAATCTAATAAAAACAACAACCCGAGACCCTTCTTTTGCTTCTGGATTTTTTTTTTTTTCGTCCGAGAGGAACGGCTCAATGGTTTCCCCCTCAGATCTTTATTCAAACGAATAAATACGGCTATGACCCGGCGGGCCCCGATGGCACAAGCTGTAGGACAACACGGGCGCTCGCAGAGCAGCTGGCGCAGCCGTTTCCCCAGTTCCGCCCAGATGTCGCCAAACAACAGATTAGGCCGTAACTTATGGAAAAATTCTAGGTTTGTGCCAAGACATTTGAAGGCAACGTGATGATCTGCGCCCAGTTGGCGCAACATCTGTAGTCATTAATTGCATGAATAGATTGTTCAAAATGACTCGTCCCCGAGGTTTGGACCGGGGCAGTTTCAGCATTATGAACATTGATGACGCCTTGAACACTCGGTCAGAACAGTTCAGCCGCACCTCTGACACCTTAAAAACTCCATCTGACGCCGAGGAAAACTGTGGCTCTGAGTTGACTCCAGTTTATTTTTTGGCTCTCAGCAAAAAAGTGTGATTTAATACAGCTTTCTTTATTCCCTTAAATTACTTTTCGATGGGTATCGAAAGGCGGTATGTTTTTTTTTTTCTCCACTAAATTTCTCTGCCCCTTCAAGAAAAATAGCTCTCAAGTATTCAGCTCACACCTGGTCCAACCATGCAGATGACACAGCGCTGGTGGGGTCCAAAAAAATCTCGCAAGCGGCCAAATTGAAGCAATGGAGGGGTCACGCGGCGGCGTCACGCGGCGGCGTCACGCAGTGGCGCTAGAAAGGTTTCCTCGGGTTAATTTGAAACAGAAGAGACGGGCCCGGACTTTAAAAGGCAAAGATAAAAGTTCCTCCGAAGATGAATTAGCTAAGCAGGTCTCATTTTACCGAGACCTGAGAGTTGAAACAGATGAGATTAAGATTCAAAAGAGTGAGTTTGAAGTCGGGTGTATTTTTCTTTTTACTCACAAATGAAATCAATTTTTAGGGAAGAACATTTCATCCTGTTTTCTAAAAGGCCCCATATTAGGAGACCCATTTTCACAGTTTTATTTCTCTTCCAGGACCTTTGTGGGCTATTACAGATCTCAAAGAAAAGGCACATTTAGCCTTCTGTTTAGTGTCCTCAGCCAGTGTCCTTAGCTTGTTTGGGAGTGGACGTAACCAACCAGTCTCTCGTGAGGACAGACATGTGGCTGGCAGTGCAGTCATTAACCGTGAGTGCCCTTTGTGACATCACCAAGGTCAAGATCAGACCAGCGTGAGAGTTCAGGGTAGATCAGCAAGGACAAGAGCTGAGTGACATTGAAGCTAACATTGAATTGCATTTCATAAAACCAGTCTGTCTGTGACTGAAAGATTTTTTTTTTCAGAGCTGCTTTCCACTTCACAACCGTGAAACTCAAGGTAACTCAACGAAAAAATAAAAAAGCTCACCCCGTCTTTCCTGCGTTGCTCTCTCGGAAACACACAAGTATATTTTTTATGTCGTTAAATAAGTCACACGAACCTTAAGAGAGAAAACTTTTTGGAGGGTTCTACAAAGGCTCGGCAAACGCCTTGGAAGTGGGAGAACCTCACCGGCCCTCCCGAGAAAGCCAATGCCGAGGAATTCGCCGGCCTCAAAGCATGAACTATTAATCACACTCGAAGAAGCAATGTGCTTAAAAGAGAAACCACCTCGGTGCCCTGCCAGGTTTTGAACCGCACAATCAAAAGGGAGCGCTCACCGCGGAAGTAACCAAAGTTAATTAGGAGGATGACTGTGGGGCGACTTCCTGCACTCCAAGGTAATCCCAAATTCCTTTTCGCTCCACCATCAACTATGTGTGTGTGTGTGTGTGTGTGTGTGTGTTATATCTTTTTTGTGGACAGAAATGAGATTTTAGATGAAAATGTTCAGCCTCTGGAGGCGGGCGCTTCCTGTCAGACAAAGACGCACAAACTCATCGGGAGTGGGAGTCGTTTCCGACGTTCCCTGAGTGTCAATAAATAAATCCATCTGAGTCTTCAATATTACGAGAGCATAAAATAATAACCTCGGAGGCCTACCTACTTGGAAAAGGCGTAACGGAAAACAACGCATGACGCGTGTTCCTGACGCCGGCTAGCACGCTCTTTCTCCAATGTTCTTCTCTGGGCGGAGGTTATGTGACAGAGTCCATAGAAAGTCTGTGAAAATCTGGCTGCGGCTCAGACGGACCGCTGCTTTCTTTCTCCTGGACTCATGGTTCAGTCTAGCCGGTGCAGTTGACAACTGTAAACATATGCGTGCTGCCGGCTCGCCTCAGCTGCCCATCTATAATGGATGTCGTATGGGGTAGGACAAGTCACCTCTAGTGGGATACTGTGACTCCATAAAATGTTAAAATAGTCCTCTCCAAACAGGCTTTGCATTTCCGTGAAGTACACCCAGGGCTGGAAATGGAAAAATGTCACACTCTCTGTCGGAGGCCCAGGGAGACGTCAGCCCCGCAGTGTGAAGAAACATCTCTCTAAAATATTTCTCACATTTTTTTCGATCGTCTTTCCTATCGGCCGGGGCCGTTCTTCAGGAATCCGTAAATCCGGACTACATCTCGGCTGCTTATTGATTACGATTCAGCCAGTTTTATGTATTGCGGATAACCTGAAGTACCCCAGAGGATTTAAAAAAAAAAAAAAAAAGAAAAAAAAATCATATCCCCAGGCTGCTACCACCTATGAATTTAAAATTGGGTTTTAAGACGTTCGGCGGTACATGGGGGGGATTTCCATGAGCTGCCATTGTTGCCGCCCTTGCTTCCGATTGCTCCTTCTGAACCCTATTCTGATCTGGGCGAGGCACCAGAGACCTGGCCCCGTGGTTGACACCCTCAGCGGGTCATCCATCTGGAAAGCCTCCAAAAAAAGGATAAAAAAAGAGAAACAACTTTATGCCCTTCAAAAAACGGTCCACGCCGGGATTTGTCTATCGCTTTAAGCAAGAACTCCACGGCGTTCTGCTGCCGAGTCTTCCTGTGGATTATAATTGCCCATCCCGCTGCCTTGATTCGTCACTTGGAATCAGCAAAAGAGCACTTCATTATTTATTTTGACGGCTTTAAAAAAGAGATAACGGCCGAGACATCTTTTAAAAAGGACGCTTTTGAAACGGACTACTTCAGATTAATCGCAGCGCTCTCAGATCCTCTGATCATACTTGCTATTTTTAGCTTCCGCCCACACCCACTGTATTGACTTGCACACAATC
The DNA here is from genome assembly GCF_046127955.1 of Nelusetta ayraudi. Taxonomy (NCBI): domain Eukaryota; kingdom Metazoa; phylum Chordata; class Actinopteri; order Tetraodontiformes; family Monacanthidae; genus Nelusetta; species Nelusetta ayraudi. The sequence continues at coordinate 12,133,487 of NW_027466098.1, read as the reverse complement.
AGGGGTACTGTCGGCATGCTGATGCAAAAAAATACGGCACCGTCCAACTCAGTTATGCCATTTTGCAAACGCGATTTCTACTCCCCACTGAACACCCACTGGTTGTTTGCAGTTAGAAAAAAAGAAAAATCACATTATTACGAACAGGGAATCCTCTCAAATCAGCCGGCAGATTCATCTTAATAGCCATCTGGAGAAGTTCTGTCTTCAACATTAGGTGGTTTATTAAAATGATAATGGCCCTCAGATTGTTGAATTTCCACCCACCACGCTCCGTCAGTCTGGTTCAAAATAAAACTGCAGCCATTTTAGGAGTTTCCTGTTAGGATGCCGTGAGTCAGAATCCAAAGATTTTCGTCGAGGATTAGGAGGTGCGAACTGTCAACACAATCTCTTTAACAGCCTTTGAAAACGCTGATAAAAAATAGCCTTTTTTTAAGCCTGTGAAAGATGAATCATCGTTCTAATTACTTGTGACTTGTTATTTTTCCCCTCTTCAAAGCTTTCGGACGGGTTTCAAAACCCCAGGATGCAAAAACCTCGAAAGTTTGTTTCTGTTTTTGTGGAATGTTGCTGGTGTCAATCACTGCATCTTAATCACTCTGACCTCCTGTTTTGACCCCACCCTGAATAATTCACTTACACAGCCCTTTCAAGATAGTTTATTGACTCGTATTGGCTGTGTTAATGATTTCCATGTATTATTTACGCTGCGTTAGGGGCTTCCATTTACATTCAGGGTTATTGATTCAATACATGCAACACAAATCATTCCAAGTGTCATTAAGCTGGAGTACCAAGCTTGGTTCACAGTCTATATCACTGTGGAACTGTCCCAGTGGGTGACTGAGGCCACTTGAAGGCAAGCGTTGTTTTTCACACTGTTAAAGTTTCACATTATGCAGAATTCAGAGTCCCTCGCTGTCCGTTAACTCCCAGAGATGACAAACGTTAGTTCTCTACTTAATTTGCTTTACCTTGCAGAAGGTGTTTTAAAACACTTGCTTCTGGCAGTCAGCTCAGTGACTGAATGCTCAGTGAGTGTTTTGCTTGTGTGCCTCGTGGCCACCGTTTAAACATGCCGAAGGTCCAACAAAGCAACTAAATGTGCGGCTTTTGCGGCAGTTGGACTGTTGGAGTGTTTTTCTTTTATTCGATATTTAATCGCGCGCGGGTGCTCCACTGGAGCCCATAATGACAAATAAAGATGGGAAAATGGGTGTCGTATGGGACCTTTAATTATTTGGGTCATAAATCAATTATTATACACCTATAACCAAGATTGGATTTTTTTTTTTTTTTGCTAAATCGAAGGAGTTGAAATCAGCCCTGTCCTTCAAGGGAGAGTCTGAGGGCAGCGACTCAGCCTGATGATGATGATGATGATGATGATGATGAGTAAAATACGTGGATGAAGCCGTGGAGCGCCCCTGCACATGTCCCTTTCTGTAATGGCATTTACTTGATATATTAACGTGAACACGTCTGCCTCCTGAAGCTGAAACACTTGGGTTCGCTGTACCTGTACCAAAAGGTCAACTCGCTCCATGCTCAATTTATTTGCCCAAAATGAGACGACAGTCGGGAACAAGAATGGGGCTGCTACTTAATCAGAGTCCCAAGCCAAAATGTCTTTTTTGTTAATCAGTCACGGTAACCCTCCGCACAACTGTGTCTGGAATAAACAATTTGCCGCCATTGTTTGTTATGTTTTATTCCAGGCCAGAGCCTCTCAGACAGAGCCGAGTAATGCATGTGAGTGAATAAGTTATCCATTCGTATTCTTGGACGGCGCGCTTATTAAAAGTGAGCGGACTTGACCTCAATCTAAGTCGGGGGTTTGCGTGCTCTCGGGGAACAATTCAGCGGAGAAGAACTTCAAAATATTCTGCAGCCAGTTTCTATATTTAAACTGTGTGCAAACAAACAAGTTGTTTTTTTTTTGGGGGGGGGGGGGGGGGGGGGTGAGGAACTGAACTGCAGATTTATGCTGTGAAAATTTGGGCTTTCCATCTAAGGCTTTCTGCTCTAATTGTCCCATTTTTCTCCGGCAACGCTAATAAAAAAATAAATACTGCAGTTCCTGTGTGCGAACAGCTGTAGAATATAGCATAGAATAAATATTCCATTAGACGGAATATTTATAGCGAGAGGGACAAGCGGCCTCTTGGGTTTCACTGATGCGTATGTTCTCCTGGCAGCAGAGACAGAGAGAGGAGCCGCGGAGCTCCGACAGAAAGACGACAAACGCCAGCGTTGGTGATAATCTGCCTCCATATCTTCTTTAATGCTGCAATTTTGATCCGCAGGTAGTTTATTAACTTCAAACCATTGACAGAAAACAGAGACAAGCAGCGACTGAGGAGCCGGAGCCTCTCAGTCGTTCAGCTGAGGCCGGCTGGAGCGGCGCGGCCGATATCTGTTCAGTCTTCAGGTTTTATTTTGACAGCTATTAAACATTTCAACGTCAATACTGCTGCAGTGTCAATGCATTGCCGCTTTCAACAACAAAGCCAGCCAGAGTTACATGTTGCAGGGGATGTACGGCTTCACCAGGCCGGTCGACGCGCCGGCTGAAGGCAAGATTTCGGTTGTGTGATGTTCCCCAAAAGAGTTAGAGTTAAAATATTGACTTCTTGACACCGCTGTATCGATTGCTTTCCCCCACCCCTGCTTTAGAGCTGAAAGGGTCTGACAGCCGCGTGATGATTCTGTCTTTCTCCCTTTCCCTCTGATTGGCACATCGAATGAAATCTTTTATTTTCCCTGCCGGACTACTTGGCTCAAATTAGTATCGGCTCTTTACATAAAGCGAGAGTAATTTCCTCTAATTAATTTTGATCGTAACCCCTCTTAAGAGCCGACCGCTGCGGCAGAGACAGGTATTAAGCAAAAAATAAAAAAAAAAACTTCTTAACGGTTTGTTTGTATTGGAAATGGAACTGGAGGATCTATTTGGAAAGAGGGTCAAGCGTAAACGTTGACGACAACACTGAGGAGAATTGAGACCTGTCAAGATCTTGCATTGTAAGAACAGTGTGTATAAATATTATCGTGACACGTATTCTGCTTGGATGAGTTCTCGTTCACATGCAAGAAATGCATGCAGAGAAGCAGCTAACTACAAAGAAGAGCCACCCGAAGACATTGATTGCAGCCTGTATGTTGACGCCGATGCTCATGATGCTAATGACTGTATCGCAGGTTTGCACGATCACTCTGCAGAGGCGGAGTTCTTGGAAATGTACAAGAAGCACAAAGGGAGCGACTACTCCCCCAGCGAGAGGAAGTTGCATCATGGGATAGTAAACTGCTCGCTCCTTGCAAGCAAAAGAACAAAGGCCAGAAAAATCTCGCTGTCTGTCTGCTCTTCCACCGCTGACAGCTGCAGGTGGGGAGCGGCTTTCATAGTTTTTCCTGTCATGCGTTGGTGGTTTATTGTCAAATAAGAAACATACACATTTAAGGATGGATTCAACTGATATTAATCAATGAAAAAACATCAACAACAAACATCCATTATTCAAACAAAGCTTGCGGCGAGCACGTGCGGGAGAGGCGTCCGTCTGAGCGCCTGCGAGGATTCGCCGTCTTGCGCCATTTTCCAGTGTCATGATCACACGCCTGCGCGACCATGACTGAGGCCTCGGCCGCCGTGGACAGACAGCAGCGGAGATGGAGGTGTTAAAAACCTGGCGTGGAGAGATCACTCAGCCGTGTCTGGGTTAGTTTTTTTTTTTCCCCCTCCGGCGGTCGTCGCAGCGAACTCACGTCGGCGGGAGAAGAGAAGGAGGAGGAGGAAAAAAAGGAAAAGCCCCAGTTTCTTCCCGAGGAGAGACGTCCTTTAATGGAAACTACACAGGAAATGCAGGTTATCGTCTATGAGCCCCCCGACCCCTCCCATGTCTCTCTCAGGGGCCACGTTCCACCTTGTTATTTACGTGCAGCCGTAATAATCCTTCCTGTTCGCATTACGTGCATTACAGGACATTCGACGGCGCTCGCAGCCACGATGCAGGTGGAATGGACATGAATAAATTAAGCATTATGGCTGAATTCAAAGTCGACGTGTACTCTCTGACGCATGGGGCCCGGCCGACGAGGAATGCGGCAGAGGGATGTGTCCGGTCGGACGCGGGCGAGTGAGCGAGCGAGTGGGGGGGCGGGCGGGCGGGCGGTTTTAATGGTCGGCCATCAGGGAGCGGCTGCATAATTCATGAGCGCTCGGCATAGCGCTGCACAATCAGGGGAGTTTTATTTCAAACAAAGTAGTGGGGAGGGAGCAGGAGGTGGAGGTGGAGGTGGGGGAGGAGGGGGGGGGGGGGATGTTGACGACGGATGTTTGCTGTGAATTCCTGTTCCGCTTTGTATCCCAACTCCTCCCCACCCACTCTGCGTTTTCCTCGGCCTTGCGAGCCTCATCTGATCAATCACGGCGCCGACGCCGACGCCGTAATTGATGCCGCCACTTGTGCTCGTGCTTGAGAGAGCAGAGAGCGGCGCTTCATTCTGGCAACTCTTATCTCTCCCTCCTGCCCGGGACATCCCGCTAAGTCAGTCTCCAGAGATTCCCGAGTCTCGCTCAGCTCACTTCTCCGGGAAAGACTCGCAGCGTGAGCCATTAAAACTCGGCCCCTTCGTCTGCCGTCATACTCGCCTGTGCAACCCAAATTATAATCATATCAACGCATATAGCATCAAATAGATAGCGGCAGTCTTCTGCTGCACATCTTATGTGTCTGTTTGTGTCAACATCTTTCATCTGAGACTCTAGGACAAAAAAACTCGGTTCGGCAGATGTCCTTGTTGAGCAATGAATTCAATCAAGGGAGAAATGGCCTGAGATAAAGTGGGCGCTGAAAGCATTTATCAATAAGGAACAGGCTGTTTTCCTCATATCTAAAAAGATATATAAGTCTGTGTTGTGAATCATATACTTCAGTACTGCCTGCGCTACATTTTGAGCGAAGAGTCAAGTTTATCCACACTGAGAACTAAGCACAGATGCCAAGAAGCATTCAAGTCCTCAAATTTGGTACAAAATTAAGAGTTGTAAACTCCAGCTGGGAGTTGGAGTGGCGTGATTGTGTCAGTATGCTAGCTAACATTAGCTTGCCAATACCCAATACCGGCTATTCCTACCAACACTAGCATAATGTGGCGTGAGTTTGACTTATGGATGTAAATGTTCACCTTTACTAATGATCTTTACAAAGGCCCTCATAAAATTATATTCATTCTGTTATAACAGAAACATTTTCATTCTCAAATGTTCTATTGAAAACTCACCCGTGTTATTTCAACAACAGCGACTCAATTCCTGCAGAAAGTGCTGGGTGGAAAATAATACGAACCATATCGTCTGTATACTGCAAAACTGTAGATTGGGGGTGGGGGGGGGGGGGGAATACAACAACAGCAGCAGTATGCTAATCTTGTGATCTTCTGATAAAATCCAATTGTCAAAGAAAGTTACAAGGAAGATCAAGAGACAATAAGCTTGATCATATTCAACGCTCTCATTTGCATGATGAACAAGCCTACAAACCTGACTGAGGAAAACGTGTTTCATCTCAGGTGGTGTTGATTAAAATCAGAATCAACACATAGGGGCAACCTTTTCACACAGCTTAAAAAAACAAAAAACAAATCATCTTTTTTTATTTATTAATTTACTTTTTTCCCCTATTTTATTATTATTATTTTTTGAAGCGAGAGCGCTGAAATCCCAAGAGTGGAAAGAATCCCACTGGGCCCGTGCTGTGCGGATACACTAAGTGATTTAGCTAAACATGCCCATACAGCAGCTAGGCAAAGGCCCCCCCTCCTGCGCTGTAAATATCCAACTGTTTAAAAAAACGCTCTGGGCAGCTCTTCAACCCTGGATATTTGATCAGGACAGTATCCTCTGCGACGCAACAACCTAGGTTTTTATTTTTTTTTATTTTTTTATTTTTTTAAAAAGCCTGCACGGCGGCACGCCTGAGAGCAGCTGTCAGCTGGCTTTCTAATTCTGCAGGCACCTTCCTCAGAGGTGGGCCAACCAGAACCGAGCGCCGCACAGACATGCAGCTGAGGCAAAAAGTTATAAAGGGGGATTTATTCCTGTCAGAATTTTTTTTATTTTTTTTTGCCGCGGCGATATAACGAGCGCGAGCGCAGGAAGCCTGCTGATCCCCGGATAACGCGGGAGAATGTCAAGGAAAGCCTGCATGCGGCGGACAGATGTTCCCATACGTAGCGCCGCACTCCAGGAAAAACAAACAAACAAACAAACGGAAAAAAACAAACACGCACTATATATTTATGATGAGGCAACAACAAATCAGCGCGCTTTATGTCATATTTTATGAAAACACAAAGAAAGGGAGGGAGGGTGGGAGGGATGATGGTGGATTTGCATTATGACAAAGTCTCTCTCTCTCTCTCTCTCTCTCTTTGTTATTTATTTATTTATTTGCTTTCAACAAAGATCCAAGAGGATTACATCCCATTTGCAGCTTGTCTCCGGGATCAGGCGGCAATTTGCCGCTGCACGTGGGCAGCGAATGGGAGGCGTGTTTGCTCACCCCTCCATCATAATCTGCTGTTCATTAAAGAGATCTTCCCCCCTCCCTCTCCGCCCGTCCACCTTCTGCACCTTTTCTTTTTTCCAGCGGAGGGCCTAACTCTGACCGAGCACCTTAGCCGGCGCTCTTTAATGATGATTTATGGGCGGCGATCGCTAGGATGTTGTCAGATCAGAGTGCGGCCCGTGGGCGAGGGCCGGGCTGCTGATGCACCGACGGTAAATAAAAATTAAGAGATTTTTTTTTTTATGTTATTGAAAAGGCTTATTGGCTTATTAGTCTGTCGGGGGCTGGCGGAGAATTAATGACAAAAGGCACCGTGCGCTCTAACTTTGTTAAGATGAACTCGAAAAATGAGGCCCATTTTTTTTGCATTTAGTTTGATCTATTTCTTCATTTAGACAACGGTTTCGTTATTGTTGGGAAACAAACAGGGTGTCGCTGTTCACGCTTATGTTCAGCCTGCGCTAACAAGCACAAAATATTTGTTCCTATTTCCTCCTGTTCAAGCGTCTGACACTCCGCTACTGCTGTCGCTGCAGTAGCTAAGATTAACTTGCAAATCCCCTCAATCTTAAAATAAGATTTCACTGCGCTCGCGCGCGCGTGTGTGTGTGTGTGTGTGTGAAATCAAGCCGTTGTTCAACTTGCACTGCTTTGACACACCGCGTTGCCGCAACCGCCACTTCTCCGGCTGACACCGAATAAGGGGGTTGCAGCCTCCTCCTGTTTAATTACAGCGCCCTGAGAAAAAGCGGCAGATGACAACAAAAGACATCAAAACAGCAATTTGCGTGACGAGAGCCTAATTTTCAAGATGATTAAAAAATCCATACTTTGGGGCGTCTGTGTTTTTCGGCGCGCTGAGTGCGGCGGCTGTGAAACGGTTTATCCAGAGCTCTGCAATTTCACGAACTGATGGTGATCGTGTTGATCCTGCTGTTTGATGGAATATCATTAGCTGCAAAACATGCTTGAAGACGCCACGGAGGGAGCGGCGTTCAAAACAATCCTCGATGTCACGGCTAAATTAAAATTGCTCTGAAAAACACATTTGCTTTAGCCGCGTTGTTGCTTTGTTTGGTTAAAACACGATGCGTTCAACCTGGCAACCCCCAGATGCATCACTTCCTGTGACTGTTACCCCTTAGCGGATGCATCCATTTGGTATAAAGCACACTGAAAATAGTTTGGTAAGAAAGGGCCCAAGTTGGAACGTGACTGGATGGACCTTCTGTCCATCACAGCCAAGTGGCCTCATTAGCAATGCTGCTAGTTTTGCCGAGTTGTGAGGAGCAACTGGTCACGTCAGTGCCATGTTGAGACTGAAGGAGCCACAGTGTTCACTGCACTACGGCCAAATGCCCGTAAACGTGGGAGTATTTTCTCCACAGGTCCTGATAAACCACGTGCTACCACAGCATCAATGCTAATATCTTAGCAGCAGCAGCAAGGCTAGCAGCCACTTCCTGTGCCTTGTTCCAAGGCTGCTCGCAGCTTGTCGTGTCCCTGTTTGGCCTCTAATGAGCCTCATCAGTGTCTTCTTCAAAAGCTCTCCTGTCAAGTTTGTTGTATCGCATATTAAATTTGTGTTTTGTTTTTTTTTTCTTTTTTGGTCAAAGCCAAATATTCTTCAACTATGACAGCAAAATGTGCTGCTGCTCAGGTTTTCAGTTCGGGCAGGCGGAGCGGCTGTTAAAATCTGTACAAAAAAAAGCCATCAATTTTACTTCTAAGACAGTTTTTTTTCCCCTCCGCTGTTGTTTTATTCTCCAAACAACAAACTGACCTTAAATTTCCCCCAAGCCGCAGTCCCTGGTGACATATCACCGTGTCCGCAAATGTTTCTCCTCATTAAAAGCGACATCTTGTGTGGAGCTATTAATCATTATTTGCTCCTTTTTTTTTTTTTTTTTGCGCCTGGTTCTGAACGGCTTTCTGCAGAGAAAAGTAATCAAATGCTTTTTTCCTGAGCTCAAGTTCCCGACAAAGTCAACCTCAGCCGTCTTCCTCTCGGAAAAAAAAACAACAAGGGTAATAATTAATAACATGAAGACCGCATAATCGGCATAATGTGTTCCGTGTGATAATGTAATAACACACAAAACTGCTGCGCAACCCATTGGAAATTAATTAAAAATCCAACCCCCACGTTTTGTAAACAATCCATAAAAAAAAAGTAATCAGCCACATCTGACTATTACATTCATTCCACGCTTTTCCCGCCAGACTAAGAGGAGCTCGCATGCGTCGCAAGGTGAAAGGAACCACGGCGAAGTGATTTCTTTGCCTCTGAGGCTCCAGACTGCAGCCAAAATTTGGTCACAAATGGCGGCATTTTTTATTTTTTATTTTTTTTTGGGGGGGGGAGTGTGTGAGTTGGAATTTCACGCAGTCACATTGGTGCCAGTGTCTGATGTTCAAGGTTGCGTCTGTCACGTGTGTTCGGCTCAGCAGTTTGACTCACTTTGCCCCTCCCTCCCTGCTTTACTCTCTACCTTCAGCGTACACAGCGTTGAAGCTCCGCCGCGTCTGCACAAAGACAAAGCGCTCGAAGCTGTGTTGCCAGATATACGATAATTACTGCATTTAGACGAGTTCCGATCTCTGGCTGTGTTTCCCATTAGTATGCACTCATACACTCGACATTCTGTGATAACAATCACGTGTTATCAGTTGAATGTTCTGTTTGCCTTGATGAAGCATTTCTACATGCCAGCGCTTTTGTTTTGACAGCTAAAGAGATGCAGCTGACTGGGTGGGTCCGACAGTTTGGGTCAAAATATGATCGCTTTAATGCTACAACGTTCTTATTTTCCAAAGTTAGCCAGAACACACACAACCACTTGTTTTGAAATAAACACGAGGAGAGAAAGGGGGAACTTTTCAGTGCATTTCAAGATCTGTCTCTATTTATATGAGGAACCGGACTCGAGTCAAGTTGCGTGATGAATCTACAACAACTGTACTGCAACCATCCTCAATACCACCGGTTGTAAGAGAAGAGTTTTATACGACGTTTCTGTACAATTTCCGCAGATGTGATTTGATTTCTTATGCATTTGTCTTCACAAATACAAATAGCCCCACAAACAGAGGAGACTCAGTGATCACTCGTGTTGGTGGTGGTGGTGTCGCAGTCATTTATTATCCAGACCTCGTGTGGCACGGCTGCAGCCAATGTTTCCCGTCTCGTCGGAATGAACAATCCAGCCGCAAGTTGATGCTGTTTTGACTTTGCTGCTGTGCACGTCGCTAATTACAGCCAACTACACACCTCAGCATCACACTAGGGGTCTTGACACCACCCTGACAGCATATTGGATTCTGATGCACCACTGTTGGGGTCGGGGAGGAAAGAAATGATTAGTCCCGGAGCTGCTTTAACGCGCATCAGCACAAATGGGCGACTTCCCGTCCGATGAAAACACCCGTTCGGGAACTTAAAATCTGCGACTGTGATGGGGTTTTTTTGCGGGATGCTAATTAAGAAGTTGGAAAAAGCCTCAAGTCATTTTTTTTTTTTTTTCACTTTCATCACAGACTTCGACTCGCAAACGAGCGGAGCAGAAAAGAGACATTAGCGCCTGTCAGTAGTACAGACAACGTACATGGCGCAGGCCCCGGTTGTCTTCTGAGAAAAAAAAAAAAAAAAACACTTGACAAAAGACCACCCGGCTAATCCTCTCGCTCAGTCGCAATAATTTGATCGTGTCAGACGGAATTTGGCTGTGGCTCACGACGAACTTGTTTCATGTACCGGCGGCTGAGGAGACGATTTTGAGAACAAATAGAGACCACTGCGGCGGCTGCCGGGAACATCATCGACAGGCGCATCATAAACATTCGCCTGATAGGGATCCTGTTTGCTGCCAGGTGTGTCCTTGATGCCTCTGCAGCAATGAATCACGAAAACACTGACGACTCCTTTTCGGTGAACACCAGCGGTGACTGGCCAGTGAGTTTCAATCCATCTAGTAAATATATATATATATTTATATATATATATGTATGCTCATTCCGTGTTCACAGCAGCTGGAGGTGTTTTTTGTTGCTGTTCATCAGAGAGCTGAGCACCCCCCCCCCCCCTCCCTATTGAGATAAGAAATTAAATCTGCAGGAGGAGAGGATGCTGGCTTTGCTGCAGGGTGGCGGAGCAGCCTGATAATGGAGCCAACTCCCAGCGCGCAGCCCATGAGGCAAACAGCGGCGGCGCCAGCCCTGCCCGGCCTATGTGAGAGGATAACTAACAGTATCACTCTGCAGAAGCTCCTTCTCCCTCCCTCCCTCCCTCCCTCCCTCTATCTCTCTCTTTTTTTGCGGAACATGTGCTTAAATCTGTGTGTGACAGAAGGGGGATAAAAAGAGGTTGAAAAATGAAACAACCAAACAAAACGCACTGAAGTGCTGTCTCTGTTGGAGTTCATTTATGTCAGAGAAATAAACAAAAAACAAAAAAGGGGGTAAAACCTGCCTTGGTGAATCATTAAGTGAGAGGATGTGAGCAGATGCCGACCCCGCCGCATGAAAACCAAGGGATCCACAGAGTCGCTCTTTCCAGCATTCTGTCATTGAAACCTTTCGCTTCTCAGTCTGGAAGGGTCATCCATGTTGGTGTATTATTTTAAATGTGAAAAGCATTTTAATTCCATGTCGTTTTTTTTGTTGAGAACTTACCCCAAGACAGACGTCGCCTTGGCTGCTCCTCCGATGAAAAGCGCTTCACCTCAGACGGTCTGCGGAGAGAAGGGACACAGTCGCATTTCAGCGCGTGTGAAGGAACAACGTTGCACCGACTGCAGTAGTGCCACCATCATGGAAACGTTTCCAGGCTCTGGCAAGAGCAACAATCGTTTTCTCACATTGGAAAAAAAAAAAAAAAGGGAAATAAGTCAAACAGAAAATATATTATATTTCCTGCTCTGTGCACATTGTTAATAACGTTTATCTATAACCACTAATTATCTTTGGGACGAGCGCAGCCATTCCTCACCAGTGCACTTTGCTCCTCTTCCTTTTATTTTCCCCTTTTCCTCGTCGCATGTTGCAGGTGGAATAAATGAAAGGAATGTTTTCCGCTTAATGAATAGAGAAAATGCTTATTGAGGCAACTTTGTGCTGGGCGGTAAGTAATGGACTGTTGTTGCATTTAAACTACAACGATAAAACCCAGTTTCCATTAACCTCAGTGTGAAGTCGGAATATGTAGTGGAGAAATTACAAGTGACTAAAAGAATCCGATGCATGCATGTGTTTGAGGTGAGAAAAATGGAGAAATGAACTTCAGTTGAAGACATGAACTGTTAAATATATCAAAATATGTGTGCCATACTCATATAACAGATCAATTTTGAAACACAGACTTATCGTGCAATCACTTGCCGACACAAGAAGCCACTCGGCCAATCACATGGCAGCAAGTCAATGCACTTTGACATGTCGAGGTGGTGAAGATGACTTGCTGAAGTGTAATTAGGCTTCAGGATGGGGAAGAAAAGGCAAATAAGTCACTTTAAGCGCGGCATGGTTGATGGTGCCAGATGGGCTGGTCTGGGTATTTCACAACGACTCATCGACTGGGATTCCCATGCACAAGCTTCTCTAGGGTTTGCAGAGAATGGGCCCGGAAAGAGAAAAACATCTGTTGTTGATGCCAGCGGTCGGAGGAGACAAGGCAGACTGTTTTTTTTTAGGTGCAATAAATACTGATCCGCTGCATGGTTCGCATTTCTCTTGTTCAGGCAGACTAGCGGAGGGTGCTGGGCCCACGGCAGGCGTCAGAAAGTGTGAAGTGTGTGCACCAGCCAAAATAGTCTTTTGGCAAAGTTATATCTAAACGGGAGAGATCTAACATTGCAGGTGGAAAATGTGGCAAACATCAGCATTGACTTCAGTAAAACAGGGAGCACCATCATTTTTTCACTTTTGCCCCCTCCTCTACCTGCTCTTATCCCTTCTGATTGGCCACCTGCACGCGGCTAGTGCTAGCTAGCCAGCCGCATTAAACAAAAAAAAAAAAAAAAAAAGTCTGCAGAGGTGTTACTGTACCAATCAGATCAATTTGTTTCAAAACAAATTGAGCAAAAATCCAAACAAACTTTTAGAACATTAAAAAGCTGCTCATCTTAAAAAGCGCAAGATGTTATTTAAGAGACTGTGTTAATTGGCGTGCCAGTGAAGTGACAAGATATGCTAAAGAGCTGAAAAAAATAATAATATTTTTTTCATAAAAGGGCTCTTTTGAAGAATTTTGTCAATTCAGGTCACAGAGATAAATTCAACTACTTGGGAGTCACATTAGGAGTGTGTGCAATTGTCCAGAAAAGGGGATCCTCACCCCCCGCCCCCACTCTCTGAAGAAGCTTTTGGATTCGGTTCAGATCGTAAACAGTGTGCCAGGTTGGTTAACACAGGGTGGGAACAGGCACTGGAGTGGAGTGAGCTCTCGGCTCTCTGGAGGCCTCGGCTGCTACAAGGAGTATTAACTTTTAAGGCCGAAGGTCCTCTTTACATGGCACCTCAGACTGTTTAGCATGCTAGCAAGTGCCGGCCGGATCACTGCAGGGCAGGGCAGGGCAGAGCAGAGTCGCCTCTGGCTAAAGGTCTCGACTGCTTCAAAACTCCTGATTCGAGCCATCGATCAACAAAGGCATCACTTGAACTGGTGTTGACTTCAATAAAAAACAACCTAAAGTTATGGAGCGTGTTTATTTATTCATTTATTTATTTGTTTTTTTTATTTATTGGGTGTACTTGGACCGAGATGATCTGGTTTCACTTTAACGGGGGCTTCTTTATCATCAATGTTCAAATACAGTGGAGCGGGTGGAGGGAGGGAGGGCACAAAGAACACAACAAAAACGTCCAATCAAAGGTTTTTCTGTTGCAGCTTATATGATTTTTGTTTGATCTCACCTTCACAAGCTTTTAAAGATTAGCTGACAAGTTTCCTCTGGTAAACACAAAACTGTTGCGGGCAGAGTAGAATAAGTCCCCCCCTCTTAAGAGCTGCTTATAACAGATGAGGCAAATAGAAGGAGCCTTCGAGTGTTTGTCCGGGGGAAAACAGGTTCAGTATCGAACCAGCCAGTCCAGTATTAAATTGTTTATTCTGGTCATTTGTCGGAGGTACTGCAAATACCGCTGAGGTACATTATTAAACGTGAAACAACTTCCTGATAACCTAGAGTCATAAAAATGTGCAAAAGTTTCTTCGATGAGACTTGAGTTGACACTTCGATGTTTTGGGGGTTTCTAGTCATCTAATATCTGGAGTTTATCAGCCGGGATTAAGTCAACCATCAGCGTGTTTATCTGAGTTGTGTGAGAGTGAGTGGTCTTGTTAAAATACAAGATCCTATCCTATTTAATCATAATTACAATCTAAATTGCAATCGCATTCCCCAATTTTGAAATGCTCTTCAGGCGACAGCCAAGCAGATAATGAAGTTCTCCAACAGACGCAAACTAAGCGCGACATTTAATCGAGAAATGGCTCTTTTTGGGTCACTTCTGCCGCGCTGCAGGAATAGCCAGGTGTCACTGTTTGCAACAACAAGTGTCAAACGTTTCTTCCCGATGATGAAGACAATTTGGACCAGATCGATGTGCCTGTGAGTTCATATGGAACATTTCAGAAGGTTACAAGGGTTTGGAAACTCTGTTAGCGATTGCTTACTGGAAAAGTGCAGTCTGCATCGATCAGGGTCTAGAACCATCGATATTTAGAGATTAACGAGGTGCGGAGTAAAACTGTGAACAAAAAAAAAAAAGACAAATAATCGTCCAAATGCTGTAAAACTGAAAAGCAACATTGTAGAAATGATCGGCTCAGCGGATTAAAGGCCCAAAGTGGAAGATTTACAAGAATCAATTGGCATAAATGGCAACAATAAACAGCTGCTGCTCTTTCCTTTTCTAATAATAATCATTTCTATTAAATAAAGAGCAGATCCCCTGATAAGGAGACGGCCATATTGTGACACAAGCCGTCTACAGTGGCCAACAATGTGTCAAGACTTCATCTCCGACGTTTCAGCCGTTGTAAAGAATGCAGTGGGATGGAGCAAGATGTCAAAAGAAAGAAAAAAACCACAGGGGTTAACATCAGCCTGGCCTTTCCTTCGTGGAATGTGCTGATGAGAAGAACATGTTTGCGGAGTGACACCCGAGGCACCTGCTGTCTACAGGGTGGGTCATTCGGTACACCGGCTCTCTGACTAGTTTATTCTGACAGGTGATGTTAAAGTGACAGCACGGCCAACGGCAATAACACATGATAAAGAAGCAGCTCTTTGTAACGTGCTTTCATACCGCAAGAGACGCTGATTCCAAGTGGCACCTGCTGGGCTCTAGTGACTTTTTAAAGGTCCAGTTTGTAAAGTTTTATGATTTTTATATTGGTAATAGCTTAATATGCTGACCATAAATACATTATTAAATGTATACTCATAATACATTTATAAGAATATACATAGAGCAAGGGTCTTGCTCCCAGTTAGCTACCACCAGTTTCTAAGGAAGCCAGTGTGAACAGTGCAGTCTGCCTGATAGAGCGTTTTGTATTTCGGATGACTGCTCACTTCCTCAAATAAACCAACAATGAAGAAGGTGAACGAAGTATCAAGGTTTGTGTGCGCAGGCCACCGTAGTTCACTGGCAAGCTTGGGAGAGGACGGTTGAGCGAATGAGTGCCGCAATCTAAAAGGCAACCACCAGATGTTGCTGTTTCTCCTCAAAATCTCAAAGTCGTGAGGACTTGTGTAATGTATTTTATATTACACAAACTATGTAAATAACGTAATAGTGTCATTAATGTCACACACGGGAACCTTTCACATGTGTGAAAACGTAAAGGTTAGTCATCACACCAAGGCGTCGACATCAGACTTTCAGTCGTTGACGAAGACGCTCCGACGCCAACGTGAAACACTGTGAAGGTCGTCTGCCATGCTTTTCACGCTATGCTCTCACCTCTTCGTCACATGTGAAGCCGCACAGAGTTGTGCTATATTTGGAAATGCAAACCAGAACTACATGCTGCAGTATTTTTGGCCTTAAATTCTAATGAGGCAGCGCTGCCTTCCTTCCTTCCTCTCTCCCCGCCTCAAATCAGGCGACTCGAAACCGCAATCACATTAGGCGAGTCGTCTGTAGATGAAAGAAAGGAAAGCACTCGTCACTTTCCTTTTCTCCACCACCAGCACCACCACCACACGCACCTCTTCTGTTTTTCACCCCGGGAACAGCAGCGGGCGTGGAGCAGCCCTGATTCACCGCTGTCAGAATTAATTGCAGAGGCTGGATCTCGATTAGGATCTCGGCTCGTCTCCCTTTTTTGTTCCTTCGTCTCCCGCCAGCCCAAGCACCGACCGTGTGTGTTTGTCCGGGCGGGAAGCGCGGTATTTACCAGGCGAGCCCTCTCACCGAGGAGCATAAACAGCGAGCTACCCTCGAAGTCTGACAACGCATGACATCCTCCGCTCGACGTGTGTCTGAACTGCAGTCCGCTCGCTCCCTCAGCCTCGCACCCCAGACGAGTCATTAGACTTCACGTCCGGCTGCACCGGCTCAGGAAGCTCAGCCTTGGCTGCTCCGCGGTTACTCGGCGGTGATCGCACCTTCCGATGACGCAGAACAGCTTCCCTCATCAGAGTGTAACACACCTCCAACCTGACAGTCAACACCTGGGGGGGGGGGGGGGGGGGGGGGGACCAGGGGTTCGAAACGAGGGCTAATAGAACAAGCCGAGTATAGTGTTTGGCAAAAAAATGATCCTCCAAGCAATAATTTCTTTACACTTTATTTTGAAGGGTCGTCAGGAAGCCTAATGGAACATTTCCAACTGCCGATACAGGCAAATATTTATTTCACAAACCATGGGATATATTTCACATGTCCATCTAGAGCCGAGCTAACAGGAGCTCTTTCAAAATAGCACTGTGAGAGCGACAAACCTTTTGTCTGTCACCATCAAAATGAACTGCTCAGATTCCTAGACTGCCAGTTGGGCAGGTTGGCAGCAGCTCGACCATCAGAGGAAAAACAAGAGTCAGAATAGTTTTAAACTGCACTGAGCTCCGCACATTACTAAAGATGATCACTCACACATTTGAAAACACATTCGTTCACGGAACCATGAAAACACAAGAATGTTAAGCCGGAAAATCATATTATTATTTGTAATTAAAGATCTTGAGGGTTTTGTTTTAGGGATATATATTTTAAGTAGACATTAAAAGAATAATTATGGGATTATTAGATTAGAATTAATGTATTTTTACATGGCAGAAGCGCCAAGACTTCCAAAACAAAGGCAGAGCGGCAGGCCAGTCCTTCTTTTCCTCCTCTAGATGGAAACAAAAAGCTTTTTTATATTTTTAGCCGTGCCTCCACACACTGAGAGGGCATCACTGCCGTGACCAGCCGAGCTGCACTGCTGCATGTTTTTTCTTTTTTTCTGATTTTCCCTTTTGCACTGAACTAAAGTTATTACATTATTTATTCTGTCACCTTTAGCTTGTTGTAAACAGTCACATGAATAAATGATGAGCGCCTGATCGATGATTCCGGAACAGCTCAGCTGCAGATCTGGCCAGCCGACTGAGCCGAGCAGAGCAGGGATCCATTTCCGCCCCCAGTGGAATCCGGGGGTAAGACTCGCCTGCACGTCACGGCACGCCGCATTCTAATTGTCTTAATGCAATTATCTCGTGTTTTTTTGTGATCGCGGGGACGCCAGCGACGTAATTGCAATTGGAATGCGTTGAATTGCGTGGCCCGGGTGCGAGGACCCCTCAGCAGCCGTGGGCACCGCTCGACTGGCGCCGCCGCCGCCGCCGCCATGTGGCAAGCTGTGCTTTGCGCCACAGCGTTTCAACTAAACTGGTGCCAAGCCCGTCTTGCAGAGGAGAAAAGCCTTCTTGCCTTCGCCGAGAAATTCTGCCCGGCCGAGATTAAATCCCCCGACGTCGCGGCGCGGCAGGATTGCGGCCACCGCGGTTCATCGGCTTTCAGCTTCCCCCCGGCAGGCGTCGTGCCGCGACTGGTCAAGAATTGCGATCGAAAAAGTAAAATATGTCCTGCGACGTCAAAGGTTCCCATCAATTTCATAATCTAGTCATATATTTTTTTTTTTTTCTTTCACTCGCCTACTGGAGCGGAACGTTGATGAAAGGCAACATTATGTTGCTGTCGCGCTGCACACATCTCTTTCCACACGACGTGCCATCACTTGAGGTTCAATGGCCATCCTTCTCTGACCAGCGACACTGATGTGTGAAGCAATTTAACGCGTCCCGTCCATCTTGTGTCCGCGCTCCCTGAAGCATCCACCACTATGGAATTGATTAAAACACAGCGTGCAGGGGCACACACTCGAAGAGAGGCAGACACACTTGAACACACACACACACACACACACACACTCATCAGCATTGGCGGAGCTGCTCATGCCACTTCAGCTGTAATCTTACTCATTGTAACTGCATGCTAACTGTCTCTCCGTCTCCTCATCAAACTCCCACGCAGACGCATCAAACGCGCGAGCGCTTCAAGTTCGCCGGCCAGGCGGCGATTGGGCTCGCTGCGGGATTTTCGACTCGCTAATTAGTGTTACCTCCCTAATTAAACTCACTGGTGGTGGGGTGCAAGAGGGAGCGGGAGAGGGCTGCGGCACTCCAAAAACCAAAAGCGGTTTGGATCCTGGATGTCTTTGAAACATTAAACACAGTTCGAGTTGTTGTGCTCTTCGTTGTGGTGCACAATTGCTTGTCAACACACATTGTCAATCAGCCAATCACACGGCCGCAACTAAGTGCACTGAGACGCGTGGACGTGGTGAGAACGACATGCTGAAACTCAAACTGAGCAGCATCAGAATGTGGGGGAGAGGGATTTGGGTGACTGGTTTGGGTGTTTCACAAACTGCTGGTCTACTGGTCTTGCACAACGTTACAATCATCTTTCAGGTTGACAGAGAATGGCCCCATAAAGAGAAAATCCTGTAGGCAGCAGTTATGTGGAGGACAATGCTTTGCAGATGTCAGGGGTCAGAGGTCAGAATGGTCAGCGTGATTGGAGACCATAAAAAGCAAAAAGGAAACTCAATAACCACTGGTTACGACCAGGATCTGCAAAGGGACAACTCTGAATGGACAACATGTCCGACCTTGAAGCAGTGCAGTGTGCGACACATACACATGCACACACCACTTTTTACGGTACCAAGTACTGTGGTTGCGGTGGTTTACCTTATAAAGAGCCTGGTAAGTGTGTGTGGAGGGTCCATACCAATTTCTCTGTTAACCCTCAGTCTCAAAAACGTGTGTTCTCGCCAAGTTTTGTCACGATTCTCAATGTGTCAAGTTGAGGGACAAGAGTGAGGCTGTATTGGCCTCAATTGGAAGAATTCCTATGAGAACCCTTGGCAGTAAGTGTTTTCCCAGGAGGCCAATTTCCTTTGTGAATACAGATCTAAAAAAAAAAAAGTACTGTCATGTTAAGGATTATTTACTTCCATGTTGGAGGATGTTTATCTATTTTTTTTAGATTTAGTCTGTAGCCGTTCCGTCTGTCCATATATCACTATTGTTTAGTTTAGTGATGTTATTTTTCTTGTTGGTAATATTATTGTCAAGTTTCTTTCAGCCGGTCATGTTTCCACCGGCTTACGGTCTTGTGTCACCTCCCGAGGCCGTGCAGTCTGGTTATCTGGTTACATTAACGGGACGATGCTAATTAGCGGTTACAGCTGGTGTTTTGCTATAACTAGAGGCTGTGTTACGCGGTGACGTTCAGCTGAATATGTCCGTGGACAATTTCAAAAAGATGCCTAAAGCCACGCAACCGGCATTCAAACACAGCAGCAGATGGCACTGCTGCAGGTTCTGCTGTCAGAAAAGACGTTCCATCTTTTTAGGTCGACTTTTAATTTTCAACCACCAATAATGTGTGTGGCTTCTCCTTTTAATGGGGCGTCCCATTTCCAAGTCACAAGATAGTCCATAACACTTGGTTATGCCACTTAAATTGAGGGTTGGAGCTTGAGGGTTCAGGTGGGAAATGGGATTTGGCAGAACTGTCCAAGGCTGAGGCTGAGGTGGCGATTTAGAGATATTTTTAAGTGATCAAATATCAAAGATCCAAACCAGATAAAGTTAATATGATTAAAATGGTTCCTAAACCTGAGAGCCACATTAAATTGAATGAAATTGTAGCTTTTCATGTCATCGGATATGGATTTTTTTTATTTTTTTTATTATTTTTTTTTAATGGTACCCACTTTAGTGGTTTTCCGCAGGATTGCAGTCAAACCAGTGTTGTCATCTGCAGCCAACCTCAAGGACAGGCAGTAAGTTGTGAAGTGCTCGACACTTCACAGCTTCATGTTCTTCATGCCGGATGCAGGGATCTCGATGTGAGAGCCTGGATTACATCTCCTTGCGGATGTTACAGAAAAATTATTTTTCTCTCCACTGACCTTGCTCTTCTTTGTCCACAGATGGACTTTCTAAAGAAAAAGAAATCAAGTTTCATTCCAAGCGGAGATGGGGGGGGGGGGGTGAGGTGACAGGGCACATTTTGCCGTGCGGCTTGTTCTTCGACGTGTGTGACCGGAGGCCGGCAATGTTTTTCAGCCAGAACGCCCTCTAGAATTTTTAATGAAGAGTGAGAAGCGCGCTGCTGGGGGCTTTTTCTATGGCGCCATCTAAACAGTGTGTGAAAATTCCAGGCTCACGGCGCCACGTCCGCATCACCCCGCGTGACTCGCCACAAGGCTGGAATAACATTTGAAGGTTGGGATTCACGCGGCCGATGCATGGATGTGTTATAAGAACTGGATCCCAGACTGACAAAAGAGCAGCTCACTGTTTTGTTTTTTCCAGTGGCCACCGGAGGTACAGCAGCCAAAAAACCCATGCGGCCCAAGAAGCATTTTTCCGATAGACCACAATACAAAAATAAACTGCTGTAAAACCTCTGACCTGAAACATGTTTCATAATAAATCTTTCTATTGAAGATTTTTTAAATCATAGATCTTTCCCAAAAAATGTATCGAGGCCAGAAAATCCCCAGAAAAGAGTTTATTCCCAGTGTGACGTCACGCCGTGATTGGTGCTGCTGTGTCTCGGCTTGTTCTGATTGGCTGATGCGTCCCGGTGCGTCCATTGAGAGTTCACAAAGGCATGATGGGAAATGACACGACTACGGCGGCTCTATGGGGCCGCAAGAACACCAATAATTTTTTTCGCTGCGTGTGCTGGCCGAGCGACTCCATTGAAGTGAATGAGCCCCCATATATAACACGCTGGGTGGCTCAGGCCAGGGCCGCTAACAAGAAAACAAAGGAAAACGGGGGACATCTCTGTGAGTAAAACCGCTCGGGGGAAACCGGCACTGAGAGGGTACGTGTGTGTGTGAGCGAGCGAGCGAACAAACGCCGCCGCCGCCGCAAAACAAGAAGTGACAGGCGGCGGCGAGTGTTTACCTGCTGCCGACTCCGCAATTATCCCCCCGTCTCCCACCTCCGTCTGCCTGTCTGTCCGATGAGGGCGAAGGGAAATCACGCGCCATCAAAAGGGAAAGGAAAAGGGCAGATGCCCGGTGGCGAGCACGCCTCTGCACGGACAAGGCCAGGACGGCCGGCCGCATGTCTTTTGCACGCGGCCGATTTTCCATCTGAAACTCGAACAGCTGTGAAGCGGCGATTTCACAGACGGCATATGGCTCCCCGAGATTGCGCACGCAGTTGGCACGCCGGGCCGGCACCGGCTACCTCCGGGGCGGCGACGCGTGACCTCCGGAGATGAAAGGGCTCGAGTCTGAGGCGAGGCGAGGCGAGGCGAGGCGAGGCGACGCTAGCTTGCGTCGGTGGCGGGGGTGTGAAATAAATCAGACCTGATGTTTGACTAAATATTTACGGCAACCGGGCCCAAGAGATTCCCTTCGTCATGGGGGGGGGGGGATCTTTGCAGCGGTGCAGACAGTGACCACGGGGACACTGAGCAAGTTGCCTAAGAGAATCCCATCAAATAATATACGCTCTAATTATTGCTCTAGTTACGCAGCACACACACACACACACACACACACACGGATGCTCGCGCGCACAAAATAACACAGCTGTGAGTCTCGGCAATCCTAAAACACGTCCCACATACAGTAAATTCAATGAACCAAAGGGAAGCCCAGTAAGTCAGCGACGCACTGACTCATCTCATGTGAATAATTACTCAACGAGCGCGACACTTAGGCTCGCGTTACATGCACCTCGGAAGTGGCGGCCAGTGGTGTTGTCACGTTTGGGGACGGAAAAAGATTCCGCATGGAAGCAAAAAAAAAAAAAAAAGCAGAGTGGATCGTTGCCGCTGTGACCTGCAAATGGCCACGAGGTGACTGCGGGCTGTGTTTCGGGAGCTCCCGAAATCACCTAAATCACAGGAGGACTTACAAGCTCACAGCTGCGTCATATTTTCCGCAGCAACAAAAAGCGTACAAAGTCAGACCCCAATGTAAAGGCAGCTTAAATTGAGGTATCTCGGCTGTTATGTGCATTTCACTCATCCAGCACGAAGCCGTCCACTGTTGAATCATCCTTTTAACATAAATAGTTAAGCAAACAGCAAAGCAAATTGTCGGAGGTCCCGCTGGTAGCTATTAAAGCGACGCAACAAACCTTCATCTATCATCGAACGCCCGGGCGTTCAGCTTCTTGTTGTGCTGCCGGATGCCGTGTGGGGGGGGGGGTTTGATCTGCGGCATGTAGCGGCAGCGCAGCACGCACACCTGAAAAGGCTTCAGAGGGACTTTTGTGGGACGTGCGGTGGAAACCCTGCAACGCGCTAACGCGCGAGCTATTTGCTCCCAGGCGCTGAACCCGCACAACAACTAGACATAAAAGCATCGACAACGCACGTTGGGACTGACTTTCGCACAATTCATCTCGCTACGACTTTTCAGTGTCACAAGAAGAACAAGTGACTTTGTTGGGTTTGCAGGTTCTGTTGTTGAAGAGGGCGGCCGCGTTGTAGCGCTAACACAGGCTTTGCCGAGCTTCTTTTCCAAGGGGACGTCTGTGATGATGCTGTTTGGCCCCTGACCTCACAAAATCTGACTTCCAAGGTCCGACGGGTCACATCCTGAACTGTCGGCCGTGCGGGTCTTGTCCTGATGAGTCAGGTGGGATCTCGGGTCTCTTCGGGGTCCGACGATCTGATGCTCCGGTTGTAAGTTCCTTTGCAACCCATCCGTGACCTGAAGCCTCTGATGATGCCCGTACGGCTATTTATACACTTGGCCGCACTCAGCAGATTTACCGGCACCACATAAATAATCAGTGGGTGCTGGAGGAGGCTGTGCACGGAAACCGCCAAGCAATAGTGCAGGGACTCCTGCAGCGGCACAGAATGTTAACAGCTTCGCCGTTCTGACTCCGCTCCTCTTGTCACTTCTCATGATTTATGAGGAGAATCCATGATTAATAGGCTACCGCTGAATGCTGCCTGAGGACTGGCGTGCCGCTTCCTTCCCTCTGTTTTTCCTCAAATAGTAAAACTTGTGTTTTTCGACACGGCACGCGGCGCAGCAGACGGAAGG
The DNA here is from genome assembly GCF_046127955.1 of Nelusetta ayraudi. Classification (NCBI taxonomy): domain Eukaryota; kingdom Metazoa; phylum Chordata; class Actinopteri; order Tetraodontiformes; family Monacanthidae; genus Nelusetta; species Nelusetta ayraudi. Next base: position 12,110,321 of record NW_027466098.1, on the reverse strand, counting down.
CTAACGCTACAGGCTAACAGCTTCGTCATGCACTCGCGGAAAACAAGCGATGAAATGTGGAGGGGGAACCTGAGTGCAGGGCTGCAATTAAGCGATGATTATTATTATGATCAGACTGTGATTGCAATTGCACAAATGTATTAATTTTGGGAGAATATTTGCGACTGAAGGGCGCATTTGATTTTTTTAATAAAGGCAGTACAGCCGCTGGGGTTGGGAGCCTGGGATCGGACCACTGACCCGTGGGACTGACACTAGTCACTGGCACTAAGCGTCCCAACTAAACAACAACAAGAATGCATCTCAGTGATTATTCTCCTCACCAAGTAGGAGCACTAAGAGCTGTGGATGAATTCACCCAGAAAAAAACATTGCAACAACAAAAGACTCAAGTTTGCAGTCGTGTTAGGATCCCTTTTTTTTTTTTTTTTTTACCCAAACTTGACACCGCGCAGTGAGGGTGCCGCCTCGAATCGCGTTAGCGCAGTCAAGTTTTTTTTACCAGAACCACAAAACTTGCACAAAGCGCAACGAACACAAAGCTTATTTAGTCTGCAACGCCCGCGCGGCAATAGAAATGCTTTTTCTTCCCTTTGTTACTGACAAGGTCTGTGCACATGAAGAATTGAAAAGCGAAGTCAAGGCTTCCGCGTCTCCAAGGAGCTGCTTCGCCTTGTTGCTCGCAGGCACGAAGAGGATTTTAAAAAAAAGGAAAACTCAAGGTTTGAAGCGTGCTTCACGGAGGCAGGTACGAGCTTATTAAATTAGCACGTTTTTTTTTTTTAGTTACCTGTTGTTATGGAACGAGACAGTAGGAAGCCACTGCGGTGATGAACACTCAATCCATCTGTTGTCAATTAAAGGTCAGAGCGAGTCCAGGTGACACGAGGCAAAAGGTTGCTTTCCCCCGGACACGTTTGTTTATGACAAGGCTCGCATGCTGACAGGGGCAATCGCAAGCTCGCTTTTAGACTTGTGGGAAATTTGGTGTGACAAATTAACTTGAATGGAATGTCTCCCTGGCGGCTGGCAGACAGAAGAGGAGAAAACCCTTTACAGCCGTGCTTTATTGTTCTTTTCATAGCTAAATATGGACCAGTTCCAATAAAAGCGCCTTCACTGAGGCGGCCGCCGTTATTTACAAACTTGCAGTCTTTGTCATAACTAGACTTCGGGCCAACCGGAGCTTTTAAAAATTGATCTTTGAGAACGCAGCCTCGGAATCTAAGAGGTCCAGCAATATCGTGAGAGTATCAGCTTCAGTTTTAAGAATGCACGAGCAACAATGAAAAGTGTCAAAACTGAGGTATTTCTAAGCATAATGAAAACTTAATATTAAAAACAGACAAACAAACAAATGAAACACGCACCAGGACATTTCAGGCCCTAATCTTTACTGCAGTGCAGGAGGGAAATCTGAGCTTGCCTGATGGCAGTTGCACATTATCAACTAATTATGATTATTATACCTGACTGGGGCCCTGCTATAAATAACTCACCATGATGATTTTGGCACCGTCGACCACATTGTGAAGGTGAGAAGGAGGGGAAAGATTGTGGAAGGCATTGAGAACTCGCCCTTAATACAGCAGAGGATCACACAGCTCTCGTACTGAAATATAAAAACGCATCTTCATTCAACATATCAGTTTTTACACAAGAGATGTTGAGATGTTTTTCTTGCTTTAGTAAAAGACCGAAAATCCAACATGGACGGATCAAATGTTCTCGTTTGAAGAGGTCAAACAGTCAGGAACGGAAAAAAAAACCCTCCCACTGATCAATAAAATCTTTATGTATGTCCAGTATATACAGTAGCACGATAAAACTAAGTAAGGCGAGCTGAACACAATGAAACTTTAATGAGCTCTGAGAAGAAAATGAGAGGCAGCAGCAGCAGCAGCAGCAGCAGCAGTGAGAATCAAACCGGCCGCGCTGATAAAGGGGCGAGGCGTTCACTCCCATCATTCCAGTGCGTAACTTTCAGCCTCTCGGGCGTGCCGCGGCGGAATGGCGCGGCGTAAAACAGCGTCGTTTTTATTGTGCGCGACACCTGAGAGTATTGATGTTAATAGTTCCCGAGAAAAGTGCCTCTTAAAAACAAAGAAAAAAGGTGTGTGTGTGTGGGGGGGGGGGTCTTTTTATAGCGCTCCTCCGGACCGCCGTGGTGGTCAGCCAGACTCCGGCGGCGTTGCTCAGTCACGCTGACAGAACGGCGCTCGCCGTTAAGACCAGAAGAGCCCTGTTATGAGCCACAGTTACAGCCTCATTTGAACCGAGGGTGGAAATGTGCAAGGGAGCCTTTGTTTGTTTAGCCCCAGAGTGCCGCTGCAAGTGTTAACTTTGTGTGTCCAATTTGCTCCAATATCCGCGGGGCCTCCCCTCCAATCCTCTCCAAACGCCGCAACATATGGGGGGGGGGGGACAAAAAGGCGCCCAGAAGTGGTCTTGACGATATCCAATTAGACAGCATCTCACCGGCCGCTTACGTGTCTTTTTTTTTTTTTTTCCGCCTTCACAGCGTCAGCGCTTTGCGTATAGCGGCGCTGCTGCGGCTAATAATAGCGACCTGCCAGTTGGCAGCCAAACAAGCCTGTGATCAGAACCAACGGTAAACCTCCCCCCCCCCCTTCTACCCACTGCAAAAAACTGACGTCTGCTACCCATTCATGCTGGGGTATTGACATCCGTGCTGATATTGAAAGGGATTAGATGACTTAAAGTCTGCGTGTTGTGCGCGCCTGCAGCAGTGTTCTACTTGGAGAGAACCTGATCGCACGCCGCCAGTCGGCTCCGGTTGAATAGCGACTTCCTCCTTTGCAGATAATCCCGCGGAAAAAGGCAACTCTTTAGTTGCTGACACCCTCAACACGGCTCTCTCTCTCTTTTTCCAATTCTCGTAATTCTGAAATGAGCCACTCTGGACCTACTTTGTGTCGCACGCTGGACCTCCAGCCACCCTTTAGCCCTCCCTGACGTGGCTCAGGCAAGAATCAAAGAAGAAGAACTCGATAATGCGCCGGCTTCCATTTTGTATCAATTCTGGCTGCGTTCGCTACAAGTCCCCGTCTGTCTTCGCTGCGAAAGCCGATTTTTAATTAAGATAAGTGGAGAAAGGTCAGGAGCATGTCTGTGTTATCCTACAAGGGTTCCTTTGTTAAAAGACAAACAACAACATCTCATGGCGGAGGCGGACAAGATCGAAAGCCAACGCTAAATCTGAGGGCCATCATAAAGTGGAAGCCGTTCAGGGCACGATTGCAGGAGGTGGAGAGCAAGTGGCCGCCGAGGAAGAGGAGGAAGAGGAGGGAGAGGAGGAGCGCAAATATGAGCAGAAATTCTAAAATGACATTATGGGCCGAAAGTTCTGCGCTCCTGCGAGGAGCCAGGCGGGCGGTGGGAAAAAAAAGACTGTTGGCCAAAGATTACTAAGAAGTGTCAATCAAAATGCTCTGCCCTCGGGGGGAGTCACCCCGCCCGCCTGCGGGTCTTCACTTTTCACTACGAATAGAGCGGCTAAATTGAGAAGTATATCAGGACTGGGATCTGATTTTATTTGCCGTTGGGGAGAGTGTTTTTGCAGGCGCAGACGCTAAATCCTTCATTGCTGCTTAAGAGTTCGGATTAAAAAAAAAAAAAAAAAAAGGAAAACAGCATGGAGAACTTCAGGGAGCTCGCGTGCAGCTGCGAGGCATCTGCGCCGCAAGCTGCAACTGTTCATTAGCCGCACGGGCAACAAAAATCGCATTGTCAAAACCGCCGACTTGTTTTAATTCATTACCGCCGACGTGGTTGGATAATAACTTTCACTTATTTCGTCCTCAAGGGGGAAGCCGACGTTTGACTAAACCAACGACGGGGGCCTGATTACTGGCGGCGCCTTATGGCCTCGTCAGTAGTTGTGCAAAAGCTTCTTTAGATGACTTTTTCTCCACCAAAGGATGATGTCAGTGGTTGCATCAGATCTGTGAAGCTTGAAGTGCATGATGGGTAAATCATGGGTAAAATCTGTGTTGAAGGAAGCTTTCTGAGCAGAGGCAACAAGGAGACAGGAAAATTGGAACCTAATCAGCCATCCATCCATTCATCCATCCATTTTCTATAGGCGACCATGCTATGTACATTTGGGGTGGGGTGTCATGAATGCAGGCCAGCAAGTAAGGAGAGAGGGGGGCCGGCCGTGCTTCAGCATGGTACGGAACAACTAGTGTGAGTGCAGCTACAGATGCAAGCCACCATCCACACTCACACCTCTGGACAAATTATAGTTGCTAATTAGCCTAACATGTCTCTTTGGACTGCGGGAGGAAGTCGGAATACCTGGAGAGAACTCACGCAGACACAGTGAGAACACTGCAACTCCACAGAGCGGGGGCCCTTGGGTTGGAATCGAACCGGTGACCTTCTGCCTGCGAGGTGATAGTGGTAAATAAACAGTGCAGCAGTCAGGACCTTTTCCAGTCAATATTTCTTAGCAGTACAGGCAGGAATTTTGTAGTATTTTGTTTTTTTGGACCAGACCTCAAAAACGGATATCACTTTCCATTTTTTAAGACCTTAATTCCCACATTCAGTAACGTAAAAAAAAACCGCTGAGCGTTTGACAAATTCGGTTCCCTCATTTGTTTTTTCTGTGGTGATTTAAATGAGAGCACCGCGAGCGTTCTTCTGTCTGTCTGATCAATAAACAGCTGCAAAACACGCAAATCTGCGTATTGAGCCTGCTCAGCAAAAGCAACGCGGCTCAATCAAAAAAAAAAAAAAAAAGGTTTGTTCCCTGAGAAGGAGCCCATTTGTCTTTGATTCAGCGGCGCGCCGCGTGCGCACCAGCAAGAAGTGGGCGCCTGAGGGCGAGTGCGGCTTCAAGCTCTGCAGGTAAAGAGGTGTTCGCATGCGTATGTGAAGAGCGGTGAGTACTTTTCAGTTTGTTCAGATGTCGGGATGCACATGTGATGGAGGACTAATGGGCTGCAAATGCGTCATCTCCTCTTTTCAGAGCGTCTCTTTGGGTTCAGCCGCCGCAGCCGCCTGAGAGGCTGTCTTAACGCCGCCTTCCCAAACAGCTGCACTGCACAGCAGATGCACTTCCAGGCATTTTTACAGCTGGGGTCATCGTCGTCTCCCTCCTTCTGTGCGCCGGCCTGTCCTTTACAAGGCTTTTATTCCACTTCCTTTCTTCTCTCCCCACGTGACAGTGCATAATATAAGAAGGATGTAACCTTGCAGCGGATTACCACTCAATTTAGCACCAGTGTTGACACCCCCAGTGCGTCGCTTTGCAATTTTTATGCAAGTGGGATATAAGCATATGGACGGATGGTGGATAATGGAGGGGACGCCAAATCAATGCGTTTTATGAATCAACAATGCAGATTTTTGCAACGTTTGTGAATATCTACTGCAGCTTTGGGAAAGAAAAATCAAAGCGCATTGTGGTAGAAACATAAACCCTTCAAAGAGACTCACGCGGAAACAATTAGAACTGCGGTGACGCAAATCTGAAAACCCACAGCCCTGTGTCATGCTGCGTTGACCACTGAGAATAAGGAATAAGACGAGCGTTTCCACAGAATCACTGTCATTGCTAATTGCTATTAGCTGTTGGAGTCGGCGAAGAGGAGGAGGAGGAGGAGGAGGAGCAGGAGCAGGGAAGACTTCCAGCGTCTTGCTGCACCGCGAGAGCGAGACGAGGGGGAGGAAGTGAAAAGAGTTTTTCATTTGTCAAGGTCAATTGTTGCACATTGATTTTGTTATGAAGGGGAAAACAGCTTGATAATAGGCTCGACTAATGGCTGCGTACAAAGCTATTGTTGGTTGGCACAACAGCCATTCCCCCTAATTAATTTTCAGAGTATTTATTGCGAAAACATTAAAAAATATAATCACAATTGTCATAACGTGAGATGAAATGTGTCTTTGCTGCACATATTCCGGAGAGCCGGTGTGCGGCTGCAAAGAACTTTTGCCTGCGCTTTGACGGCATCCATTATTTATGGCAGTGGCCTCTACATCATCTGGCTCGCAAAATTAATTAACGCTGCATGCCAGTTACTTTTCATGCTACTGAAGGCGTCTTGACCGGGCCAGAGGGAGCAAAAAAAACGAGCGTTCGGCGAGCGTGTTTATCATTTGTCATCGTTCACATTTAGGGTTGGGGGGAGGGGGGGGGGATCTAATTACGCAACCTAAGCCATGTTTTATCCCTTCTGGGGATAACCAGAGAAATAAGACTCAGCCGACGGAGTTAAAGCGAGATTTCAGATTGGTGTCACTGCAGCTAATCCCATTATGAGGGCAAATAGGAGCGGCGGTGAAAAGAACGGATATGTATACAGAGAAAATGGGATCAGCGCCGAGACTCAGCCGAGCGGGGCCGACGCGGCGGGTGAACTCACGCTTTAATGGATTAAACTTAGTCGAGCTGCAGTGATTAACCTGACCGCCTGCTCTCCCGGAGTCGCCGGCCCAGTCGACCTCCGAGGCCGAAGCCGAAGAGTGTTTAGCTCCCGGTCGGTCTGGCTGGAGGAGCGAGCTGCGGTCACGGCCACCAGACGATGTGAACCTCCGCACGTAGCCTGCACACTCCATCTGTGCGGCACAGATGACCGAGGGGGTCGGGGTGGGGGGAGGGGGTTGGTGTCTGACTCCGTATACAACCACAACCACGGCGTGACTCACAGAGCGAGGCCGGCTCAGGCACCGAGCTGTCGCCACGATGGGAGTCGACGCCCCGACCGCTGCATCGCGAGGGCGTCTGGCGGCGTGTAAATATAGGAGCCGTGTGACTTTCATCGAGGGGGTGGGGGGGAGAAGTGGAGGAGTGGGGGAGGAGGAGGAGGAAGAAGACGAGGATGAAGGGGAGAAAGAAGTGGGGGGGAGTAGGAGGAGGAAAAAGAGGAGAAAGAGGGGGGAGGGAGACAAAGAGGCAGAGGAAGAGGAATAAGAGGAGGAGGAAGAGGAAGATGAAAAGGAGGAAAAAGAGGAGAAAGAGGGAGAGGAAGACAAGGAGGCAGAGGAGGATTAGAAAGAAGGAGGAGAAAGAAGAGAAGTAGGAGCAGGAGTCGAGGGAGGAGGATGAAGAGAAGAGGCGGGGGGGAGGATGGCGGAGGAGGAGGAGGGAGGGAGGTGGGAGGAGGAGGAGGCGAGGCTGCCTTGACAAATGTGCGACGCACGCTCCTGTGACGGCGGCAGCGATCAGAGAGCAGCAGGCTGTCAGGGACTGATAACCCAGACAAGAGCAGTTTACCACAAACGCAGCGTCGCCAGGCCTAATCCACGCTTCAGCAGAGGCCTCCCTTCATACACTGCATTTGTAACCTACACCGACGCTTGACACTGGGCTTTGGTTGAGCAGATTGCCGGCCTGGGCTGGTGGGGGGAGCATCTCACACACACACACACACACACACACACACACACACAGAGACTCTGATAAGTGAATATGAGTCAAATCAGAGGGGCAAACACTGTAAAATGATGGCAGTCGACCTCCAGCAAGTGAAACTGAGAGCAAAGACTTGTTTTTTTTTGTTTTTTTTTTCCATTTTATTTTATTTTTTTTGCAGGGTATTCTCAGCCGCAGACGTCCACAAAAATACAGCGGAGGCACCAGTCAGACATCAAACATGAAGAACTCTGCACCGATTTGGAGGAGGCAGGTTGCAGCCCAAACAGAACAACATCCTCCAATAAAAATACGAGTGGCGGGGGAAAAAAAACGGAAGGCAGTGAGTCTGTCAATCTCAGGCGTAGGAGGGAGAAACAGGAAACGCGGCCCAGCGGAGGGGCTGCGAGGAGGCTGTGAGGGCGTCCGCCTCCTGCTTCGCCCTCCTGCAAAAATCCAAAAGAACACACACACACACACACGAAAAATCCGATTCCACATCCAACGGTTTTCCGCGGCCGTAATTGACTTTGCACAGGTCAGCGGTCTGCGCCGCTGTTTTCTTCCGCCAATGAAGGAGAAAGTGCACGCGGCTTCTTCTTCCTCCTCCTCCTCCTCCTCCTCGTCCTCCTCCGGAGACCGCGCGCACGTACGGCCGCGTTAAGGAACGCTCCAGTGCTTCCTTTCAACTCAGACATCGCCGTGGGAATTATCTGGCGCGGCCGGGAGAAAGCGCAGCGTTGGGTTGTGTAAAAAAACTTCCACAAAATGAATAACACTTGGACTCGAACGAGCGGCGGAGGAGTGTATTTTTTTCTTCATTTGTTTATTTATTTATTTATTTTTAAATAAATTGATGAACGGCGCAGCGAGGCTGCAGCTGCCAAAAAAAAAATACAAAAAAAAAGAAAAAGCAAACGAACAATGAAAATGAGGTTCAAGCGATTAATTACCCGCGCTCAGACATTTCTCCGAGCGTCTGCAAATTAGATTTCGCAGCCGTCGGGGTAGAAAAGGGAAGCGCAAAAAAAATGGCAACGGGCGAGGCTGCAGAACATATGGCCGGGAGTGGCGCAGCCAGGAAAAACGTTGTTTTCCAGTGAATTGAAAAGGAAACGTGCGCGAGCGGCAATCTGCAGCCTTTAGACGCTCCATTAGTCAATCACGGCTTCCGACCGGTGAGGGAGGCCTGAGCGCGCCGAGCCGAGGGTGACAGTTAATGTGATTAACCGAGACATCCGGCCGAGGCCCCCACAAGCTCGCGGTGCTGCAGTTTCTGCGGCCAACGTGTGGAGTCGGAATGGTGACCTACTTGATTGCCCCTCCTCCCCCCAACACCACCGCTGACATACGGAGCTGCTCGCAAACACGTCTCTGCGCGGCGTGCCGGAGACGTGAGTGGCGCGCGGCGCTCGGCAGCGATAATATCAACAACCCAACACAAAAGGGAGCTCGGCGATCCTGAGGGCAGGAAGGAAGCGGCTCTGGAAGATGAAAGAATGAATGTTTCATCGCATATACGCGTCGGAGAGCTTCCCAAAGAGGAGAGAAGGCCTTTCTCGGAGGGCATTCAAGGAGTCAGCCCTTGATGATGTCACAAAGGACGCAACACGCTGGTGACAGCACCGCCATATATGTTTTCTTGCAAACATTTTAAGCTAATACTGCTAATACAGAGTGTTGTTTTGGGTTAGGAGGCTGTAACAGAGGGCTCAATATTGTGTTTGCCAGAGGACTGTTTTTTAATGATGCAAAGGTGGAATCTGGAGGCCGGGAATCTGGAATCTGACTGGAGACTGGAAGCTGGGAAGAAAAATATAGAAGTGAGAACGGCGAGGCGCTTTAAGCTCAAGATTAACAAGGAAATTAAACCTGAAAAGCTGATTAGCCAAAGTGTTAAAGTTAAACGGCGCCGCCAAAGCGATTGAGATCTCGATCGGTTATCTAACGCTGAACCGCAGACAGCGTCCTTGTCCCAGCTCGACAAATTGTCTAGACTGCTCCCTCTTTTATTTCTAATAGAAAAGGAAACGGCACTTTGCCTGCGTCGGAGAGCGGGGACTCAGAATTCTTGAGATTGCGGCTGTAAATTTAAATTAAAAAAATTCACAAAGTTAACAAGGGAAAAAAAATAACGACTCAGAAAGGCACCTTGACTGTATTCTCACTTCTTCTTCTTCTTTTTTTTCCCCTCAAAGAAGCACATCTTCACTTCTTCATGGCTGGGTCAATAGTTGAATCCCACTTAATGTGTGTTTTACCTGCAGCCGCTTGGCTCATAAAATCCTTAACGGCAGCCTTTTTGAAATACAGACAAACAAATTGGATAATACGACCGTGTGCCCACCAATTAGAATCCCTTCCTGAAGGCACCTTGTCTGTGGGCAGATGAATAACACCGTGCTGATCACAAAGATAACCCAAGCGGCTGAGCAGAGCTGAGGTGCGGCGCGAATAAAAAACAGCTGCACATCTCCCTAAAACTTAATTGGCTTAAACTGGTCCTGAGGTTGCCCGAATTATTAAGTCTGGCTGCTTTGTGCTTCGGCCCCCTCGTTGGCCTGCAGTTTCCCAATGTGTCGCATCATTAAACCTTGGTTGGTAATGATTTAGTTGTTGTTTTATCTTATGTCTTCAGCTGTTTTTTTTGTTTGTTTTTGTTTTTGTTTTTTTTGCTAGATGTGGAGAAAGCTCAAAATAACATGAAACAGCACAGCTGCGTGGAAACATCACGCCGCAGGAAGAATAAAAAAAAACTTCCCAAAGGACGCTCGCTTGCATATCACCGTGAAACTTATATTGGCTGCATCGCAACAACTGTATTATCTGGAAGGAACCACAGGGTTCCGTCTTTGTGAACACTACAGAGGTGCGTTTCAAGTCTGCAGAGAGTTCCGTCCTCGAAAACACTGTCGGTGTGGCTGAGGAGGAATTTGCTCAAAGCAACATGGAAAAACAGAAAAAAAAGAAAGAAAAAATGAAAAAAACGTCTCTTCAAAAGTGCAGGAAGCACAGCGAGAGGTTCAGATGCGCCGCTGGGATCGTGACGATATTACCAAATTTAGAACACATCTTTTCTTTTCTTTTTTCTTGCAGGAAGAAAACAGATGTTTACTTGAGGGAGGAAAAGGGGTGAAAATGCCTGGATTAAAGTTTACGAGTGACGCGAGTTTTAAACGAACAGTTTCAACAGGCCCGGACAAACAGTTTGGTGTCAAACCATTAATAATTGAGCCAGTTCAACAGTCTAGAAATACAAAAACTCATCCACGTGTCGGGGGCAATGACGGGGAAACCCCGAGTCTTTTCACTGACTACTCATGGCAAAAAGAGGCAGCAACTTGTTATATTTACACAAATGTAGTTAGCATAACAGTCACACAACAGTGATATGTCATCCGCTCACTTCGCAGCTAGCTAGCGAGCTAACTAGCTAGTTGGGAGCAGGGACGAGTCCATGAAGGATTCAATAGAGACAAGGAATCACGATTCTCAAGTCAGGAAAATGATTCTCATTTCAAATGATTTGTTCAGGACATGCACCTCACTCGCAGGTAGAGGTGGAGCGCTTATCGTTTTCACACAACACCACATTTTGTTTCATTTTCATTGTTTTTTTTTATTGGCTGTTTGAAAGTAGCTAAAATTTTTCTTCATAACGCAGCTGACAGAGAGAAGGATCACTCAGGTTGTGTGAAGCGTTGCGCAACACCGCAACATTATTATTTCAACTTTAGAGAGGGGTTTCGTAAACGCTGAAATAAATACTGTAGAACGCGTTCAGAGGTGGGAAAAGAGAGATGCTGAAACAGAAAATCGTTTTTCACCTTCATCTGAATAACAAATGGCCAGTGAATAATTTGGTGAATGACTGTCAAAAGTGACACTGTTACTAACGCAGCATAATAGTAGCGTTACACTTTGAGCCAATACATCTGTAGAAAAAAAAAAATCTTCCTAAAAAGAGAATTTTAAATGTACCTTAGAGTTTCCTTCACCACACGAAAGCAGCAACAACAAAAAAAAGCTGAACTAAGGGCTGAAGGTTTGGACTCCTGTGAGGTCAATTTCCGAATTGTTATTGCAACTTTACTTGCAGCCATCTCTGGACCGTCTCTGGAGTGTCCTGCGTACAGAACTTAGGAACAAAACTTGAAAGCCCTTCTCACATTAAACCTCCACGTGCGCTCAGGGAGCAGGAATTGAGCCGGATTGCTTGCTGGAGTAAAATAAAAAAAAATAAAAAAAACACGAATGATGCAAAAGTGTGAAACCAAAGACTTCCTCTGACCTGTGGGATGAGCCGAGCTGCACGCAGGGCCTAGTTTGTTGTCTTAGCTGCTCCATAATTGGGCGTTTGCCGCTGCACTAAGTTCTCCAGTCTGATAAATAATTGGGTAATTTAAAGTGACTCCATGCTTAACGGATCTTCAGCGTTCCCTCGCAAGGAGATTGGCTTCCTGGTGTTATCATCCTGGATTTTTTTTTTTTTTCAATATTCTCTCCAGAAGTGCGTGAAGCTTTGAGCACGCAAGCCTGATTTTTAAGCTTAACCCGGGGGCACAAACACATCCCCACCCACAACACTGCTGCACCTACACAGCCAGGACAAATGCCTCAACACTCTTCACGCGGCTCCGGCGTGAAATGCAAATCGAGCGTCAGGAAAAGCCGCGCTCCTATTAAAAAAATCGCTTATAAACAAAACAAAAAACCTTGCTTGATGGCGCGCCTGAAACGCTGTGTAAGTGAAGCCTCATTAGGAAGAAAAGAAGTGTCAATCCTCATCCAAGGCCATGAGGGTGATCAAAAGATGTCTATGTAGTTTAGATATTAAGCTGGAAAAGAAAAAAAATCCTCAGGAGACCGGATCCTCGGCTCGCTTTGAATTCATGTTTCAGCCTCCGTCGTGCCTCTCTAAAGAAACAGGGGGGGAAAAAGGAAAAAGGCAGGAGAGTTGGCATTGAGCTGCCAGGAAATCAAGACTCGCCTTTGGATTCAGGCATAGCGGATGAGATGGCCCGGAAAAAAAAGGGGCGGAAAAAGGAAACAATCACATTTGTCAGCCCCTGCTGAAAAATCGATAAAAGCCAATGCATATGGGAACATTTGCAGGGGACGTAACGGGCCCATTTTCCGTGTGTGAGAAAAGCAAAGTGCACGTTTAGCACTAATGGAAATACTGTATGTAACTATTTAAAACGCACAGCAGGGAACACAGGGAAAAACATGTCGAGAATAAACACCTTCATCCGCCGTGGCCCACAAACATCCACCCATCATCGGGAGTAGAATAACGCAACATGTTGTCTACCTGGGTGTACAGCATCTGGACGACACGGCGGCCCCATTTGATGCGAAACCTCGACGTTAACACATTATTTTTTTGACAAATAAAACCCTCCCTCGCCTCAGGGAAAGTTCATGTGAGTGGGTATGAGGCCAGCGTCTGGGGCAATCTTGGAGAGGGATACTATTTCAAATGTGAACGAGAACTTAAGAGTTAAGAAGATGTTGGTGAGAGATGTCAAAGACTTTCGACACACAGCTCACTGTGTTGCAGTCTCGTTGATCCGTTCAAACGATTCTGGCAGGACCTTTGGTTCAATACGTGCCGCTAACGCTGCAATCTCAGGACAATTTGGACTGGCACCTTTTCTAAAACTTGGGTGACAACACAGGAGCAGTGAGGAGGGACGTTGCAGTTCAACGCTACTGTTGGCATTGACTGAGTGGAAGTTCTTTCATCTGTCAAACTCCAGAACGGTCACATGGATTGGAAAATGTCACCAGAGCCTCCAGTGGCAAAACGGTGAGCAGTGAATGGGAAAAAAGGATCACTTCTGTCAGAATCATCAGTTTGAGCAAAATGCTAAAGTGATTGTCGTATTTTAAATGGAGGAGCTCAACAAGAATTTTGTGATCATGTTTTCGTTGCTGCAGCTCCACACTGCTGCAGTCACCTACCGTTCATTTCACCATCCTATCAGTCAACCTGGCCATAAGCTCAGCGGCTGCAACCACGGTGGTGCGGGGTCAAATGCAGATTATACGTTGAAGCACGGCAAATTAGGCTCCGAGTCTGATTGAATGGATCCCCTCTTCATGCTCCCCCCGTTGTCACGGAGTGAAATGGATGGAAGTGGAGTTAAAAAACAAGCAACCGAGACAAATAACAGCCTGTCGGGGGGGCAGGGGGGGGAGAAAAAAAAATTGTTCCACGCGTTTCGGGGCGAGAGCAGCAATTTTAAAATTCTCAACATGCTTCTAATTAATGGCGCGGTGGCAATGGATGGTAGATGGCAGAAGAGCGACAACAACGTATCCAACAAAGGAGGGTCTGATGGGAATGCTGTAGCTGCAGGGAGTGGACTGCCAGCCAGGGGTCTGATTAATGAGGGCCCCACCATCCAGGGGTGGTTTTATTCGCGGCCGTGCAGCTCTCCCCCGAGCGCATCAAAAGTAGATTACTCCTCGACAAATTCACTTAATATAAATCAAACAGGAGACACGATCTCCCCCCGGAATGTCCTTTCCCCTCGTCCAAAATGGGAAAGTAAAAATATGGGAGAAACGTAGAAGTTGCCCCGTAAATCACTGCGTTACGGATGGTTTGCGAGACGCCTCGGCAGGTAGTTTGCCAGCGAGTTCAGTGAGGAAAAGATCGTGTTCATGCAGTATTCATGCAGTAGGACAGAATACTTTCCTACGGTTGGGCGACACAGTCCGCGCAATGTATTAAAGTCAAGTTAAGGTGCCCAGGAAGCATGTAGCTCTAAAGCATGGACTTGCTGCTCACTGAAAGGCTCAATACTGCAGGTAACACATTCAAATTTGGCGGCAGGGTGTTTGCAGCCAAAGGGGGCGCTCCTGGAGTATCCTCCTTGTGCTGGTCAAAAGAGAAATGCGGGCTTACCCTAATCCTCCATCTTGAAACAGACTAAGAATTAACCGACCACATCTGCCAGAACATCTAAAATCCAAAATTCGAGCAGGCCAGTACTATGTAAAGCGTTCCAAACACGCCGCGTGACTAAAAATGGAAAGGCAAATGCACAGTGCTCATAAAGGCGGCGCATTCATCCATCTCTCGCAGGAAGCCAAGAAAGGAAGGGGAGCGGTCCATCAAACACGCTGAGAATGACGCGCACGTCGCCACTCAATATATTGCACGAGATGGAAAAGGCTGCCCGTCGCAGAGTCCCTGACGACGGGGGCCACATTTTTAATCCTGGAACCGCTGTTTGCGATGCAATATTAATCTCATATGAATGCCGGGGCTGTAAAGAGCGTTAAATGACCACTCCGCCGGGCCGTGCATCAATATGAGATGAAATCTGTGGCACCGTCATTTGTTTCGCGACTGCGCAGCTGTCGGTGTTGACAGCCGTGTTGGTAATTAGATTTGAAGGGTCTGGAATTTGGTTATGATTCACTAAAGGAATGACAATGAATAAAGCGCTGATGAATGCACTCATGCTCTCGGTTCAGTTGTTCGAAACTACATCAACTCTGGTAAAGGGTTGCGGGCCATTATTCAATTTTCACCCTTTATCCTTTGGCTGTAATTAACACAATATTTATTTTTTTCCTAGAACTGTTTTATCTCCTATCTAAAAAAAGAAAGAAAAAAGTGCTCCTGAGCTACAGGATGTATGTAGTTGAAAAAAAATTTCCGGACACCCATAAAATTTGACTCAATCCCAAGAATTGTCATTAAATATTTGCAAGATTATTTATTTATTTATTTATTTATTTATTTATTTATTTATTTATTTTGGGTCGGGGGGGGGGGGGGTTAATGTTTGTGACTGTGCCAAAATAAACTGCACCTGGACACTTAAGACAACACAGTACATCACAAATGCATATGTCCACAAACTTTTTTCCATCACTGTACTTTGGCTGTTGAAGTAAAGCGAAGTAAATGGATTTGTGGTAGTCTTGCGTGTTTACAAGTGAATGTTTTCGGGGGTTAATGTTCATTGTGCCGTAACAGGATTATTCAAAACATCCTTCCTGCAAAACACGATTGCTCATTAAAGAAAAGAAGAAAAAAAAAAAAGAACAGAGTGATTTTCTGCTCGAAAACAGAGCCGATGCAAAAATGCCTCCCGAGGCTCATCAACCTGGTTTAAATTTTACAATAGGACTACGTAATTACTCCTATTAAAGGTAAATAAAAATGTTTCAATAACTCTGAAGTGATGTAAGCAGCAGTGTTCCCAAAGTCTGAATTTCAACAGGACATCAGAACCACACCAAAACATTCACTCCTAGACAAGAACCATGCATGTGCATTTGTTTCTCAGTATTATCAATTCCAGCAGCATGTGAACCAAGGACAGACCCACAACGGGCCTGTTCCATATGTCACCCTAACTGACCTGTACTCACACCGCCACCTCCCCAACCTCCTTTGTATACATCATCATGTTGTAACGCGACGCGTGCATTGATTTATGTTACGATAAAGCGCAGTTTGCACGCGGGCCGCGGCATAATAGGGAGTGTGGGGGGGGGGGGGGACCGACCGTCATGTTTGCCGACTTTATCCAGTGTTTTTCTTTCAAAGGCGTCGTCGTCGTTTCAAATGACTCCCGAGGAGCCAAGGTTGCATCGGCCACGGGTCACGTTCACGTTGCGTTACGGCGTGCCTGTGAATGAGCAAAGGAAAACAGTTGGCTTACAGCTCGAGGACGGTACAATGCCCTCACACCGCTTTGCATTCAAATGGGGGAATGGGACCTAACCTGCACAAAAAGCCACAGTGGGTATTGTGGCAAAGAAAGAAAGAAAGAAAGAAACACAACGTTGACCTCGCCGCATCGAGACAAACTGCACTGTCTTTGTCGCCGCTTGGAATGCTTGGGCCGCAATGGGGTTTGACTGGGTGGAAATCTATCCTCTGTGAAACTCCACAATGGTTACGTGGATTAGAAAATGTCGCCAGAGACTACAGCGACATTTTGGCTCAGCCGTCCGTCGCCTTTGAAACACTGTGTCGAGCAAATACACGACTGGGAGAGTCTTGCAGGCACGGCTGTTCCAAGCTCAACGCTACACGGAATTCATAACTGCAGTGCCGGGCATTCACCAGTTAATTCACAGCTTAAAATGCCGTCCCCACTCATCAGCCCTTCTTGTCTTGCGTTCCTGCCTGCTTTGTCGACGGGGTAATTGTCTCAATTGAACATCATCGGGGCCTACTGGCATTGTTCTCCCCAATAAAGGCCTCCCGCTGCCTTCTAACAAATGTTGTGAGGCACATGCAGGAAATGTTAAGCCGGTACCGGGGGAGCATAAAACAGGAAACAATGTCATTGACTCTGCCATTTGTGTGACAGAATGACTTCTGGCGAATGCTGATAAATGGGGCACTATTACACATTGAGGACTGGAGGATCAGTGGAAATTCAGACGTGACTCACTGTTGGGAGCCAGTGATTGTGGCAGAGCGACTACACTGGTGGCATCACAACCAACAGGAAACAGAGGTGGAGAACAAGAACTTCCTGTTAGGCATCCAGCATGCTTTATAAACTCCTTGGGTGTCTGCTTTTTGGTTCCTTAAAACGTATTTTGGAATAAATCAGAAACGCACGCTGCTCTCAAATTCTGCCGTGCCGCGTTCTATTTCTGTTTATTGGGACTCAAAAGAAAAATGAGTATCGAAAAGAGTTTTTTTTTGTTTTTTTTTAAGCCAAGAAAATGTCTGTAAAACTTACTTCAGGAAGTGTTCCATATGTATGAACATTAGAGGTCCTTTTTGTTGTTGACGCTTCATTTCTCCCCTCAGATGTTATTTTGAATTATTCATAGATGCTAAAAGGATTTGCTAAAAACCAAGTGTTAGGCCTCCTAAATATATGGTCGTCCGTTCTTGTTATGTTCTGAGCTCAAGGTATCGCTGCGACTTGCGTACGATCGCTTTACACCCCTCTGAATATTCACAGCTCTGTGGATAAAGTGCTAATCTCTGACTCTAGTGGGCGGTCAAAGGCGTCGCCGCCACCTTAGCGGGCGTCCATACTTTATTTGTTCTGCATCCAGCCCTGAGTGCTGCCCTGCAACAGTGGTCACAGAAGACGTGGAGGGAGAAGTGGACTCCCAATCAGATTAAAAGGCTCTCAAGGTTGACACACAGCGACCACGATCAACACCAGATCCTTTTCAAATAGGACTTTCACCTTAAGTGACTAATCCTGATCCTCTTTTTCTGGATTCACCCAGGAACCTGTGCTTTCTTTCACTTTGCGGTCAAGATGGCGACCTTGTATTCAAGGACAACTTCGGATGACATTTTTGGCAAATAAATATATGTTTGTTTTAAACTTAATTCACTTGTATTTGAGCTTTCCTCTCCATCCCCACTTGCACCGTGCTGAATGTTGTTGTCACAGGGATTTTTCTCCTGCAGCGCTCAGACTGCGGATCAAGCTTCCTCCTGATATACCCACGATCACTGAGTTGGTTCTTAATAAACCCGAAAGCAAGAAATAATTGCTTTAATACCTACCTGTGCTGTGACATTTCACAATGGTATTTAATAGCTAGTCATGTTCTGACATTTTACTCATGTCTCTTATTTGACTTTAATGTGATTTTACTGTATATACAGGTATATATATATATATATATATATATATATATATATATATATATATATATATATATATATATTTATATATATATATATATACATATATATATATATATATATATATATATATACATACATATATATTGACCTCATCGGCTTTATATATATATATTAAAAAAATCTACATTGATAAACTTGCATACTTGTCTTTCAGTATCAAGACCACATAAGGATTTTCCAATCAGTCAGAATTTTAGTCCATCAGTGATGCATTAAACATTACTCAGTCATTTAAAAAGTAGTTTTCAAATTAAATTTCAGATTATTGTCAAAGCAAATTAAAAACTGGCTTCAGCCAGAGAGGGATTAATAACACTCTTCTATATAGGCACTTTGGTGACAATCAAAGCAAGCAATAGAGAAATAACATTAATTAAACGACTGTTTAAATGCAGCGCTGGATCAACCGTTTCTACTCTAAAATCAAACACTCAGTTTGTGGCCTTTTGTGTTGATGACTCATGAATGCAAATGCCACTTTTGCAGTAAACCTTATTAATTCTATTGTTGGTGCAAGGAGTTTACAGACAGCAGCAGCAAAAGTTGTTTTGTTTTTTTCCCCCCACTTTGGCACACAACATTAAACTTTCGCAGACATTTCCCTGCAGACGGGACGCCGACTTGAAAGCAACGCAAGTTAAGTGACAACTGCTACATCTCCGGCTCGCAAACGTTCAAGCGCCTGTCCCTCTGTCAGCCGCGGCGGCGTCACGGGCCTAGGTAAAGAATTCATGCCATGATCCCTCCTCCAGCTGAGAGATTTGGTTTGATGGCGATGCGAGACGTTGCCCCACTTTCTGCGCAGCCCTCCTGGGAACGGTCCTCACTCTTCCCTCCTCGCCGAGTCGAAAACAGAGAGCCGGGCACAGCGAAACAACTGCACTAAATACAGCCCCGTAGTTACCATAGAAACCAGCGCTGATGCATCTGACTAGTCCTACTGTATTTCATTTTGCACTTGACCCAGAAAAACACAGGGAGGTTGATGTTACTTTTTTTTTCTCCCCCCGCCCCCCGGTTAAACTTTTTATGTGAATAAACATGTAATATGACACTTGGAAACAAAAAGCTGCTCAATAATTTAGGGAAATGACAAATATGCAATGAGAGGCAGGGACGTGGGGGGGTGGGGAGGTGAGGGGGGGGGGAGGCAAGGCAAAGAAAATGCAGGCTGATACCGCAAAATACGCCAAAGGCAAAGTAAATTCACAGTGACAGCAAAATCGAGTTATTCGACAATAACTGTAGCGGACCGGGCGGAGCGCCTGAAATATATCCCTCCCTTACCTGCGCTGACACCATTCCTAAGATAAAGGACAATGCGACAGTGTTCCCTTTTTTGTTGTAAGGAGAGCTGGAGCAACGCTGTTATTAAAGTTATATAACACAAGGTGCTGCAATGCATCACATAAGCATTGTTTTGAGAATGGCACTGCCCGGCTCCCTTTGAATTCAATCTGATCCCACAACTGTCTTCAGAAATTTAAAGACATTTGAAGTTCAGGGGGTTGGAAGACTCAGGAGAGACTGTTCAGTTTTCAGAGAGCTCAGCGCTGGAATTAAGTTTCATCACATTTCTTTTTTTTCTTTTTTTCCTTTTCTTGATTCCGTAAAAAAAAAAAAAAAAAATCCATACTGTCCAAGATTCTCGCCAAGTGAAGTCATTTTATGCTATACTGCCCGCTCCACTGGGACATCATTATAGTGTCCAAAATAGGTCAGTGGCAGCGCATTACACCACAGAGAGGCTTTGTCCCTCCGAACACAATGACTTTTACATTATTAACACCATTTCTAACAATAACTTGACTGAGTCTTTATTCACGGCACTGGCGCAGGACCAAAATAGCATCACAACTGGCCACGAGGACTTAAAGACTGATAGCAGTGATGTAACTTGGGACCAGCCGAACGAGAGGTTTGGGTTAGAAGCTGGAAGGATGAGAGCATGTGGTGGAGTGCTCCACTCCAGCGCACGTCACGACTTTCAGAGCCACGCGCACGAAAAACGCATTCAAGCGCCTGGCCAGTCCAGCCAATAGTAAGGTTGCTGTGCCAAGCAACGCAACGACTACCGCCGCTGGAAGCAGCTAACTGGGCGTCACAGCATACGAAAAGGAACAAGGAGTAAAAGCAAGCAGCAAAACGCACCTGTGCCATTGTGGACGTGCTCTATTTGAAGCCTTTGTTTGCTGAACAAAATCAAAATGTCAGCGCAACGAGTGAAATATTCATAAACCTCTCGAATAAGCCAACCGGAAAAAAGAACTGTCAACACAGCGCGAACCAAGTCGCCACCGTCACAAGCATTTATTGAGACACACAATTCCATCACCATTCAAACCATGTGATCAAAACACCCGCTACCTGCGCATGGGTTGACGGACTGCCACCCGCGACTTCACCTCATCACAACGGAAAGGAGGCGAATGCTAATGAGTCACTCGCAACATATTGACAGGAATTGCTAACTCGCTTTCGGCTGGTAATAGGACGTCAGCCGGTTAATGATGACCGCTTACGGAGGTGTTGAACTGAACTGAAGTGGAATGAATCAGGATCCTTTAACGTCAGCACCACAAATACAAGGAAGAAGAAAAGAACTCCTGCCGGTGCACAGAGAACCTACTCACACAGCATACACACCTCGTCACACAACATGTTGTTATGTGCTTGTGGATTCAGAATGACTTCATTGACTGTTGCTGTGCTGGTGTTGCAATGACAAAATATTATAACTATTAAATCAGACTTGATGGATCCATTTACAATCCGAGAACACGAGTGTGAATCTGCCTGGGCCACTTTTCCTTGAAGCAAATGATCTATCAAAACAAGACTGTATTTTACCAGGCGGCAGTTCATCTATTCAAAGCTTAAAAATAAACATCCAATTTTCCCTTTAGCAAAGAAAGCTAAAAGAGCAAGTGCACCTTATACATATTTATTCAGCAGTGTCTGCTTTCATGCTGTGCTTCTCCCATTGGGTGCACAGACCCTCCAGTCTGGGACCAGTGTGCTGCTCTAACCTTTAGCATCGGCGCATCTCAAGAGCGGCTCTCACGGAGCACCTTTCACCAACACCTTGCAAACCTCCTTCCTCGTATTTTCGCAGCCAGTCCAGCTGCAGTTAGGAGGCAAAACAGAAATCGCTGAACCCATTTTCTCTATATATCTAATTTATTTCCCCCCCTGCACAACAACGGGCTGACACTGGGGTTAGCAATGGGGCAGACACAAATGTCTTTCATGGTCATTTAAATGTCACCGGCATGGAGGAGTGCTGCAGTTCTATAGGGTCGCAGCGGTCCTCTGCAGTCGGCACCAGGCGGTATTATGTTTCACTGCTGGAAGCGTCTATTAACTGGCAGCAACACGGCCACTGCGCTTCCTCCTGGGTGGTCGGCGAGAGAGTGCCTTCAAAAGCAGTTTGCACGCGTGAAAGGGACGTGTTGGCGCTAATAAGCCTTTTGCAGTGAAGGGTGGTACGCAAATCTGACATGGCGGGCACTTTTTATGTAAGGTTTCAAATGCCAAAGGATGTTGAAAGAAAACGAAAGGAATAGAGGGGGAAAAATATACATCAGAACCTGCCACCTCAATGTCCCAGAGAACCTTGAGCAGCAGTGAAGTCGTGGGAAAATAAAAAACGAGATACTTTGAGTGCATTTTTTAGTGTTTTTCCATAAAATCAAAAGACAAAGACGAACGGCAATGAAAGAAAAGCCAATCGATGGTGAATGGCCGTTACCATCAGAGGGCGGCACAGTCAGCTGATTCACCTGTTTAGTTTTTTACGTGAGCTCTTCTTCCTGACCTTGGAAGGAAGGGCATCTCAGAGTCAATATTGAAGCAAAATGATTGTACAGATCTCCAGAGATTATTCTTAAGGATGAAAACTAAAAAAGATCTCATCCGACGTTAGTGTCCTCGCAGCAGCGCCCCCTTGAGGCCACGGAAAAAAACCCAGGGCTGCCAGTCTCGAGGTGGACACTATCACTAGACTACATCTCAAGCTTTGGCACTGTTGAAATCCTTCGCTGGTCGCAGAATAACAGAGAGGACAAGAAGTAGATTAAATTAGAGTTGATATAATCCCTGTAATGGCAGTCCTTGAGAAATGATTAATGGTAATTTTATGAGCCGATCAGATAAGAAATTCAAATAGGACTGTGTGTGAGAGAGAGAATGTGTGTGTGTGTGTGTGTGTGTGTGTGTGTGTGTGTGTGTGTGTGTGTGTGTGTGTTGAGTCTAAGTGGATGAGAGGAACGATGCTGAGATTTTATAAATATAAACCGAGTATTAGTTCCTTTGTAAATGACTTTGTGGAGTTGAAAATGTAAAAATGTGGCAAAAGACACTGAACATCACGAGGGACAATTAGGAAAACGCTCCCAGTTTCATTAAGCAAAGTTGAGCTGTGACAACAAAAGCAGGATATAAACGTTGAGGCTAGTTATTGCGTTGCTAATTATCCAAAACATCGCATACTGCATACTATCCATCACCAAACTTCAATGTAATAGATTTGAAGTAAAACAGAATTTGCTCAACAAAAGGTCGTCTGCACTTGAAACTACAGATTGCATGATTAATTACCACACATTTAGCCCTCTGTTTACAGCCTCACGCAGAAATGCTAGGTTTGAGCGTCCCAATAAAACTGCTGCCTTGTAAAAGTTAGCCTGAATGACTAGTAGAGGCTGCACTGCTGTGTCGTGCAGTTAGTCACGCCCGGGCTTTCCGGGGAGGCAGCTGAAACCCTCAACAGGAGATCAACTGGAAAAACAGTGACATTTTGATCGGCACAACAGTCGACGCAGAGAGCCGTCACTGAACCTCGAAGTTCTGTGTCTGAGCTTGGCCCATAGTCACTTAAACCCTCATGAATTAATCACTTGTCTGAAATGATGCGTTTCTAATCCAGTGTCTCTGCGTCCCGCTTCTGGGGACTTTCAGGTCTCAACACACCGCCAAGCTCCAACACACCTGCTCTTAAAGGAACGGCTCATTATCAGGTTTCGGCGGAATTTGATGACAAACTGATAACTCGATCCGAGTCTGCTGAGAACCTTTAAAACATGCGCGGCGGGGGGGCAAGACGGCCTGATAAGGGTTGAGACGTTCATTACGGCTCAACCCCTGACAACCTTATAGACGGCAAGCTCGCCTCATTATCTCGCTGGGCTGAACCTACAGGCTGAGATGCAGCGGACGGCTTCAAAGCGTGGCGCTCGGGCAAATCCGCACCCGTGTTGGACTTAATTTATGTTATCACTTATCAAGGCGAATCCCGGAGACTGCGACACCGCACGTCTACGTTCATCAGCTGATCTGGACCGGAGACAACTGAGAGAGAAAGAGGGGAAAGACTCATCCAAGTGAGGGAAGATGCGACTGAAAGGCAAGCAAACTGGAGAGAAGTCATCTTCGAGATAACGGACGTCCCACTCTCGACCTGCCGACAAACCAGCCAGGCAGCCAATCAGGTAACGGCAGTGGCGGGACCTAAACATACAGCAGAGTCATTACAACTCTCAGGTTCAACGAAATCTGCCTGAGGCCTTCAGAACCAACATTGCTGCCTCCTGTCTGCTGTCAGTGAACAGACTGCAGTCAGTTGCGATAGCCAATCCAATCTTGAGACTGCGATGCCGGACGGTGAACTGCAATTGGATAAGCACTTGTGAGAGCCGGAAAGACTTAATTAACCCCAGAGATCCAATGGGATGAGGATAAATTGTTGAATCATCTGCAATGTATAATGTAAATAACAGCATTGTACAAATTTTTTTTTGATGTTGCATATTCTCAAAAACACATACAGATAATCTGTTTACTTTTACTTTCAGTGAATAGTTTGTTTCATTATTGTCTCATTGGTGTCTTACATGAAACAGCAACAACGCTGTCGGACTGGACCCAATAAAAATGTGTTTATTTGTTTTAACAGTGCTAGCGCTGTTATGAGTTGGATTAAATCAGGTAGGACTAATTACGACGTCGCTGATGGCGTAGACATGAAATGCACGGCCAGATGACGGACAGAGACAGACAGTGCTCTGCGCTCGATGGCCATCTGCATGCGTAGCCCAGACAGACTGGGACCGGGTGTGAAAGTTGCCCTCGAGTGCAACAATCCCGCAATTTCCAAAGCGAGGGCGAGTCTCCCGAGCCTCGTGCAGCTTCATCCAGCGTGTGAAACGATAAGATATACTGCCCACGTAATGATTGCCGCTTCAGAAGATCCTTGGGCACGGCAAAAGACGGTGATTGTTGGCCCCCGGTGCACAGCATATGGGCTCGCAGCAGACATCATTAGCACGGCTGATTAACTGGCCAGGTTAAGTGTCTTGCACTCGAGGGCTAGCGATACCATCCGTCTCTGGGGGATGAAGTCACCTGGTGCTGCGACTGATTTTATTTATTTATTTTTTTTCCGTCTCTGAAAGGCGGCGGGCCAGCAGGATGCCAGCTTTCACAGCGGGCAACACGCCGCACGCACGCCGCATTTGTGGTCACACGGTTGAATGTGAGAAACAATGAGGAAGCCAGCTAACATGCCTCAACCCGCCCCCCCGCTTCGCTCCGGGGGGAACCACGACAGGGCCTTGATGACGAGATGAGTCACAACAAAGCGACGGAGGGAGGTGATTCCTCCTGGATGGAAAGGCGCACATCTCACGCTCACATTTAATGAGAGCATGTTGGTGGTGACGGCAGTGGTGGTGGTTCGGGAGATGGGGGGGTGGGGGGGGGTCTTTGAGGGGTTGGCAGAGTAAAAATAGGGCGGCGGCCCCAGACCATTAAAGCTACTTTAAGAAAATCTGTTTTTAATCTCTAGTTCAAAGACATCTCCCTCACTGACAGCGAGGGATCTCTTCTCCTCGCGCAGTTTGTTCCCATTTAGGAGCCTCTGAGACGCCGCGCACATCTTCTGACAGATGGCACTTTACATTATGTTTGGATTAGTGACTAATGAGGAATATTACCACTGTCGTCATCCTACGCTTTATAATTGCCACTAAAAAAAAATATATGTGCGCGTTCGAAACTGCCTTTTCGCACTTGCCACCAGTCATTACTGGTCACGTTTGCTGCTGGCATTTTAAAGATGTCTAAATGTTGCTCTAAGGGGTAAAGACCAGTAAAGACAATTATCACCCACATAACCAAACAAACAAGACATCGTTAGTGTCAGACGATAGTCGAATTATAGCTAGTTAGTGTATATACTTCATGTCACCAGAACGCTAATATTGCCAAACAATTATGCACATGGATGACAGTCCCGACATTAGTCAGTACGGTGCACTTATCATGTGGCGAGCTACTCTTGACGGGCTAGCTCCAGATCGCGCAATACGTTTTGCACTTGCCACAAGTTATGACAGCTTTGGCATTACCTGCTGCTGTTCCACAGTAAAGACGGCAATTTATCACCCAGAAACGCACACAACACAACATTACTACCTGATTATAGGCTTCTACAGCTAGGAAGCAGTAGCTAATTACAGCTACAGCTGGAGATATAGCTATAGCTATACAGCTAAAGCTAGCGGATACTTTATTTTGACTTTATTTTGCATGTAGCACTACATACCCAACGGACATTCCTGGCAGTAAATATCTGACAACATAAAATACATACATGGTGTAAATACACATTGGTGCCGAAAGCAACAACATGCTGACAGGTCATTATTATCCCCTGCAGCCATTTCCACAACGTCAACATGTAACATTTCATATCACTCTGGATTTTTAGGCCTTCTTGTGTAAATTTTTTCACACACATCTCCGTGTGAAAGCAGCTATACCCTCTGAAGTTCACCCACTGATACTCTCAAAAGTCTTTAAACCACCCCGAGTCAGCAGAGTGCGCCGCGTTCACGGGTGAGAGGTCCCAGATTCCATCTCCATTCTCTTCAGGCGGCGTTCAGATTTGGCGGAGCAGCACCAGCCAAAGAAAGGGGGAGCTTCTCTTCTCTTGCAGTTCCTCTGGGGTTCGTTTCAACCATTTTTTTTCTTATTTTTTCTTTTTCTAGAAAGGTGAGGTTCCAACTGGAAAACTCCCCTAATCCCTTTCTGCCTGCCGGTCAGACGGTTGCCAGTTTTGACTATGTGAAAGACTCACGTCATGCTGCTGTTGATGGAAGAGTGGCACGAGTTTGAGCTTTGGAGGGGCCGAACTCTGCTCCCCTACTCCTGGCCGTTCACCCTCTGACACACAACATGCTCTGCATTCACGCCCAACTCTATGTAGAGGGGGGTGGATGTATAATAGCATGCATTTATTCAGCCACTGACAGCGCCTTGTCCTTCAGGGTTCGCAATGCGAGAGAGACCTTCTATTTGAGTCTTTTAGACAGTAATTGAATAACTTTCCATCAGATCTTTTTCCCTACAACATCATTCTTATGTATCCTAATAGTGGATTATCACATTATGTGGATTTTTTTTTGAGTGGTCTGGCTGTCATGCGAAAAGAAGAAGAAGAAGAAAGTCTCGTAGGATATATTGGACCTAAAACAAGCTGGAAGAATTTTCTATTCACAACGACGCCTAAGGTTCATGAGGTTCTGGCCCCTCTTACCCATTTAAAATCCAAACTATGACACAGCTGAAATATCGTGTGCTAAATGCATTTTCTCACAGGCCCGGGCTAATTCTGAAGCGCCATTATTGCTCAAGCGTCTGACGGCTAACGCTGCTTCCACCGTGGCAGCTGAGAGCTATGACCCCGGCATACAGAGGAGACGGCTAGAACTCCGGCTCTCTGCACCTTCATTCTCGAGCCACAGCTGGTGCGAGATCTCCGCACCCTTCTGCATGCTAATTTGCACGGACCCGAGGTCCTTGAGCGCCGCGCAATTAATAATGGATACAGTGCGACTGCACGGCAGCAGCCGGGGCCGCGGCCGGCGGTGGAGCAGCGAAACCCGCGACACGCAGTCTGGAAAGCGGCCCATTCTTTGATCTTAAATGTTGTGTGTTCAAATTAACTGGGACAATTAGAAGTCCGCGTCAGATGGATCCTCCCTTGCGGTTTCCGGCAGCGATGCGGGAAATCTGTGAAATCTGATCGTGGGAGTCGAGAGCTCTCGCACCTGCGGGCCGACCCCCTGCGAAGGGGATTTTTTTTTTTCCCGCCGCCAAGTCGCTGAGGAGGTTTACGGCGATAAATATTAGCAAGTGATGTTGGCTCAAATTGAATTACGACTCGCCCGGGATTGTTTGTTCGGCGCAAATGCGGGAGGATTAGCGTGGCAGCAGCGCGGGTTGCCAGAGCTCGGCTCCGCGCGGAGGACTCGTCGCGTTATTGTCACGCTGTTTTGACAAATATTAGGCGGTAAAGCAGCCGTCACTCGGCATTGGAGACTGCGAGGCGTGGCTCCGAACACGAATTTGCTATCTGCAAGTCCGTGAACAGGACTTTTTTCTTTTTTAAGGCAGGTGCGAAAGACGTGCGAGTTGCGCTTAATCCTTCCTCTTCTAATTCCTCCACATCGTCGTCCTATAAGCTGAGCAGACGCGTCTTTAAATTCGCTGCAGTCGGATCAAAGTAAAACAAGGGGCTGTGAAAGTACCGCGTGCGCCTCCGGTGGAACAAACACATTAACCTTAGCTGGCTGGCATCAGATTTGCTGAGGGGCGTCGTTTCAACTTTAATGCTAAAAGAAAAAACTAAACAAAAAGATGACTTATAACCTCGTCACTGATTTAGTTTGACATGGAGAATTTTGTAGCTCCGTCAGTGATTGAAAGCCGTGTTGAACACGTTAGCTATCAATGTGGTTCCATGAGGAAAATGAGTTTGCTTAACACAAATCAGTTAATTAATTAGTTAATCAGTGAGTTAATCTTGCATGATTCTTACTTTTAATATATTCGATGAGGTTGCAGGAGTCTCGGCTTTAGGAAGTGAGTTTTGGAGTGTTGGAGCAGCGATAGAGAAAATGCCCCTGGATTTGTGTTTCCTCCAGATGTCTCTCTCTCTCTCTCTCTCTCTCTCTCACTCTCTCTCTCTCTCTCTCTCACACACACACAGTGAATCATTGATTTGAAACGTTCCATCTGTCAAGTCAAGTTAGTTAACGTTCAGAACTCAAACCAAATCTTAACCTCCCTTCAAAGACTCTGCACCTGTACAACACAAAATGGACTTTTGTGTATTTGCTGTAGAAGGTTTCATAAAGACAGCTGCGGGGGGGGGGGGTAAAAAAGCCTTCACTTGCCTCCTGCGCCCAATAGACCCGGGGATCGGTTTCACAGCTGCACCGTCGGCTGCTGTGAAGAGTCTCCAGCGCTGCAGAAAAAAAAGGCCCTTCCGCTGCCTTAAATCACATCCGGCGCTGCCATTAAAAGTAGGTTTAAGAGTTCTTTAGTGCCGTGTGAACTACTTTCAAAATGGACGCACGGCTCAGATGTAACGCTAAAAAAAGACGTTAAGGGGGAAGTGGCGGATGAAGAAATCCCCGCCTGGATTACCGAAGGGCACGTTTATTGGCACTTTGCCGGTGACGTTATGTGATAGTCGGGCGCCGATATGCACCATTTGCTCTAATGGCGTTGAAGTCTTAATTTTCTGAGGCCCGGAAATAGAAAGCCGACTGTTCTCCCGGCAACCCCGGAGAAAATCAGGGCCTCAATTTGCTCCAGAACGCCAAGAGAAGTGCCTGACGTGCAAGTGCAAGAGGGTCTGCGGTTCCAGGAGCCCGTATGTCCTCCTGATCTGTTCTGGTCCTGGTTACCATGGGAGCCGGGGGAACAGGGAAAGGAGTGAGGCCGTGCTGAAGGATGGGACACGCGGGAGATTCTCCCTTGTGTGCGGATACGAGACTCGCGGGTTGATTTACCGACCAAAACAAGAGTCCCCTTCAGTAAGCCTCGACGCCGCCGTGCAAACAGGACACTTCACCCCGTGGCGGCCGTCTCATCTCCTGAAGGTAATAGCTCAGAAAATCTGGACGTCTTTAAAAGGTTACGGGGGCTACGAGGCCGTCGCGCAGTCCTTATCCCGCTGACTTTGCCTTTGCAATCTAAAAGGGGGGGGGGGGCGCTATTACTTTTTCCATCAGACCATAAGATGGTAAAGCTAACTTGCGCGTGTCCGACATTATCCCATGTCAATCCCCGAGCGCGGCTCCTGTCATTTTCCTGAGCATTTACCAGCTGCGGAACTGTTGCCTCCGCGCCATCGACTGTGACATCTCGGGGCCCTGGCTTGCACTCGCACATTTCCTTGTGGCAGCTCTTGCACACTTATGACTTCAGCTACAAAAGAGTCTTTTGAATGAGACGGACGACGAAGGTACAGTATACCGCCCCGGTAAAGAAAACGGCGGAGAAAATAACCGCGCCACGAGAACATGTGATCAATAGTTGGTGTACACGACTTACCTCGCTAAGCCGGCTTATACTTTAGCTCATAGCACTTCTAAGCTTCTTAACGAGTAAGCCCAAACTGAGCTAATTATTCATGGACAGCCTCGGTCTGAGGCTACAGTGCCAGAGATGAATACCCACAAAAATCCTGCATTCTGCACCGGAGCGTACGGCAATGATATAATTATCCATTTGAAGACAGGAGTTTTATACTTGCCCAGCCAGCTAGACTTGCTTTTGCTGCAGAAGATCGAGCGGGAAGCTACCTTTTTCACAGGGCTAACATTAGTGTAATATTAATAGTAAATGAAGCGAGCTCTGCTCCTTCTGTATATTTTTATTCATTCAAATAAGTAATTATAACAGCAGGCGAACTGAAAGTGTGTCGCAGATATGACATCTTGATAGCTTAAATTAAAACAGTAAGTCAGACGGGGATTTTATTTCTCTCTCTCTCTCTCTCTCTCTCTTTCTATCTCTTTTTTTTTTTAATCCGAATTTCACGACAAGGTTTAGACCTGGGAGATTCAAAGGCTGGCTCACGCTGGTTTCTGTTTAATGTTTTTTCATCTCAGTTTGCCTCCTCCCCCTTGTGCCTTTGTCATTTTAATTTCTCTGCTTCAAAGTCTAGCCCTTTGTGTTTGCTGTTGGGCTGCTCGCGACTATACCAGAGAAGCAAAATATGACGCGCTGGTACATATAATATCTTTCCACCACACATCACCGGCCCTAGCGTAATTTTTCTGACTAATTCAGTGAGATTCAGTTTTCTCAGTGTGTGCGTTGTGTTTATGTGCTGTGAGCTGTTTGCAGTTGCGTCTGAACAAAAATAATGAGTAGTGTTGTATTTGCATACAATTAGCATTGATTTTTAATAATATTTATTATGTTCAAACCCCTCTAAACTTTGCTAATCCGGGCATTTCTTTATTGATTTTCACATGTTTTTACAGATTGCCAGCGGAGATGTTGCATACTTCCTTTTAACAGTGACAGGGGGAAAAAATAGAAACAGTTCCATCTGGAATCAATAATGCACAAGGTGAAAAGGTATTACCCATTTCTGTGATCTGTTCGAATTTAATGACTTGATTTAGAAACGATGTAAAAGTCAAAAGCAAGAATGCAAAATGCATTATTTCCTCAAGGCTTTCGCATACAAAGCTGAATGAACTTCAGCTCCACTTGCATCGTAACGGGAGGCCTGGAACTGCATTTCGAGACACAACAACTGAATTAATTAAATTAATGATCTTGTGCACTTTAAAGGGAGCACATCGCCCGACGGACCCGAAGCGGACTGAAAGCGCTGCCGTCTTCCGTCAGATCATGAAGCGGCACGAGACGCACTCGGACTACTCACGATTCATCGCCAACACGTGGAAGTGCAGAGAATTCCCGCTGTGAGCTCATCAAACACAGGGTCGTCAGAAGCTGAAGAACTAGCCTTTATTTTCTGCAGAGTGCAAGGTCCACAAGTAATTAGCATTAGCTCTGCAGAAGCAGTAACCTTGCGAAGGCAGCTGTACAGCTGAGACTGGAGGCCAGGAATTATGCATATTCCCCTTTAAAGCAAAAAATAAATAAAAAATAAAAAATCCATTTGATTCGTTCTTAGCTGTTGAAATATGACTGGAACCATTTCTGTTCATGAAGTAGGAAGGTGATAGCTCTATATATTAGTCCCACATCTAGTGGCGAAATGACTAATTTATCAACAGAATGTACTGCTCGCTGCTTTGGAATCCATCATAAAGTGAATGATTTAACAGAAAAAAAGCTGTTTAGTAAAGGGACGTTTAGTTTTGTTTTGTTTTTTAACATAGAACTAAAATGGTACTCAAAGGGCCTTCATTTGTGCGTATGATTTTAGTATTTGTTATACCAGCTATTTTGTTCCAAGAACGTACGCCCGCCACTCTTTAGTCTACCTCGGGGTCCCACCCACTGCTCGGTCTGGCTGTTTACGTGTCACAACACACACCTTATCAACGCTCGTGGCTGCCGTGCTTGACAGCTGAAGAGAGCCAGGGCTCTTTCGGGTAAAAAAGCCGAGGAGTGGCTGGCTGCGGGGGGGGGGGGGGGGGGGGGGTGCAAATACGTTGCCACGACACAATCTGGTGATCTGTTTGTACGTTGACAAGCGTGGCCAGTCTCCCAGTAACACGGCTGAAAACGCCTTCAATCACAGCCGGAAGTATTTGACTCAGCAGAGGTGGCAGAAATGGCTTCGGAAAACACATCGATCGTCATACGTCTGCGTAAATTGCGCAGCATGTTGCCGTCTTGATCTTTTTACTGAAGCCCGGCATCAGGACGTGTGAAGCGATTGTTTCTTAAACAGTGGTTGGGTTACTTTGTTTCTTGCCGCAACGTTTAATTTTGTTCTCTTTGGGGTTTGTATCTGTAGAACCACAGGGGTTATTATATATGCACATGTGCAAATTCATATCAACAAGGTTTTGTTGTACTCGGGGAGGACACACAAGCAAGTTGAAATAATCTTCTTTTTCATTCTTTTTTTTAGGGGGGTTTTACAAAAAAGGTAAAAGTCTGAACTATCAATGGAATCATCGGCTGTGTTTGTTTTTGAGTTTCTGTTAATGATATTCAGTTCATTTGTGAAATGTAAAACATGTTTTTATCCACCGTCAATCATCCAACCATCCATCCATCCATCCATCATCAAACATCCAGCCATCCATCCATCCACCATCACGCATCCATCCATCTTCTATCACCACTTATCCTGCACTGTGGTCACACCTGGACATTGGCCTCTCACTGATTTCAAATGGAGAATAATCACCGAACAAAATATTATTTTTGTTGGCAATGGCCAAATATTTGCCCAAGCGCAGCTAAAAACGACTTCATCAACATCTAATTACAGACCTGTCACGCAGTACTGTAAAAGAACACGTGGAGTCAATGAGAGTAGCACTCAGCAAATTTCAAAGGTCGAATGTAATCAGTGGCCAGAGCAACATGGACTAATGCTGAAGCCAACAACCGAGACCTCAAATGAAGCTGTTTCAACATCAGGTTGTCGCTTTATTCACGGTTGCGGTCGCACAATAAGCAGTTCCGGTGTGAGCTCCTCGCTCTCCTGTGATCTCCTCGACGACTCTGAATCCCGTCCAGCGGGAGTCTTCCGTCACGCCGCAGCCGCCTCGTGCATCTATGCGACGCGAATAATAAATAATCCAAATAACTTTGCAGCACAATCGGCCGCAGCGTTGCCATTGGCTGTCGTGTTGCGTTTGCGCGTCCGTTATGACACGCACTGCAGCAAACCACCTGCAACGGCACTGACTGACGCAACCGGGCTACGGACTCATTAGCCTTGTAATTGCACTTATTAGCCTACAAAAAAAAAAGGAAATCAGCGCCTTCACCTCAGACATTCACATCTGACAGCATAAAGCCGCAGCAGCAGCATCTTAATGATCACCGCCCACCTCACCTAACACACATCCAAGTGAAATTGTTTTTCTGAACACTTTTGAATGTTGTTAACTTATTTGTTTGGTTTGTTTTTTTTAACCCTTGTTAGAATTACAGTGGAGCAACAACAACAACAACAACAACAACAACAACAACAACAACAACAACAACTAAAAAGATAAGGCGGGACAAAAGCAACAGCGGATACGAGCGCCGCATATCAATACAGGCGGGCGCAGGATTTATCCAGCTGAGCCACAAGGACACCAGAAACACCTCGGCGGTTTTGAAAGATGGTTGCTGCCAGGGCAACGCAGCGAGAAACACGGGGCGCGCATCGTCAGGAAGCCCGCAGTGGCAAGAAGGGAGGAAAAAAGCTTCCAGCCGCCTGCTGCCACAGGGATGAAATTTAATTAATGTTTCTGGCAACTGGCTGGAGAGGGGGGTCTCATTAAGGGAGGCTACTCAAAGCTTCTCCATTTCACTGAAAGGCACCCTTTTTTTTTTTTATTTGCAGAAGTGAAAAGCGCTCAGGTCAGATATCTATTTATTTATTTTTTTTGCATTTCAGCAGAGGCAAGATAACACTTGCATATTGAATACTTCTATTTTCATTTTATCTTTTTTTTAAAGTGCAGTATATTCAATAGATTTTTTTATTTAATTTTTTTTATCACAGACGACATCACGGACGGCTGCAGAATGCGCGACGGATTCAGCTGTCTAATGCAATGAAGTCTCCTCCCAGAAGCAACTCCAGTGACAGCCAGATGCTAAGTGTCTTGCTTGCTCAGCAGTCTAATCTAAAAATTACTGACATGTCAGAATTCAAAGACAGCCGCCGCGCTAAAGAGCAGGAACACGACAGTCCACAAAATTAACCGCTTGGAGGGGCGTCATCATCTGGCGCGCGTGGTTCTTACAGCAGAGGAAAATATTTTCTTTTTCATTAATTTAGTTTGAAAACAGCACAAGGAAAATTGCAACTGCAGCGGAAAGAAAGAAGGACTATTGCTTAATTGACTGTAAAGCTTTTGTCCCTGTAGGGAGATTCAGGCGTCCAGCAAGCGGCAGACAAGAGTTGAAATTTTGAAGCTGTACTCAAGTTCCTCTGTGTGTCCATGACCTGTTTGCCCTTAACGCAAAATAAATAAAGCAGCATAAATTTGTCCATTAAGGCAGCTTGAGTGGCCACAGGCAGTGCAGTGATAATTAATAATTTACAATTACAGTCAGCGGAGCACACTCAGCTTTTAACACTCGGTTTGACTTTCAGCGAGTACCGACCGGTGCTGCCACAAGTTTCTTCTTATTTTTGACGCTGGTTAGTGAGTCTTTGTCACATCATGCCACCGCCAAGATACAAGGATGTGACGTCATAACAGCCGCACAATTTCAATTTGGTTTTAACTGAAGCTTTGGAGATTGACAAGCTACGACACCACTCTCAATGTGCCTTTGTGCACCGAAAAAACAAAGCTAAACTACCGTAAGGAAAATTAAACACGATGCCAGCCCAGCTTTCCCCTCATTCCCTGGTTTTCAAATGTCGTTTAGCCACAATCATGCCCCGCTCTCCTGTGATTGGTCGTTTTCCAACAGCTAGCAATTGTCCCCAGTGAGGTTGCCTGCTCTGTTTTTGAGTGTGCAAAACAAACAAGTGATATTTTTTTCGAGAGTAAACTCATTTGTGCGTTGTTGCTTCCTTACTTAAGAGACACAGCGCAAGACTTCTTTTCATTTGTTTTATAATAGTGTGGCACATTACCATCACACCCCACCCACATGACAGAGATACGTAGCGTTCCGCTAACGCTGGGATTACGCGTTACCAAATGGAATACATTACTGCTAAGCTTACATGATTCTTTGATATGAGAAGATGGCTGTAACAAGGCCGTAAAGCGTCTCTTCCAAATACCAGCAGTGTGTCTTAACCATGCAGATACACAGCGCACGTTTATCTCGGAGCAACTCGGAAGGTAAAGCGCTGGCACAGCGCACGTGATAATCTTACACGTGTCTTGGCGCCGAGGCGATGCCCTCTGACAGGAGTCGAGAAACACCCTGGTTAAGGAGGCGGCTGAGCCGTGCACCAGATGCCGCGCGTTAAACGCGCTTTGTGTTTGTTTTCAAAGCTGCCGCTAATTCCGCTCACTTTGAGGCAGCCGACAGGGTTTTCGTCCTTGGATGGGCGGTTTCAGGTTTGAAAGCGTTGAGTTTCGTTTAAAGTGAAAGCAAAAGTTTGTTTTGTTGCCCATCTTGACTCTGAGGGATGGCTGACGACTAGTGCTGCGCCAACACTCTCTAGCCGAGTCGAGTGCCAAAAAAAACAACCACACAAAATTGCCCATCGAAGTTAACACCCCGAAACAAACTCCCGTGGACCTGCAATTAAAAAAAAACACACACACACACACACACACACACACCTCGTGCGAAGACACCCGGGAACTCCTCCGCCGCCCCTGATTGACTCTCAACCTTGCGCGCCTCGTGTCTTAACGGAACACAATGTTCTCTGCCGCCCTGGCGTTAACGATCAAACGTTATTAAAGCATTCAGCGCCTTTTTACGTAACAGCTCCACATTTAGAACGGCGTCACGACGGCGGCATTAGCGAGGCGAAAAACGCACACAGAAGCACATCTTGTCATTAATTTTCAAAGCCACGCCGGAACCACTGTTTGCGATGAGCGCGAGCGAGCGGCCCTGAAAACACGGTCGGCGGCAACAATCGCCGAAGCGCACGCGCCGAGCGCCTCATCACAGGCACTCAATCAACTTCTCCTCCCCAACTGTGGATCAAAGGGGTATCCATCTGCTATCACTGAGCTAATGCCATACGCGCTTTCAGACAGAGGATTTCTAATACCTTATCTCCGTTTCATCCTGAACCGCCGCTTTATTTCCTCGGAGACGGGCTCCCACAAAGAGGCTCCCAATCATCCGGTGCGCGCCGGGGTGCAGAGGGCAACCGTTTAAAGCCCCCTCCCCCATCTGCCGTAGTCACCGGCAACTTTCTTCAAATTAGTCTGCATAGTCGACGGCAGTTTTTGCGGACGGAGGGTGGGGCCGAGGCCACGTCGAGTCAATAATTGTTATTTCTGAGATTAAAATCTTACCTCGGCGCGGAGCTCGAGTGTGGAACTCCTGACAAATGCCACTTGCTTTTGTTCGGGGGGGATAAATACGACAGAGAGGCGGCGCGAGCGAGACGCTGCCTAAATTAACATTGCAACAATGGGGCGGGGTGTTATCTTCGACACATAGGTGAGATCGGTGAAAGATTTTCCTGAGCGGCGAACATTTCAGAGGTTCTTCACCGTGTCGTAAAAAAAGGCATTCTGTTTAAAAGATTAGAGGACAAAGCTCCTCCGTCAGAATTTAGGTAAACATGGCAGCACTATCTAAACTGATGTCTTTGCCAGCTGTAGCTGTATATATAGATCAATGCACCATCCACTAACAAAGATGATTAAATATTTGTCACTTTGGACCAATGCTAGGGGCACTTGGTAGTTTACACGTCCTAATGTTGACTGAACTATCTATTGATTTGTTGAAATGCAAATGTTCCCTTTTAAATAGTAATGGGACTGATTAGCAGCAGGCCAAAAGGTCCCTGTGATCTACCCAGTGGAAAGGAGACCTTGCTTTTTTCAATTAGTACAGTCACCAGAATTGCACTAAGCAGGGTGCACACCCCCGTCGAGGTCCAACAGCCCTTTTATTAAAGCACTAAAGCCGGCAGCTCGTGACACTGACATCGGCTTTCCCACTTGGCTCCATTGAAATTGAAAATCAGTTCACTACAAGTCATTACGGTCACACATAAACCAGTGCAGGATGAGGAAGGGATTGGCATTAGCGAGGGGTCTGTGCCACTGCACACCAAGTTTTCTGATTTGTCTCTTTTATTTCATTCGCTGATTTTAATGTGGGTACATGTTGTTCTAAGAATATTTTGATCACTAAAATTATTCATTTAAATGTATCAATTATTATTAATAATTATCATGAATAATTCTGACTTTATTATGGAGGATCAGGACTAAAAACTGCACACTCGCAGAAGCGTTCTGCAAATCCCTGATCTTGTTATGAATCCACATCAACTCATTCTTACTGTTACTACCAGAACCAGAACTCATTTAAATGGCACGTTAGAGAGCTGAAAAGAGAGCCCGCCTCTCCCTCGAGACTGAAACTTTCCAGCGGGTCTCTCTTGGCCTTTGCACGCGGCCTTTCTGCAAAGTTTGGTCGAAATCCATTTATTTGATTCCCCGTAATCCTGCTGGCAAACAAACAAACCAACCAACAAATGTGCACGGGTGAAAACGCGACCTCCTTTACTGAGGCAATAATCAATAAGTAAAGTGAAAGCACATGAAGCGGTAAAGTGTCCTGGAGGATCGCGAGATAAGCACTCACCCTGAAGAACGGCGGCGCTGAACCCGCCCGAGTGCTGAATCAAGGCCGACCTTTTTAAGTTCATGCAAACGATTCAATTCCTTCCTTTACTTTAAAAAAAAATAATAAAGTGGGTAAAAGGTATTAAAAACCAAGGTCAAGGGCCAACACCTTTATGAAAAGTCAAAGGCACAGCACACCTCCTCCCACCTCGCCGCTGTTAAATGGCACATGAAGCTCTTGCCCGGATGAGCCCCGAGTCTTTAACCATCCATCCATCCATCCTTCCGCGAGGAGGCCGACACGCTTTCAAGGTCTGTCTCACGCCGCCGGTCTTGGCCGCCATTGAACGAGGCACTTTTGGTCGATAGACACGCCGGTCAGCACCGCAGCCAGACGCACGAGCCAGTCGTCATCCGTCGGGTCGCCGCATGAGAAGGCGCGCTCTGTCAGCCTGATCAAATCGCCTCATCGAACCGGAGTTCGTCAAAGTACATTACCAATCGCCGGCTTGTCTCCGCGAAAAGGGCAAAAAGCTCCTGTCCCCGCTGAAAGACGCTCAATCGCTGAAAGCGCCACAATTAAACTGCAAGACTTTGATGTCATTTTGCGTAAACGCGACGCACAGCTGACCTTCTGCGGGCGGCCGTCTTCCTCGTCGCTGACACGTGTTTTGGCCGCCGTGCCCCGATGCGTCTTGACAGGGAGGCTCGCTGAGGGGCGGGGGAGGTGGGGAGGACTCTAATGTCACTGCCGTCTTTCCCTCAACAGTCGCCGGTTTTGAGACGGTTTAGCTTCTGTTGTGCCACGTCCGATCTTGTGCGAGTCAATGTCACCGACCTGCCCGCAGTGCACGGAGCCCTCCGGACAACTGCGCACGTCACGGGAGATCCGGTGCGGAGCGTGGAATGCCAAACCGCTCGTCCCTTGGCTGATTTGCCTTACGTAAGTTGAAAAAACACGAAGAGTAAAATAAAAAATAAAATCATAGGGTTGCAAAATTGGACTCTGAAGAGAGATTTGCAATTTTAAGCCCGCTGTTTACTGGGTAGAGTATTAAATTTATAAGGGCGAGCAAAAACATGTGTTCTTCTGGAAGAAAATCCCCATTTCTTTTTAAAAGATTTACCACCCCGGCATTACAATTTGCATGTCGTGCATTTATCCGACAACTTTCACGGGAGCCACCCGAGCCGCACGGTGCGGTCTGCATAATTGAGACAACAGCGGCGGCGTTGGCAGCAAACTGTTTGTACTTGCAGATTTTCGCTGACCTGTAGAGTCTGAAGTGGTGCACTGGATCAACACAGTGATGCATTCCTTTAAACAGACATCCATGTATGCATCAGCGAGCGGGGTGACATGCTCCGCTAGCCACAGTGACCGCGGCGCATACAGCGACATTTCCACTGGCGGTTTTTTTTCAACGTTATCCGTGTCTTGAAAAGACTCCCAACAAGCCTGGAGGCTCGAGTTAGACAAGGGAGAAACCTGGACATGACACGACGTGACGCTGCCTCCCTCAGACTGTCATCCATAGCCCAAAGTAGCAGTGTTTCCTGCATGCAAGCTAAAAATAAAAAAAAAAAGACAATCATTACCAAACCCAATTCACCTTAAGAGTGAAAACGGGAGGAAACTTTGACTTGCTGCTGCTGTTGGAATGCCAATGAACACAGATACTTTGATTCACATTTCCAAGCTAAGGCCACACCAAGTTAGACACAAAATTTCCGACCACTCGATGAGCGTACAGCAGCAGCAGCAGCAGCAGGGCAGCCGGCAGTGTTGGAGATGGCAGAAGTCAGAGGAACTGGATCCCAACCAATCAGCATGAGAGAAGGCAGCACATCCGAGTGCGCGCGTGCACACAGACGCACAAAGGCATGCCCACACGCACACGCACCACTACGGGGGAAGAGAAACAGCGAGTGCGCAGCATACCAAATGTAACCACGCCCAGCTGAGACCCCCCAAACTGAAGAATCATTTTC
This sequence comes from Nelusetta ayraudi, assembly GCF_046127955.1. NCBI lineage: Eukaryota > Metazoa > Chordata > Actinopteri > Tetraodontiformes > Monacanthidae > Nelusetta > Nelusetta ayraudi. The sequence continues at coordinate 12,071,032 of NW_027466098.1, read as the reverse complement.
CCACGGGGAAGGAACTGATGCGGCATGACCTTGAAGGTGCATCACGAGCCACTGCACCCTCCAAACCCTTTGTGCAAGTGGATTCTAAATACTGCTGAAATCTGGCAACATCAATCACTGGCGCATCAATCGCTGTGAGAGGCTTTGCCACCAAGACCAAAAGCACCAAACAGTCGCGATCAAAACCACGCCGACGACGACCTGGAGAACCGGATCTGAGGCAGACGGCCGAACGCTGTCGGGTCAGAATCCGCGGCTTCTCTTCCTGTCATACTTTAATGCAGCCGACGCTTTTTAAGCCTATTAGAGAAGCAGCCAGCTGGATGGTCAAAGCTGCGGTCACCCACCTGCAGGAGCCCTGCACCATCGCTAATGCTGTATATGGACGTACGGCTGATGCATTATTGGGACGGAAGCATTTCTGACGGAGAGGGCGCAGAGACGGAGCACGAAACAGACGCACGTCGCAATATAGACGCTGCAGTAGGAGGAGTGTAGAAATGTTGGGAATGTTGTCGGACTGCATGAGAGCGTCCTTGAGCAGATAAGGACACAGGTGGCTGCTGTTAGACAGCGATAAAGCCGGTGCTGTCAACATGTGCTGTTTTTGTATTTATTCTTAAACAAGAAAAATAGCCTGAAAAATGTGAATGTCGCTAATATAGCTGAACTCTAAACAGACACAAATAAAAGATACCAAATTCACAATTGGGTGCATGTGGAGTCGTCACAAGGCAAAACACAAACAATGAAATGACGCATTTGAGGGGCGTCAAGTTCAGCCACAGTGTAACTGTGCAAAAATTAAGCCAGTGTTAATTAAGCCAGTGTTGCGATTAATGCACAAAGAAAACAAACAAACAAACAACAAAACAATACCCAATGAAATTGTAAAACAACAACGTATATGATCAGCGCTTGCTTTCTTTTTCGCACAGAAGTTCCCGCTGTAATCTCCGTCGCTCGCCGTGCTTCACTTCCTGTGACAGAAAAATGTAAAAATAGAGTTGTTATATAAGCGCAAGTATTGTTCATAATTAGTTATGATATACTGGGAGGGCCCTGGGATAAAGCACCAGGTATTTTTCTTTCCCTCTCCCATGTTGGTGGTGGGGTGGGGGGGGGGTCTCATAGGTAATGGGGTCTGAATTGCCTCGGGGTTGGAAAAACACAGAAGATTAAAGACACAAACCAGCAGATGCACCACGATACTGTCACTCGCAGGACAAGCAAGTCCCCCTTAAAAGTGCCTATATAATGAGCTTATAGAAGGCTAATGTATTCATTGTGTGTGCATGGAAACACAATGCACTGTGCGATTTATACAGCGGGCAACAGCGGAGGAGGCAGGGGACGCAAAAAAACAAAACAAAACAGCAACAACAACGAGCAAATAAAAATCAATCCCGCACAAGCACAGCCATAAATACCAGCAAAATGAAGTATTGCAGAAATTAACTTGTTACCGGAGACGGCACACTGGCAACGGCTCCTGTAATTAACAGCCGAGCAACGAGCGAACCCCAGAAAGAAATATCCAGCAAACGATCTGAGAGGGAGATCTCTCGGAATCCAGCTACGGCGTCAGCAAGAAATCCACCCAGCTTAAGTGTCCTCCTGCTCATGCATGTGTAATAATGTGCTGATCAATGTGCTGCACTGCTACTTCAGAAGAGCCGCGGCCAAAAACAAACAAGGCCCGCAACCGAGCCTTCATCACACTGGCCTGCTACATGATTTTACCGACACAATTCAAAGAGACGTCAATCGTTTTAACCTTCACACTTGCATTTTTCTTTTCCCTGAATTTGTTGCTCATGAAAATCGGTCGAACATTTCTCCCCTTGGGGGACGCTGCTCCTGCTCTCAGGAGAAAAAATGGCCATTGGAAATTATCCAGAGCAAAGGCAGAAAAAGAGACAGTCGAGGCTGGAAATGATCAAGAAGCCAGAGCGTTTTAGATAAATGATAAAAAAAAAAAAGAAAAAGAAAAAAAAGAATCCCACCTGCTCCAAAGCAGAGTTTGCTCCATGGATTTGAGCCAAACATGTGGAAACACATTGGCAGCTGTTTTCTTTGAGGCCTTGCGAGCGGTGAAATTTCTGCGACTGGTCAGCCTCATTACACAGCAATCAATAAAAGCCTCTCCATTTCAACAATGAAATCTTCCCTCATGGAAACGAAGGGACAAGAAGACAGAGGAGACAGAGGAGACAGAGGAGACTCAGATTCCCCCAAAAGCAGGAGGATCAAAAGCCCTGATTAGGAGGGCCATAAGATTTAGATTAAGCATCGAAAAGATTGAGCTTCACGCAATTAGACAGTGGAAGAAGCGACTGCGGTGATAAAATGTTTTTTCACAACCATCTTTGAAAAACATGTATAAAAAACCAGAGAGAGGAAAGTCTCATCCTTATGGAAAACGTGAGAGGATTTTCTTCGCAGGCTCCATGTTTTAAAAGCAGCCGTGCGCCAGACAATCAAACCGAACAGGAAAAAAAAAAACAATGTGAAGGTTGAAGCTTTTAACCGTTAACTCCACTAGAATAGTTAATGCCTCGGGAGATCTTGTGGCCATTAACAGGAGGCAGACTTGGACGTCTCCGACAAGGCTGCCGCAGCCCAACCAGCTTACGACTTTCTGACAAACAAGTCAATAAGCGAGGACGGAATGATTTTCCGTCACAGTGGCACACGGCGGTTGGACGCAGCCTCTCAGAATCAAGACGCCGAACTGCAGATTAAACACCCGGCGTCGTCTTTTTTCACCCGGGTGCTTCTCCGGCCGACGGCTGGGGGTGCGGAGAGGAAGGACCTGGAGATGGAGGTGCTGCGCAATCAGAGAAGCTTCCTAATGCATTGTTTAATGGCACTGTGGGGAAGATAATGTTTGGTGCACGTTTGAAATTCTTTACGAGAGAACATGCCCCCACCCACCACCACCACCACCACCAACCCCTTCTTAATTGGCTTTCTCTCAAAGAGCCAAGGGGAAATGCTGCCCTGGCAGGGAGATATTGATCAATATGACCAAATGCGGCTCCCTGAAAGCCTGATCTGAATCAATGTCACCTTCAGATAAACACTGGACGACGAGAGGCTGCGGCGAGCGGCGCCGCTGGACGCCTTCTCCTCTGTATTCGGTCTGCCGTTTCCTCTTTGATTCCGTTTTTCTTACAAAAAAAGAAAAAGCAAGAGAAACACACACACACACACACACACACACACACTCAGTTAAAAGCTGCCACCGCGCTGGCGGGGGGTGCTGCTCAGACGTGGCCGGAGAGGGAGACAGGTGCCAGCAGCGATATTCCCGTCCCAGCCGACTGACTGACTGGCTGGCTGCACATCTCAGACTCAGACTGTCTGAAATCACCCACTCGTTCCCCTACTTCCTATATAGGGGGAGTTATAGGTAGCTAACTATATAGTGCACTCATTAGCCAAATTAAAAACAACACTTTTGGAGGCTACCCTAGTGCAGTCGCATTATTAAAATGTTCCGTTGGCAGGTGGTGGTAAATATATTATCCAGAATTATATGTATAAATTAATTTACACATATAAGCATAAAAAAAACAACAACAACACACGCCTTTTCTTGCCATGTGTAGTTTGTAGATTGAGTGGACTATATAGATGTCTACTCGGGATTCGGGCACCACTCTAAAATGACGTATACAGTGCACTATATAGTGAGTAGAGGGGTGAGTTCGGACACAGCCTTATAGTTCCTTTTATACCTATTACCAAAATTGCACAGCAGTGCGTATTGGCCAACGGAATTTCATGCATTGGCCTACAGAGACCAACTATCTACACATACATATAATATATATATATATATGTATATATATATATATATATATATATATATATATATATATATATATATACATATATATACACATATATATATATATTTGTGCAAAAAGACAATTGATGCACATAAACTATTCTCAGCATGAACACCACCTTCTCCGCAGCAGGTCACTGACGAGTGTTTTGGAAAGAGGGACAGCCTCGCCGCTGGATGTGGGATATCGTGCAACGCACCGCCAACATTGCACGACGGATCGGGGCTCTGTGATCCATACAGATCTAATGGAAATTCCATATCCGCCCCCTCCCGTCCCTCACTCCACGCCAGAGGAAGCTAGTGTCTGTGAAGCGACTCTTTGGCCTTTTCCCTTTTCCACGCTAAGACGTTTATTGTACCTTTTCGGTCACAGGCGCCGTCGCTACGCTCCAGATGATGCGACTCTCATCACGGGGCGCCGAGCAGGTCGCTCTTTAAGCGGCCTGCACTTATTGGCGTCGCACCCACCCGCTTTATCAGTCATTGTCAAGACCAAACAACAGACACTTAGCGGCGGTGAACGGGCGGGCGGGCGGGCAGCGCTACCCCGAACGCGGAGCGGCGCTCTGTGACAGTAAATGACAGCTTTCCTTATTTAGATGCATTACTCAGACGTGACAAGCTAAAAGTGTCAGAAGAGGCGCGGAACCGTTGCGCTAGCGGCAAGTAGGAATGTGTTAGCTTCTTGTCAGTGCAAACCACACCACGAAAAAGCAAAATAAAAGGTCCAGATTGCAGTTTCCAGACAGATTTCTGATAGATTTTAAAGTCTGATACCTGGCTTGCTTTAATTTATTTACCAAATATTTTTGTGTGTGCTGCACAGACAGCGGTATCCTAGCCGAATCGATACAAGCAACAGTGTCCTTCACTTCTGGTACATAATGAGGCTCATTAGCCGACTCGGTACACCATGCTGCCTGTGTTGCTGCCAGCATGCCACCAGCAAATCTAAACTCTGGGAAGGTAACGAGTCCAAAGACAAGGACGACACAAGTCACACACCGTCGCCTCGAAACGAGCAAAGTGCCGTTAGCGCCAGACCGGCGTGTCTTCGGCTTGCGCGCGCAAGGGTGCGATACACTGGTTTTCTCCCATGCATGCACGCAACTAGCCGGCACTAATCACTGCATTTAAGCCAATTACACTCCCGAGTGAATCAACAACATACTGCATGTTTATTTAGGTTTGTATCCCATGAACTCTGCTGCACAGACAATCGGTCGCTATTTCTTGCTAATGTGCTCCTGCTGCAATTTGCAATTTCACAACCTACAGATGCCCCATACATCATTCATATCCGTTTCCTCCAGCGTTGAGTGCCATCATTGCATCATTGCTCTTTTTTTGTTTTGTTTTTGTTTTTGGCACAACACATTGAAGCACTCACGGCACACGTTTGATTGCCTCGGTGCTTTGTTGGGCGACTCCTCTTTGGCGACGAGTAATTACACGATTCCTCAAACTTTTCCATGCATCTTGAACACTAAGTAATTGACTTGCCCTAGGAGAAACATCCATCTCATTGTGCTGACTGATAAAGAAGAAGAAGAACAAAAAAAAAAACCTTAATTGCTGCTTGAGCTCTGCCGCCTGTTACTGGCGTTCCGCGCAGCCCGGAATTCCGAAGATAAGCGAGGCGACGGCGGCCCAAGTATTTAAGGGGGACATAGGAATGCGAGCAGCAAAGAAGGAGCCGCTTGGGCTGATGCAGGTGTTGGGCCTGGAAGTAATCAATCATCCGGAGGCTGTGCAGCTCTGCAGGGAGCACAGCAGCTCACCATCCTGGGCCTCTGCATCGGCAGCAACCGTCTTCCCTTCCAAACATGGCAGACGGATTTAATCAGGCTGCTGTGTGGGCTTGTGTTTTAACACTATTGAAATAACGCCGTCTGCAAGACAATTAGTCGCTTACTATGCCTACCTTGCCTTGGCACTCGTACGCAAATCACACACAAAATTTCTCTCAAATGAATGCCGCCGTATTTTCCGAGGCAAACAGTCAACCGCAGGCTGCGCGACACTCAGGTTCATCGTTAAGCACTTCCTGGTTGAGGTCGAGCAGGTGGGAAGGGATTCAGCACCATTACGACTTGTTTGTGCAAAATAAACAAATGAAGCTGAAGACTGTTAGCGGAACGGCGGCACCCTGTAATGCAAATTCAGTGATACTGGGTCACATGTGCAAGTCGCTCTCTCACTCAGAAACCTTCTAATGTTCAATTTCAAGAGCTGCAGGCAGAATTTCGAGGATCCGAACATTGGGAAACTCCAACTCCTCATTGCTTGATTGTCGACTGTAACGCAGAGCATCGGCCTGGTTTTCACCTGAATGTAAATGAAATGTAGTAATGAACATGAAGTGTGAAACTGTGCTGACTAACATGACTGTCAGTTGCAAAACCAAAACAAAATACATGGTTTCCATGGGAACTTACAAGACAAAGGTGAATTCTGTGTTATTGTTGGTAGTGTTGTTGTTGTTGTTGTTGTTGTTTTCTTTTATCAAACAAGGCTGGAATGTTTTGATGACCCCGACTGACAACTCATATCTATTGTTTTGGTCCTGTTGGGTATTTTGCTTTTAGCATTTCCACGAACCTTGGATGGAATACTCCAAAATGCACGTGCACGTTTACGTGCACGTAAACTTTCGGCACTGACTTGGAAAAGTCAAACCTTAACTAAGATCATATTCACATTTTGGACCTACTCAATTAAATAGCGCAGTCAGTCATCACACTTGCCTGAGTTTCTCAGGGTCTTTTATGAATTTGAGGAGAACATTTTTATTTTATGGATAAAACATTTAACCGATTGGCTGTGAAAACGATGAAAAAAAGAAGCGAGCACCCTCGTTAATTGCAGCCTCTTTGCAGACCAAAACAGTCAGAGCTGGAGAGGAATACATAAATGAGTCTCGAACAGACAACCAAAACGGATTTGAGCGCGTGTACGGATCAATACCAGGTGCTCCTCTTTCCTCCCTGCGGTGGGCAATAACCCTGCACTGGACCTGATTTCATCATGCCGGCACATGACATCGGCAACCGTGAGGCGGCTGCTGTAACACAATGCAAGAGGGCGCCGAGGCAGAGAGGCCCCATTAATCCAGGGCCTACAGTCTGCAGCCCTGGAAAGCTGACACCTCTGCACACCAGCCACCGTCACTTCCCTTCCTCGCGCATAACTTGCTGAGGTATGATTTCGCCCTCCCGCCCATCCCTGCATCGCTCGCCCTGCAGTGGAATCGTTGAAAACACGGAGGCGTCGGCGATAACGCACGGCCGTTTCGAGCGGCCGTAATCCCCAATTTCATTAGGGCAAACGTGTGATATCAAGTGCCCAGCGCGCAGACGCCCCGAGACCCACTAATGCGCCAAACACCTGATAATCACTTCCTGCAACCATAAAAACAAGACACGAAAAACACGTCCACGTCCTCTGCTGATTTGAATTACCTCTGCGACGCGGCTAAGTGACTTGAAAACATCACGTCGCCCAGCGTTATCCAATCTTAGCAGGAGTTTCTTTCCACTCCTGCGGATACAACAGAAGCTAACGTCGCTGGTTAGTCGAGGCCCCTGAGCAAAGAGCAAAGGAGATCGACGTGACATGTGCAGGAAGGTTTGTGGGTTTATTTTTTTTTTCTCTTTTCTTCCTCGCTCCGAGATAGAAGGAGGCGTCCGTCGGAATACGGAGCGACGCCGAGAGCCCGCGACCACCTCCGTTTTCCCGTCGCGCGCTCTAACGTCAGCAGACAGCTTGCGAGGAAACGGCCGCGCAGACGTGCGAAACCCAGAGTCCCGAGGCTCACCAGGGGGAGGGAAAGCAGGGTGCGTACAGTCGCTCAGTAGCTGGTGCCTCGCTGCAGCAACCCCCTCGGTGCACGGCCTGGCGTAGCAGCACCTAAATCTTCCTCCCGGGGGAGTTGGTGGGGGGTTTGGGGGGTCTCGGGAAGGAATTACGCGGATAAAGCCCAGCAACATGAGGGATGCTCGCTTTGACTTCAGTGTAAGCATATTGACTTCTCACCCCACCTCAATTTAATAGATTTACGGCCCTGCCAGGTCTGCCGCCGCCACGGCGATACCACCCCCACCCCTCCTCCCATCCGCCGTCTGACCTCGGCGGGCCCCCCCCCCTCTAAACCACGTGCCTCATTTAGTCACAAACTTATTTGGAAAAATAATAGATAAAAACATGCAGAGTTGAAGACGGGGGAAAGGCTCAGCCCGCTGATGAGGGGGAGGCTAAAAAAAAGAAGAAGAAGAAAAAATTTCCGGCTGCCAATGTAATCTGGAGCATCCTGTCTCACAAAGCCTGCGAGATTGTTATCACGCTGCATCCGTGTTCCTCTGCATCCCGCCATCGTCTCTAAACCTTCTTAGCCGATTGTCCAAGACACACACACACACACACACACACACACTCACACGCACACACACGCACACAAAAAAAACAACCCAAAGGCGACGGCGGAGCAATCTGCCGAGGCCAGGCTGCCCTCCCCACAAGAACAGTGGTGCTGCTTTGCTCTTTAAAAATCAGCTCAAAGGGCGGCAGAGAGGGAGAGGGAGAGGGGGGGGGGGGGTCAGCACTAACAACTTATTGCTGCGGGGGGATGCGTGGCCGAGCTGCCCGCTGCTCCCACAGACACCCTGTGCAATAAACGCCTTGATGAGGAGGATCTCACTGATCCTGCTAATGATGGTGAAGAGTCCTGGACTGGCCGATGTGACGGCGCAGACACGCCCGGGTCACATGCACTCAGTGTAGATGGATGGATAGATAGATGGATAGATAGATAGATAGATAGGTAGATAGATGGACAGATAGATAGATAGATAGATAGATAGATAGATAGACAGATACATAGATAGGCCTCTTGTTCCACATTGTGTTTTGCAGCATATTATTTGCATGCTCTTCTGCACTTGGTGCCAGGTGCAGGTGTTGCCTCGGGCTCCACCGCGGACCGACTTACTTACCAGAAGTGGGACTAATAGCGCAGCAGATGCCCGAAGGTTGACGCGGCCGCACATGATCCGCGCGCTCACGTCAACAATGAGTCCCAAGCCGGTGACGAGGACTCGACTTTAATTCCAAATTCTCGCGTTGAAAGAGTCTCGTGGCGCTGGCGTGAGACAGAGACAGAGGCTGGGAATAAAACTGAAAAGAAATGAAAATCCGAAAGACGCTGTGAAGCGACAATCAGCCGCTCAAGTGTCATCAGATGATGATGGTGATGGTGGTGGGGGTGGTGGGGCGGTCGGCTCTACATCCAGGTTACAACTTAAAAAAAAAAAAAATCCCAGTAGGATCCTATTGCGAGGTGGGAAAAGATGGAATTCCAAATCCACCACCTCCCCTGCACAAGGAGGGAAGGAAGAAGAAAAAAAAATCCCAAACACTCAGCAGAGTCCGAGGCTCATGTCCGAGTCGTGTTCGCAGGCTTTGATTTCTCCTTCTCCTTCTCCTTCTCCTTCTCCTTCTCTGGAAATAAAACCGCTGCGTGCTCCCACCGAGTCCCACGCCTGACGGGGGTCTACAGTGACGCGCAAACACGGAGGATTAAAGATGTACAATACGGCTCGTTACGGGCTGCTGAGAAGGGAGGCAGATCGTGTCTGAGCCGTGAAGAACTGCAGTCTGGGGCTCTTGTCCAAGCAGGCGGACTGAGCTCTTGGAAGGAGCGGAAGCCTCTGGCGGCGGATTCTGGCGTCAAGTTCGCGCCCGGAAGAAAAAAAGAAGAAGAAGAAGAAGAAAAAAACCTAAGCCGGTATAATAACAGTCATAGTTGCACTAATGATGGTGAAGACAACGGCAACGATAACCACGAAGGTCGGGAGGGAAAAGTCAACATCCGAGCGGCGGCGGCAGCGGCAGCAGCAGCGAGGCGCACTTATCACGACCGCTTCCCGCGCGCGTCCCCTCTTCCATCATCCGTCAATCCGTGCGTGTTGATAACTTCCCCTCCGGAAAAGCGCATTGAAGGAATCCCACCCGTGCACCGGCACCTGCTTACCGGGCTTCTTCCTCTCTCTCACTCTCTCTCTCTCTCTCTCTCTCTCTCTCTCTCTCTCTCACTCTCTCCAAACCCCCGTCCCCCCCCCCCGCCCCCCTTTTCTCCTCGATCTCCTCCTTCAACCAACAACCACGCGTGCCCGTGCGGTGCGTGCGATCACTTGAGTTCTCGTGCACCGTCCGGCTGCGGCTCCTTCTTTCCACAAACCGAGGCGCTCCAGCGTCTGTCCGGACGGGGACGATGAGGCAGCGGCAGCAAAGGGAGAAGAGAGGAGGTCGTACGTACGCACACACATACACACATACACACATACACACACGCACACACACAAAAAAAAAAACAAAAAACCTTGCAGCGTCCCGGAGAATCAGAATCAGAAGCCTCCTCCTTTGCGGACGTCCATCAGCGCGAGATGCAGACGCAAACGAAGGCGCGCTGTCACGCCATGATGTCTGGAAGCGGGAGCGGGAGCCAAGTGGCCACCGGACTGATGTCTTTGTATCACAGGAAACGGCTGACACCTTTCATGGGCAGCGCGGCACTGCAGCAGCGTGATGTCACGTTGGGCTGCATCCGCCGAGCTGTTTGCGCCAAAAATAATAATGGGGGGGGGAAATGTGTTTTCTTTTCTTTCCTTTTAACTCAGAGAGGAGGAGGAGGAGGAGGCGGTGGAGGTGGAGAGAGATAAGCAGGGTATTAGGGAGGCGCGGCGAGGGTGTTTGTGATGATACCCTGAGATGGGAAGATACTGCATCAGCAGGGAGAGAGGGAGGGAGGGATGGAGGGAGGGAGGGAGGTGGGGTGTCGGGTCATGCTGCACCCAAAAAGGAGGGGAGGGAAATCACATTCGCACCCCTGTAGGCGCGAGGTGTGTTTACTGCCTCGATCCGAACCCTGTAATTATTCCGAGAGATTCCTGTTCGTAATTCATCATCATCATCTCGGTCACTTCTCTGTGGCTACATCTCAACCAGGAACAAATAATAATAATAATAATAATAATAATAATAATAATAATAATAATAATAATAAATAAAAGAATAAATACCTTGGCCACCCATAAGATCAGACAGCACCTCATTATTCTTTTCCCACTGTGCGAGCCAAGAGCAACTCCTGCTTGGCTTGTGATCAGAAGCAAAAATTCATAAGATGATATTAAAATAGAAAAAAAAAACCCAAAGGAGACATATTGGGAAAAAGGAGAAAATGCATAAAGCAGACATAAGCATCCTCCCGTTATGACAACGGGTAATCACCCCCCACTCCCCGCCAGGCCGCCACCCATCTCAGAATGGCAGATGAAAGCTGAAGAAAGCCAATCCTTTGTCATAATGTGCAATATGCCCCCAAAAGAAGAGGATAACGTGTCTTTATTTGAGCGTGTCTCCCTCCAAGTGTATTGTCTTCCAGCGCGGGGGCCGTAGAACACATGTTTGGGGGCGGGGGGTGGAGGTGGGGTGGAATTATGGTTGGATGGGAGGGGAAATCCGGTCAAATCCGATTGATTTGGGCTGCATGGGAGCGGCGCGAAGACTCGCACAGTGGCCTGGAATGCTGAATATGTATCAGGGGAGAGAAATATGCACAGAATCCAGAGTGGAAAGTCTGAAATGGCATGGATTTGGATTATGCATGTGGAATAAGTAATTCTCTATACATGACAGCGTTGCGATGTTTAAGAAAAATGCAGCGAGCAACCAAATGTGACTGTGGAACGTTTGCGGGTACGATCTCCTTCCTCCAGCTTATGCTGTCAAATGTAGCCCTCATCTCGATCACTGTGGTTTCAGGTTTCACACCGTCATTGTGTCAGCACTACAACGTGACAGGTGTCACATTAGCTCGCGATTGGGAGCGCTTGCACGGCAGCGGGCGGCAGCCTGCTGTAATTAAAGGGCAGTTCATATTGGGTGGACCACCTCGGGGCCATTTTTAAATGGATCCCTGAGATGTGACGTGCGCTCGTTCCGGGGGACTCGCGCACTCGCCAGAGCCAAAGTGCCGTTTCGCAGAACAATATGTGCACCTGCTTAATTAACTGCGGCTCAGTGATTTCAGGTTCGAGATCCAAACACCCCCCTTTTCACGCGCTTTAGTTGCTTTTAAAGTGGGCCGAGACCGTTCGTAGAATAGATCAATTTTCTCTACGTCAGCTTCAATGGACATGTGTGTTTGTCCAGCCGGAGAATCCATCGAAACCTCTAATCCAAATGCTGATGTAAGGTTGAAAAAAAGAACCATAAAAGGCAGACTCTCCTCTATTTAAGTCCCGCTGCACGCCGCGTGGCAAAGTTCGCTGGCTGTAATGCACTGCAAAAGTGATTGATTAGCATGATACTGAGAAATTGTCCGTTAAACCACCCATACTCTCCAAAGGGATGAAATTACCACGCACTCGCCTTTGAAAGCATAATAAGCGATTAGGTCAGGGTGTTGTATCCACTCTGAAAAGGCAACGTGCCATTCGCTAAAGTGCCAAAACATAAGAGGGTCGGCACTCAGATCCCAGTCAATAAAAAAAAAAAAAAAAAAAAAAAAAAAAAAAAATCCAATTGTTTACAGTACTTAAAAACCCAGGAAAACAAAACAAAACAGTGAATTTCGGTAAATTTCACCTCATTTGAGTCCTGTGCCAGCAAGTCGCACTTGATAAAGTGACGTCTGTGACGGGGCACAGGTGCCCTCATTGCGGTTTTAACAAATTGAGTCAATTTCCATTAAGGACAGTGAAATTCCCAATTTTTGTCCTCCCCCCAGCTGGACCCAGAGGGGCCATAAACGCGACGGCCCATCAATTCTGCGACAGCGAACGCCTCCGCGCGTCTGCGCGTACTTTGAATTGGGATTAGAATTAGCGCGGTGACAGAGTCAATAAAGTCCTGTCTGCGAGGACCGGCGACATCATTACGGCGCAGCGGCTCCATGGTGGATATGAGCAGCCTTGTTTACAGCGTTGCATCAGTCCGACCCCTCTCTGGCGGCGCAGATTGGCTCCTCTTAATGCATCTCAAACTCCATCCTGCCATCAAATGCCGAAGCGCTGCGATGTGATTTCTGCTGCTCGCTCTTCTAATTGCCTTATCAGCGGCGTCTGTGAACAGGTACGTTGGGGCCTGTGAACGTTTCAAAAGAGCTCTGCCAGCATGGGACACGTTGCACACGTTGTACAGAACGTGCTTTGACTGACTGCGACGCTTTACAGAAGTGTGCGCAAGTGTTTTTTTTTTCCTCCCAGTGCCAGAAGGACACCGTTAAAGACCTTTGCATATGGTAACGAGCGCAGGAAACCACAGGTGTCCCCCGTTAGCAGCCGCCGGCCACCCGTGGGGTCACGCTAATGGTAGGCGTGTGCCACCAACCCATGCACCACGCTGGCCACCGGAAAACTCTGCAGTTCTTCTTTCTGCAGAGTTTTCACCTTGGTCTGCTCCACTGAGGAAACTAGAGCTCATTGGGAGGCGCGCGGATGTTGCACGTGTCCTTGTGTTGCAGGAAATCTTAAAGATAGACACGGCCATCTGGGCAAGTGTGAAGAAACAAGCTCACGCACAAGTGGTCCGTTTAGTTTGGCATCATGCGTGGGAAAAAAAAAAAGAATGGTCCGGATATGACTAGACGTCACTATTTCTGCAAGGTTACACATTGAAGACACACGCGCAGTGCTTATATTTTACTTGCAACTATAGCTTAGTCGCAGTCACGTGATCCAGATGATGCGAAGAAATCAGTCGGAGGGCATGAACACTGATTTGAAGCCTCAGATGGGCCGACACACAGTAGTAACCAGCAAAAGACGACATGGACATGTTGGATACCTTCCCTACACCTTACGGAAAAAAGATTTTTTTCTAATGAGTTGAGCAATTTACCCGCCGTGGAGGCGATCGATATCGCAAATTAACTGGTCCTGCAGACCTCCGACTACACGGCCAGTCAAAATGAAGGCTTACAAGAGTCTTCAGGCTTACAACTGTTTTAAATAGCAAAGTGATGAACAGTCCACAGTGAAACAGGTAATGTTAGCAAAGCCATAAACAAAGACACTTAAAATGTTAACTTTCGTTAACAATGCAAAATGCAAGCTCCAGAACAAACACTAGTGGCTGAGGTGTCATTGCCACGTTATATTTCAAAAACTGTACCATGCTGCCACGAAACATTGGTAAATACTAGACTAGGCTTACATTTCACACATACATGAACGTTGTCTGTCCCCTGATTTTCTTGATTTACGTGATTTTCGTTTGACAAAACAGCACTAAACTTGGCCATTGTTACTGCGTTTAGAATCACGTCCTGACAACCCCCCCCCCCCAGTGACCTAATGCCATCTGAAAATCACCAAGAAGGTTTTTGTGTAGCACTCAGGTAGCTGCTTGAAAAGTTAACAGAAGCCGGCATGCCAAATTGAACATTTGGTAAATCCACCGGGTTTATTTCACCGTCTGGGAAAGAGCAGTGCGCCTTCTTTCTGTGCCTTTTATTCCCACGATAAAGGTACTTCATTATGTCGGCGTTGAACCTTCCACATGTTGGAGAGTGGAGTCGACTGCTACACTGGTTACACCGTGATGGCTTTTTTTTTTTTGTGTGTGTGAGGAGCCTGGGAAAGATAGGCGTACCCCTCATGATGTCACAGAGTTCTGATTTCTAGAATTGACTGTGTTGGCACATATGTAGGTGATGGGAAGAGCCGGAAAAAGTATAGTACTAATGTTTCAGAAATGCTTGTTCCAAATAAGTATATAATTCGGGGGCTTTAACTGCTGCAGCAACATCTTGTAAATCTCCTGAGCAGCAACATTTATTCACGAGCTTGCAAATGCGACTTCTTTACTGGCTTTTCCAATGATTTTCAAGGGCAGCTTGCAGAAATCACTTCCCATGTATTCCGACCATAAAACAAAACAACACAAAACAATGATTGGGTCCTCATGACCCAGCCAGACTGAAAACTACTGTTTGTTGGTTTTGTTTTGTTTTTTCCCTCAAGATTCTAAATTCCAAGTCTCAGTGATGCAGCTGCAAGTCCTGGTTTGTGTGTTGACATTCAGGGATGAAACATCCAAACTGCTACCTTTGTCAAACTAATGAAATGCAAAGTTTCTAAACCAGGAGACACCTTTTCAACTGACAGATAGTTTCTCTCTCTGCGTGTGTATTTCTGTGTGTGTCTCCATGAAGACACCTTATAAACCATTTGTGACAGCCTCCCCCTTAATGGAGCCCCAGCAGTGATGCAGTGTTTCAAAGAGCACTCTGTTTCACTTTCCACAGGGGCGTGAAATCAGCCATCACATCTGTTGTTTTACACTTAATGAAGCTGCGGATGCCCTCAGCCTTCAAGAGACTGCTTTGTCTGTGCGGCACACGGCCATTTATAAATACAGCTGCATGCCTTTGTTGTAGCCTGTAAATTGTAACACGGCGCAAGATGAAGGCTGACGGGGGTTTTGACATCAAAGTCGCATCTGCTCCTTTGCAGAAATAGCGTGAATTCTGAACTGAGCCTGATCCAAAAGAAAATTTCAGGGGAGCTGCAAAGTTTCTGTGACAGATGTGTTTTTTCCTCAGCACACGATGCATGCCACTTTCTCAGCAGGAATCCTTCAAAGTAAACTTATACATCACACTGGATGATGTTTCCATTAAGAAAAAAAAAAACTGTTTTTTTAAGGAATATAATCTGGGACAGAGGGATTGATGCTATCAGCGCATGCTGTGACATATTAATTTCGGGATCTAATAAACTGATAAATCTGAATAAAAAAAACAAAATCTCAAATGATTGACAGGAGTGTTTTTTATACATATATATATATATATATATATATATATGCTTTAAGAATGTCTTTATGAACTTTTCTCGTCACTTAAGGACATAGAAGATGAAGATATGGACTTTTTTTTAGCAAACATTTGAAACAGCTGCCTTTTTGTTTTGTTTTTGGGTAAGTGAAAAGAGAAGTTATCTATTGTTTAAAACAAGCAACACAGTAACAAGTCAGTATTCAGTTTGATGCAATACACTATGAAAGTTCTCAATAGGATTTTGCTGAATTTTTTGGGGGGGGATTAAAAAAAACTCGAAGAGGGAATCGTCAATTTAATGCCATTGTCCGCGCTGTTGAAGAGACCCCTGAACATTTCTAATGATAGATAATAATACTAATCATAATCATCTTTTATATCCATCTGTTTTTTTTCCGCACTCAGTGCCATGGGGGTCCTGGAGCCCATCCGAACTTTCCAGGGGAAAGATCAAGTGGACGAATCACCACATAGAGAGACAAACATCCACGGTCAACAAGCCTGTCTTTGGACTCTGATAGGAAGGCAGACAGCCTGAGCAGAACCAGACCCACCCTGACACATGGAGAATGTGCAAAAGCCCCACGCATGGGAATCGAACCCACAATCTCCTTGCTGTGAAGCAACAGAGGTGATGAGAACCACTCAAGCACGATGTAAATGGTTTTTAGAATGCAATGCAATTATGTGAACATCTGTCGGTTTTTATTTTGAGTGTAAAGGCAGGTGGGGCAGATGGGGGTCAGGAAGTGATTCAAAATGGATAA
Source organism: Nelusetta ayraudi (assembly GCF_046127955.1). Classification (NCBI taxonomy): domain Eukaryota; kingdom Metazoa; phylum Chordata; class Actinopteri; order Tetraodontiformes; family Monacanthidae; genus Nelusetta; species Nelusetta ayraudi. The sequence continues at coordinate 12,054,564 of NW_027466098.1, read as the reverse complement.
ATGCTAAAATGCCCAAGTTGTTATTGGGCCTGATGCTGGTTACAACTGTACAAACCAATCAAGTCAGGGGTGAGGGGGTGACTTTCGATTTCCGAGAGGTGTAATTCACAAAGGTGAAAAAAAATTTACAAAGAAACGGCGGACAGGAAGGATTAAAAAAAAAAAAATCTAATCTTTGACTTTTTAAGTGTCTCTGTTTCTAGCTTTGCTGGCATTACTGTGTTCTGCTGTCACTGTGGGCTGTTCATCACTTTGCTATTGTGAGCCTGAAGACTTTTGTACCTTTATTTAACTGGCCGCGTAGTCGGAGGTCTGCAGGACCAGGTCATTTGTGATACCGATCGCCTCCCCGGCAGGTAAATCACTCAACTCATTAGATAAAATCTTTTTTCCGTAATGTGTAGGGAAGGTATCCATCATGTCTACTCATCTTCTGATAGTAACCACTGTGTGTAGGTCCATCTGAGGCTTTGGCACACGCTCTTGTGTCTATTCCAATTGGCGCTCTTCTCTTCCTGCCTTCCATCTAATTTCTGAGCATCATCTGGATCATGTGACCGTTGCTAAGCTATAGTTGAAGGGCATTGATTGTCCAGTTTGGGTTAAGTGTATGGGCAATGCTTTCACTGTGTCAGGTATACAGTGCCTGAATCTTGCAGGTAACGAGAGAACTCGCTTGAACAGAAATCAAAGGTCGTTCAACTACAACAAGTACCTGAAGTGCACAGTCAACAGCAGTTTCAAGAGGTATAAAGAATACCTTCTGGGCAACGTTCAAATGGTCATTTGATGTATTTAAACACATATAATACATATATATATATATATATATATATATATATATATATATATATATATATATATATTAAATATTAGCTGCAGCAAAGAGCAATGATTCAAATATTATATTGACTTTGGATATTAATAGATACGCTGGTCCCTGCTTTCAAGTACTTCTAGAATGCAATCTGCCGAGGCCCTAATGCACCCGAGAGGTATTCCTACCCAGGAAGTCAGGCCATATGAAGCACATTTGATCCGGCCCGCGTGTCCACCAAAGGTATTCGGAGTGAAAGCTCCAAACGCTCGCTGGGCCTTGCTGCCCGAAAGCCGTAACGCTTGGCGTGCGGCCTATAGAGACGTAGCACTTTAGGATCCGCGCACAAAAACCGCATCTCCGCCGTTCTGCCGAGAGCAATTCAAAACCCAATATTTCATCGAGTGTTTGTGCAAGCGTTCAAACAGAATTAATCCAACAAGAATCCACCGGCAGAAGGTTCACAGCAGAACATTGCCATTTTTTTCCCCCTTCTTATTCTCCGACTGTATGCTTTTCTCCCGGCCCTCCCCAAAACAATCTATTTTTGTATTATCCGCTAATTTTGTCCCAAATTGATCCAAAGTGGTTTTGTCTGTGAGGTGAGGAGGCAGGAGGAGGAGAAAAAGATGAGATTTGCAGAGGTCTGACGAAGGAAGGCAAAAAAAAAATAATAAAGAAATAAATAAAGAATCACAGCAGCACATTTTTCAAGGTACCATGGCAACGGAACATTCAAAAAAAAAATTTAAGTTTGATGAGAACAGCAGGCAGAGAGAGGCTGATTACAAGGGAGACAATTTGTTACTCCTTTGGCAAGAGCTGTGGAGACTGATTGCGCACACACCCTTCCTCCACCTCACGCACACACACACACACACACACACATACACACACACGACGTGTCACATTCTTTATGTTGGGCTGCTGTGAAAAATCATCTCCTTTCTGCCCTGTCACGGCCCCTCAGCCGGAGGACACGGCGACTGCGGTCGCGGCATCTCGATGTCGAGATTACGGGCTCAGTGACGCCGTCGCTGTCGCCGCAACAAGTCCTGCTCGGCCGCTCAAGTGTTGGCATAGTGACGCGAGACGGGCACGACTTTCCCCGGCGATGAGCGCCAGACAAGCGGTGGGCGGCCGCTTTCTCTCGACTTCCCCCCCTTTTTTTTTCCCTCTCTTTCTTCCTGTTTTTTTCTTCTCTTTTTACTTAAATCGGAGAAACTCCGCTGGAAATCACCAGGGAGGAAGCGGCAATCAGCGCAGTGGCTGCAGCTGTCTATCTCAGGCCGCTGTATTCCCAATCTCTTTCCCTCCCCGCAGTGGGCAAACAGCCCTGACAAACACGATCGCTCACAGCACAGAGTCACACGGTATCTGACATAGACACAAGGGGGCGGGGGGGGGGCAGGTCTGCGCGCAAAGATTCACGTTTTTCCAGCCGTGACGGCAGGCGCACGGGAGACGCGCGGGCGTTCATTTGCGGCAAACCTCAAAGAGAATAGCTGATGCCCCGGCGCTACTTCAATAAATATTTATGTCTTTTTGTTGACAGGAAAAGTTAATACTTGTCACATCATTTTTTTATTTTTTTTTGTAGCCATAAATGTATCAAGTCTCAGCAGCTGGGAAGTTCGTCATTCTGCTCTCCAAACGTTTCCTTATTATTACGCCCGGGCATCATCTTGAATTATCAGTGTTTGTTAACAGCGGCTTGAAAACTAAGTGAATCCTTTCCTGCGAGGCAGGTGTTGGCTCTGAAACCCCCTCGTGGCTGCATTGCTTTTGTTCCAAACTCGTGGATGCTAAAACAAAGCAGGAAGCTTTGAAAAAAAAAATTGTGAGTCTGTTTATGCTCTTTTCTGGAAACCATCAATCGTGGCCAGGAACTAAAAAGAACAAGCTCCTTTTTTCTTTTTTTTTTCTTTTTGTGCAGGGAGCTGTCAAGCGAAGGATAAATATGCTGTTTTATGTAGACCTGGAGAGTTTTTCAGAATACAAAGGCTGCACCACTGCAGTCCAGGCTGAAAAATAAAAATCTGAGAACGAGCCTAACGTGGGAAATTATAACATTAGCCCAGTCTTATTCCAAACGAAATGGTCTCAAATTTCAAAAGCATCACACATGAAAGCTACAATCACAAAATCATTAGTCAGTGCAGGATTGTGAATGAAGAGAAGAAAATGGAACTGCGGGGAAAGCTCAGCGGTTCCATGTTAGACATGGTGTTGCATGGTGTTGCTCTCTGCCTACGAATTTGAATCTTTCTCACAAGGATTTGGACATCAGTTATCATTGGCTTCCAATAAGGAGGACATTTAGACATTAAGCACATTAGAACATTTTTGCATAAAGATTTCTTTATGGCTTGCTCATCAGCTAAAGTTTACTGTGGCAAGTGAAAATAGCGCGAGCTACCAACTGAATAATAGCAACTATAAGCCTAACATATTATGGCCCTGTTGTTCAACTTCAAACTATTTCCATTAGCAAGTGCTCAGCTCACTGACAGGCTACTTTCATTGGTAACTGGAGGCCACTGTCTAACGTCACCCGCCCAACTAGCCGTGCTGCTGCTAGCTGCTGGCCTGTAAGCACGCCGTTGTGGTATATTAGCTCATGCAGAAAGCTTAAAAGGCAGCTTCTGCGTTTTGTTTTTTTTTAACGTGGGATTGGACAGTGGCTATTCTCGGGAGGGGCTTAGCTAAAGGTCAGTTGCAGCAAAGTAAGCCCCTTTACCTCATGACCTCTGTAGATTTACAATGTGTTTTACTTGCTATTGAAGTGCTCCTCAGCACAGCCGTAACTTAAGACATTACCTGCCATATCAGAGGGCCGTAATTGCCCCATTCGCAACTGGCTTCTTTTTTTTTCAACGCACCTGTCCCCCTGCGAACCGGAGGACAGCCGACCTTGCAGGACGACAAGAAAGACACATCGCTCGATGAGACTGGGGGCTGCAATTGTGCGAGGTCTGCGGGTCTCAAGGCTCCAAGCCACACGCGCTGCGCCGTTAAATGGATGAGCGATGAGCTCCGCTCAATGTGTGGGCCAGAGGCCACCGAGGCCGAGATAAAAGGTGGACGACCGGCTAAAACACACAGCGGATGGGCGCCGGTGGCGGCAGCGGGGAGCGCGGCAGTATCCCTGCTCTGATGGAGTTTGTTATCAGCGGAGGCAGGCGGGCTAAATCAGCGGTCGAGAAAAAGGTTAGCGCTCCTGGTCCGGCGCTTCGCCCCTGACGGCAGGCGGGTGAATGTCAGAGCGGCTGGAATCATGGAGGGGTCGAGGTGGGGGGGGAGCTGCAGGCGGACGGTGAGTCAGGCCCCCGGTGACAACCGCTGATTTATGCATTGTTTGTGTTCAATGGCGCGACGCCGCGTTAAATTGAACAGCTCAGAGATGAGCAATGTGTTACGCACAGAGTTCGCCCGGCGCCATCCGCCGCACTTTTATGTCGTGTCGGCGGAGCGAGTGTGACTGGTCAGCGGCAGGGAAGCAAAGGCTGCCTTTATATTGAGTAGGGATGCACCGATACCACCTGTTTTTTGGGTTTTTTTACAAAACGAGTACAATACCAGTACTTGCATTTCAGTACTCACCAATACCGAGTACTAACAATAAGGCCATTACATTCTGAATTACTGTGATTTCTTTTTTCTACAGATGTTTTCTAGAACATGGTAACTGTCACAAGTTCCACTGCAGTGTAAAGACAAAATTGTCGTATACATAAATATACAGCGGGAATCGTCATTGTGGTTGAGTACGAGTAGAGTACTCAACCGCGGTATCAGTACCCATATTCGATACTGGTTTCGGTATTGGTGCATTCCTAATTTTGAGAGAGGTGCAGCACGGAGCTAGCATCAACAGACAATTGCACTGTACTTCACACTCTCCCAGGCACCTATGGAAAAGAGCAATCACTCGGCCTAAGTGGAGATGAATGATTCCATGCCTGATATCCACCATAAGAATTAAAGATGGAGAAGATTAGAAAAGTAAAGATAACGACAATCTTTTTAATATCAAGGTCCCATATTTCACCCGCCTCCTCAGGTCTGCGTGTGGCAGCTGTGTGTCATTATGGCCCTGCAAAAAACTTCATTGATTCATTCAAAAAACTGATGTATCTTTTTTTGCATGTTAAGGCCATGTGGAAAACAGGTCCGTCTCACAGGAAGGAAAGAGCACCTGGCTGTGGGTGGGGTCACTCCCCTCGAGACTGACGAGCTTTGTGACATCACAAAGCTCGTCAACAGCAGGTAATTCTGGCATGCGCTTCTCAAATAGAGGAGGAATCAAAACAAGCAAAGGATGTATTTTTTCACCAGCCACAAACAGAGGCAGATTTTAAAGTGCTTTGGCAGAATTTTGGACCTTAATTCTAATCCACCATTAGCAGACTAATAATATCATATTATGTTTTATTTTAAGCTCAGAACGATCTACTTCCCAAGTTAAATCCCACGTTATTGTGTTTATTCCAAAATGCTGCTCTGCACATTTTCAGCTGTGGTCAGCGCAGACGTCCTCTCAGTTCAGGAACTTCATAAAAGTTTTGCATCCAGAGAGACACCCAGCGAGCATTCAACTCAATTCTAAACCAGTTTCTCCTCTGATTCGGCTCTCTGGAACACTCTCTTGCCTTTTAGAATTCACAGCCCACTTCTCCATCTGTTGTCAACTCAGGTCTCCGCAGAGAAATTAAATTGTGAATACACAATGTCTTGGTTCCACTTGGCACTTTTACTTTAGTCCCAAGTCCCAGATCAGTAGACGTGGGACTTGGCCATAATTGAGACTGTGCAGTCTTCCATTAGTACGGGGTTCCAACAGGGATGCCGCCTGCTCAGGCTTCTCAGCGTTCCGTGCCTGCCGCAAAAAAAAAAAAAACAACAAACAAAAAAACCCCGATCCCAACACAGGAAAGCTTGTTTAATGTTATTGGTTTCTCGCTTTTCTCTCTCACCGGGGAATTCTGTTGTTTGCGGATCTTGCAAGTATCGCAAAATAAAGGTTTCGGAGAGAGCAGCTGTTCAGGCGGCATCCCTAATTTGGATTGGAAAATTGAATGTGACGTACTCACAGGCTGACTGTGGCTGCTCAACATAGACGACGGCCTCTTCCCTGCGAAGCCCTCGGTTGGAGAATAGCGCTTGAGGTTAAACAGCTGCTGTTGCTCCTTCAGTGCCCGAGTCAAGTGCGCACACAGGAAGGAAGGCAGAGAAAGGGGGAGCGGGGTTGGGGGAGGTGGAGTCCGGCCGTGGGCAAGTAGCAGCTCTGCGACTTCAGTAGACAACAAAGTCTCTTTCGGCCCCTCAGGACGCAGCTCCTGGTTTTTCCTTCCCTCTTCTGCAACCGGCGTCTGAACCTGACAAGCGATCTGGGCAGTTTGCTGCGATCCCGCATTAATTTCCCCCGGGCTTGATTATTGAATATTCAGAGTGCATTGTTTTGTGGCAGCTGCTGCAGATGAAACATCTGAGGTTCTATTCGACCAGTATCAACTGGAACACAAAACAGCAAAATTGATTTTTCCTCCTTCTGTAGCAACACTGCTGCAATGGCTGCAACACAAGCGTGAAGGGCCAATGACTGCCACAGTTGTTGACAAAATTCAGGGCAACTTAAGTGTTCAAAAATATCACGGGAACGACCGGATCGTCCACACCCAACGGTACAACAATCTCTGTCCTGCCAGAACACTTTGGCTGGAGAAATCTTGCACTACAGCTGGATCGTTCATCTCACTCATCTGTGCCGCCATCCTCCAATCGACTTAATTTGCTATGGATTATGCAATCAATCAGATTCCATTATGAATAAAAAGGCTGGAGGTAGGAGACGAGATGAGATGAAGTCGTGATTAAAATGAGAAGTGACTGTTGCAGAAAAAAAAAAAAAACAAACCTGTAGATGACCGGGAAGAAGAGGAAGGAGAAGCCACTGCAAGGCGTAAACACTTTTAGCTGTCACTAAAGAGATTAGCACGGTAGCAACTGGTTTATCACAACCGGATATCATTTTCATGGAATAACAACAGTAACAAGAACTGCAACAACACTGAAGGCACTTCTCAGTTGACAAATCTGACTGAACTAACCTTTCGTCAATGAATTTCAAGTGGCTCGTTGCAAAAGCTTCCCATGGGCTCTCTATGAGACAAATGTGTGAAAACAATCCAGAGGAGTTTGGCCTTTCGAGATTACCTTGGGACACATTTTGCATTAAAACTAGTAGGTCCTTCCAAGAGGTCAGCTGATAACAATAAAATATGACAGAAAATCAGCTAATGGCTAATTATAAAAAACAAAGTGTTGCAGTCAGTCCTTCTCGAGAAAAAAAAAATGTAATCACTTAAAATATTCCCACAACTTTAAACTAAATGGGGGAAAAAAATTGCACTACATTTCTTTCCGGATGGTTTAGGTTGGATTGTTAATGCCCATTTCAGGCAGGTCGCTTCTGTTTATGCTTTTGTTTTTCCACCGCCTGTCTGCATCTGCCTTTAAAAACGAACCATATGCGACATCTGCATTCACACCCATGAACGCCACACATGTATAGACGTGATTTAGCAACAAACAAAGCACAAATTAAAACAACAACAACAACAACTACAATAAAATAAAATAGCCATCCAGCTGCAGACCTGAAGCAGCGTCCCTGGTGCAATGGCTGCAGTGAGTGGTTCCAGTGAAGAAGGAAATCATAATTAAGCTCCAGCCTTACCAATCGATTTCGGAGCTATTATTTGTGTCAATTCTTAGCCCGGATTGTTCCACAGCGGGGTTTAAGTGGAACACCGAGTGTCGCCTGTGTTCTGTGGTCAGGTAAAGAGAATCAGCACAGGTGTGCGTTCATCACGTTTTCTGTGGTGCTTGGCTCATGAAGATCAGAAAGATAGAATTAGCATTTTGAGGCCATGGAGGGCAAGTTGAGCTCATATGCAGCAGCGATCTGCGTTATCGGCGACGTGCGACAACTCTTGTCGGAGATGTGAGAGGGAAAATTAGAAATGTGTCACTTGCACCATGTCGTGCGAATGCAGAACAGGAAAGGTTCAGGTTAGTCTTAAAGGGGTAAAGTGGGAATTCATCACTGTCAGATATGAGGTCAAAAGAACATAGTGGTGTTATTTCTAGTGGTAAAGTGTCACATCACAAATCACATGATGCCCTCTCCATCTGTTGATACCGAGGCCTTTTTATCCTTTTGTTTACATAGCCGGACTGGCTGCTCGTGCGTGTTTGCAAACGCCAATGCCCCACCTCCCATCCATCGGAGCCGCTGCCCTACCATCGAAAGAAAATTACAGGAAAACGCACAGCCACCGCAAACAACACGTGAGCGAACTGTTACAATGTCGTAGGGGGACAGCTATCCAGCTATCAGTGACAGACCAGCATCAGACACAGAAGTATGCTAAAATATGCAAGTTTAGTTTTACTTCAGCTAGCTTTGGATTCATTAAATTAAGCAAAAAAGTCATACGTTTCAGACACAGGTCCGTCACTAACAGGGGTCCCATTGGAAACACAACATGGTAATAGAGTTCTGGTAACAGAAGGCAACCCCCCAGATTTAGGTTTAGCCAACGCTAGAATTGATTCGCAGCATTTTACATGTTAGATCCAACATAATTTTAGCTATCGTTAGCATAACCAGTTGGTTCACTCAACCTTCACTCAGTTGGGTCATTATATATTTTACTGATCACTAAACATTTTCTGTGTGAAAAGAGTGTGATTTGTGTTGGTTAAAAAAAAGTGTTAAAAAAAATGCACATTGCCACTTTAAAGGAAAGTTAACTTCAGCCTATAGTGTTTGCGTGGCTGATGTTTAGGAGGGGGGGGGGGGGGGTGGAGGGGAGGGGAACCAGACTGTGTAAAAGGCCGAGTGAAGTCAGACTCAGGCTTGTTAGTGTCTTCAAAGTTTACGCTCACAAGCGTAAGCTGCCAGCATCAGGCACGACAGGGGACGGTCGCGTCGTGTTAAATCCCTCTTTGATTCAACAACATAGGGTCCTTTCTTGAGCAATTAACTCTGTCCATGAGCGCTTTAAAACAGTGTGAAATCTCTTTAAAAGACCGTGACAGCGTTTCAACTGCCGGACAATATGCATTAAAAGCCGCGCTGACATGAAAAAAGGGCAGCCATGATTAAAAACGGAACGCTTTAAACCTCGAATGAGACGTTTGAAAGAGGAAGCTGTGTACGTATCAGACCTAGATCTCTCCAATTAGTATCATACATGTCAGATTTTTGAATGCCTGGTATTGATAAACACAAGAGAGACTGGGCTGATGAAGTGCTGCATCTGTTTTTTTCTTTTTTCTTCTCTCTGTTTTGCTGTGCCTCCACTGAGCTCTCATTAATTCTCAGACTGGAACAATACGCCACATTTGATTTGCTCGACTCCCCACCTGTCAGTGATACAGGGTGATGATAATGACTGTTCTTTTCTTTCAGCGACTAAATATTGTCTGTCTGACGGTTCATTTTGTTTTTGCAATCAAGACATCTTGAAACAATTTCAGCGAGCATAAAATGCTGCCACCTGAACGCTCTAATCAAACGTCTAAAACTTAAAGTTAACAAACGTGTGTCCCTAAACCATCCCACTTAGATAGTGTCAGAAATTTACTAAGGGAATTTTTGGCATACAACGTTAAATTGCTTGTTAACAGGGATAGCTCATCAGCCAATTACACGGTAGCAATGAAATGCATTTAGTCTTGTTCTACGACTACTTGCTGGGTTGCAAAGTAAGCATCAGGATGGGATTCAAGAGACTTTTAGCGCGGCTGTGGTTGTTGTGCCAGACAGGGTGTAGGTGGAGGTGTACTGGAGTGTTTTATAAACAAACTAAAAAAGAGAGGGCGGCAGCTCGGTGGAGGAAAATACCTTGTTGATGTCAGGGGCCAGAGATCAGAATGGGCAGACTGGTTGGAGATCGTAGAAAGGCTACAGGGACTCAAGTAAGCACTGGTGACAACCAAGACCTGCAGAATACCATCTCTGTACGCACAACACGACCAACATTCAACCAGTGTGTACACATAAACTTGAACCCACCGGCCACTTTATAGGATACAGTACGAGCAAAGTGTATTTATTACAGTGGCCAGTGAGCGTATGTAATGCTTTGAATGAGATTTTTTTTTTTTGCATTTAAAGTGATTTTAAATCCCGCAGGACCATCGGCTTTCTCAAAACTTTCAACGCATTTCTCTATTCATTTCTCTGCCATGCGTGTCAATGTATGTAATAGAGGAAAAGCACAGCGTCCCATTTCTACGTTGCAAACAAGCCGCCACAAACAAGTCACCCTTTTGTTCTGTAAGCGAGCCTGTTCCTACTCCCAGGCTGCACCTGTGAGGTGCTGGCGGCTGCGGCTCCTGAGACCTACTCATCAATCAAACATGATAACTCTGAGAAGTGGGAGACCCTTGCGAACTCTTACCTTGGTAAGAACAAATTCTTTTTTTTTCTTTTTTTTTGCTCCCAGCCTCACACAAAAGATGTTTACTTGAAGAAACAAAAAAGAGGTGGAAAAAAAAATACACAGCACGTAGGCTGAGACCGAGAGATCTGAGGGTGAAACACAAGCAACAGACTGTCAAACATGTCTGCTGTGAATCCGTGAGAGTGATGAAGAGTTTAGCGGCTCTGGCTGCTCGCAAAAGCCACTCAGCACACGCAGACGTTTCAGCTTTGCACGTCTTGCCCAGACGCCATCGTGCTCCTTTCATCTTCACCTGCAGACACGCTAGCCGCTGTCCACACCTTCACACGGTGCAAATGCTTGCATCTCTCACATCCTCCTGCAGTTTGCCAGGTTCACGTGAATCTTATCATCAAACATCCAAAACAAACGGTTTGGATTGCGTGGGCTTGTTTTTTTTTGGAGAAATCATCCCTTCAATCAGCTGAAACTGAAGTGAAGGGCTTGTGTTTCCAATTTTATACATTTTGTCCATCTCTGGGGAAAAAAACCCCAAGGGTACTGAATTGAGGCGGTTTGTTTTTTGTTTTTTTTGACGACTACAACGTCTGTTCCCTCTCAACAAGAAGGTTCCTGTTTTCAGAATTGTGTTGAAAACATATTTGCTTGCTTAAGGATTTAACAGTGGGAAAAGAGGAACATGACACATGAAGCAGTAGTATTGGAGGCAACGCCCGGCTGTGAAGCAATACAAACAAAATGTGAAAAACAACTCCATTTAAGAACACAGCGTGCCGACTGGGAGTGCCTGTGGTCACTGAGAAGTGTCAACAGCCACATGTGGACGTGTGCACAAAGAACGATTAAAAAGCTTTTTTAAGGCCCAGTGTGTAAAATTTGGCTTAATTTGTCATTTTTATATCCGTAAAAGCTTCACATACAGCCCATAAATACATAAACAAAAGTGTTTATTCAGAGTACAATCAAAGGAATTTGGTTTTCTTACCTTTGGAACGGTCCTTATATGAATATAAGAATAAGCATAGTGCAAGGGTCTAGCTCCCAGTTAGCTGTCATATTGCAGGGGATGGACAATCCAGTCCGCCTGACAGCATATTTCAGGTGAACTCTCGCATCTTCAAATAAACCAATGAGGAAGAAGTTGGACGAAGTATGAGATCACAGTCCATGGTATTTCCCTGGCAAGCCCGGGAGGGGAGGGGTAGGGTGAGAGTGTGAGCACTGCAATCCAATGTGCAACCGTTTGTTGTCGCTGTTTCTCCTTAAAAATCTCCAAATATTACAGAATTCACCTTTAACTGCGAGGAGACCTGCATCCGAATTCAAACCAAACTCAGGAATCTTTTCACAATTGCAGGTTCGATTCTCGGGCCTGGGCCTTCCTGTGTGCAGTCTGTTTGTTCTTCCTGTGTGGATTTCTTCCTGTCTGGTACTCAGACTTCCTCCAGCAGTCCAAGACATGCACGTGAGGAGAATTGGGAACTCTAAATTATTCCTTGGAGTGAGTGCGAGTACGAGTGCGGTTGTTTGTTACAGGTTGTAACCCTGCCTTCGACCAGACATAGCCGGGAAAGGCCACAGCAACACCCCCCGCGACCTTGAGCGGAGGAGAAGCAGGTATAGAAAATGGATGATTGGAAGTTTTACGAGTTGCCAAAGAGAATCTAGTTTTTTAAGTCACGGAGTCAGTCAGCCGGAGTGTGAAATCCATATGTATGCAGAAGCTCCTGAGCAACAGAGTGATTCGTTTAGTGAGTGGGGTCGGGCTACTGTGAGCGACTGAGTGATTCGTTCATTTACAGCTCAGCCACATAGCAGGGAGGGAAAGCAGGAGTCTTGAGGGTTTTTTTTGTTTGTCCATGTATTTTTAATAATAAAGGGAGTCCAGATTGCAATACCTTGGAAAAACAATGCATATTTTAAATTTCAAAATATATTTATATGTCGACTACTATTTGAAATTCGACACAACGGCTCATAAAGTTAAAAAAAAAACCTCCAACTTATTTATTTTTTTTAGCTGTCGTCTTAAGCCCCAAATGTTCTGCATGATTCAAGCTCACCTGGGTAACTGAGACACATGATGTAATCACTGCAGCTGGTCAAAAGGGATTCCTGATTTAGGAATAAACTATAGGAATGAGCTATATTTGACACCCTTTGTTGTACTTTAAAGTTCAGGTTTTCATTTACAGATTATTGCGTTTTGTCAACCATGACATGTACCATCGGCTAACGAGCTTTAAACATCAGCACTGAGAATTGACGAACCCATCAAGGTCGTTTGCGACTGTGTAGTTCTCTCTCCAACAGTTTTAACTTTTCATGAACAGCAAAACTTTTCACTTATTTTCTCTCAGGATATAAGATGAAACATCATGCAGTTTCTCAAAAGAAGGCAAATAACAAGCGACCCAAGATGAAATGCTCGGAGATTTAATCCAAGCTCAACAACTTATTATCTGATTTGTGGAGAAGAAGAAGATGAAAAAAAACCCTTACAAGCTTGTCCTCTTGCTAATTGATTTCCGCTCCGACAGTTTTGGAAACATGCGAGCCTCCTGGCAGCAGCACCAACTCTGAGCACTCAGCGCTGAACAAGTCACGCTGATTTTTTGGGGAGATAGCGAGCGAGCAAGAGGCAACCGTCGCTGGAGCTGAGCCAGGGTTGGTCTTATTGAAGTGGGAGACAGGGTGTAAATTGTCTGTGTTCAATTTAGCCTTTTCATCATGCCCAAATCCTAAAGCTAAGTGATTTCTCAATTTGCGGAGTGGCTGCAGGCAGTGTAAATGAAGCCGTGTCAGGTCCAATAGCCCATTTGAATTGCCATTTCATTTAGCCAGTGACCAGTCTGAACTGGCCAATTCCACCTGCACGTCAGCAAAACGCTTTAATCTTTGCTGATTATTTGCATACTCCCTCTGCCTCAACCCTGAAGTTGGATCTAATATCGTAATAAATCACACCTACTGGCAATAACGTCCAACCTGCTGCAGTGTTTCAGTGAACTCGGCCGTGCAACAGTTTAATGGGATAAAATGTGGCCAAAAAAAAACAACATTAAAAATCAGAAAGCATTGAAAAAATGTTATTTTCAGTTCATTTATCACTGCATTGTTTACTCTTTAACTACTTGCATAACAATAACTCTGACATTACAACATCAAGGAATTATTTTGGAGGTTTAAAAGCAGTCGAGCCGCCCATTTTCAGGAAACTAATTAAATTGAAGGTTGCCGTTTGAATAAGTAATTTCAATTATATGCACAAAAAAAGAAAAAGAGTGAAAACAGTCCGATGCCATTCAGACGTTCGAGTTTCGGGAGAGTCTACATCGAGGTAATTCTGTGTGAAGTAGAGCATAATCACTTTCAATTTGCAATTCACAGTTGTTGGTTTTTTGGGGTGTTTTTTTTTTTAATCGAGCGTGATTCTGAGGAGAAGGCGGCGAGCTCTGACACGGCTCCCTCCTTCAGCCGCGGCTCAGATCTCGGAATAAAGCGCGCCGAGGAAAAACATGGGCGCATCCTGGCTGTGAGCGAGGACGCTAAATCTAATTTGTCTGAGATAATCTGCGAAAGCTTTAACCCCTCTTGATTTCATGTCTGCTCCTTGAAAAGATTTTCATTTCCCACCTCTCTGGAAAACAAACATTGCTTTATTTATTATTTACACCCTGTAAATAACAACTCCTTTGAGTCAATTTCTACCTTTTGATCACGTGTTTATTCTCTGCTCATGTGTTTATTCTCTGCTCATGTGTTTATTCTCTGCTCACGTGTTTATTCTCTGCTCAAAAACACCAGGGTTGTCTCCCTGGTGTTTTTCTGAAAAATGTAGTTTAAACTTGTGACTCCTAATGACAATAGGAGATGGCAACTAGGAAGAAACAACAACAACAACAACAACAACAACAACAGGAAAAAAATGGTCAATGGTTAATGGACTGCACTTATATAGCACTTTCCAGAACCTTCACGATACCCCCAAGTGCTTTTCAATGGCCTCTCATTCACCCATTCAATCACACACTCACACACCAATGGGTGGCTGTTGCCATCCAAGGTGCTGCCAGTCCCATTGGGAGCAATTTTAGGGTCCAGTGTCTTGCCCAAGGACACTTCAAACATGTGGACAGTTGGAGCCGGGATTTTGGGAACCGCCAACCCTTCGATCGCCAATTCGCGGCCCGCTCTGCTGCACTAGTACTAGTAATGCACTAGTAACTGCACTGACGCTAACCTTAAAATAACTACTCTAACCTACCTAACCCTTTTCTCAAATCGAGTGAAGACCAGAATGTCATTCTTCCTCAGTCATTTCATAATTTGCATGTGTATGTTGGAGTGTTTCACCTACAGCTCTGCAGTGGAAACGGTACCATGTTCCATTCAAGATCACCACACTGCACACTGTTTTTATGTCCCCATCTTTGTCAAACCATCTCCACAGGACATAAAAGCGGAGGTGATTTGCACGACGTTGCTTCTGCCATTCGAGGCAAACATGAAACGCAGAGTCTGAAACCGAAAAGAATATTACCGGGCCGGATTTGTCCGCACTTGAACCGCGGGGCACGCGTGAGAGCTGTAACTCGAAACGAGTATAGCGGCAAAATCAGGTATGTTACGTAAAAAAACAGGAGCCCACGGTGGAGCAGGAGCGGAAACATCTGCCAGGGCATCTGAAAGGTTTTACCGTCCATCCCGCCGAGGTCTGGGAAGGGGAGGGGGGTAGGAAGGGAGAACGGCGCTATGGAATTTGTTAGCTGTGAAAGGTGCTCCAGGTGACCTTCCCTGGGTTCTATTCCTGTCAGGTAATGACTGTCATTATTGAACGCCGTCGCATGGCATGGCACCGCGTCCACGGCGGCGGCTTCTTCCCCCCTCAGACGGAGACATTTACACAACAAGAGGCGGTCGGCGGCGATCACAGGGAATCTGACTGGCGTCCGGCGGAATAGCTGACGGATTGTCTGCTGCCCCCGCACCCCTCCCCCTCCCTCCCACCCACCCACCCACCAGCCACGCATTCCTTATTTAGAGAGGAGGCGGAGGCGCCGCCCGATCACCGTGTGCCTCCGCGCCTCCGGCTCCCCCTTGATTGCCTGACATTCTTTATCAACAGTCAAGTAATTCAGTTACCGTGGCAACAGTTTCCTGCTGACACACACACACACAACTCAGGTGCCAACCTTGAAAGTTTAAGAGTGCCGCTCGCAAGCCAGACTTGCAACGTTTTTTTTGTTTCTCTTTTTTATCGTTTCAGAGAGGCCTCGGTCGCCGCCCCCTGTGTAATTTGGCGGGGGTTTTTTAAGCTCTTATTTCCATTTGCCTCTTCCCAAATTGTCAGAACAACAACAGCAGCAGCAGCGAGAGCTGCTCATCATCAGCACAATGCCATTTGTCGCAATGTTTCATCCCACTTGTGTTTTCTTTCTGAAACCGAGCGGCGCCGCGTCCCTTTGTCGCGAATTGTGATTCTGGTCATCAGCTGTCTGGAGAAAAACAATTCATTTGTCTTTATTTATGACTGAAAAAAAAAATCATCTGGCAATCATATTTGGCATATGTTCTCGGCTGATAATGGGTTTTTTTGCATTTGCTGGTAAGTGCTTGTGTTTTGTTTTTCAGTCATTAATGAGTGTTTTGCTGTTTGCTGTCCCAGAGGTTTTTTTTTTTGTTTGATTTTTTTTTTGTCAAAACAGCAACTATTTATGCATTGGATTAGTCTAATGTGCGTGTAATACGGAACATTATCTTAATAAAACTCCGATCATACATGTACGTCTATTGCCAAATTGGCAGCATCAACTCATCCGTGAAGCCGTTGAAAAAATAATAATGATCAGTTTGTTGGTAAACATTTGTTTCCAAATGCATCACGAAAGGCTCGCCCCAGCAGCCGCAGCAGCAGCAGCGGCCGAAGCAGGAACATTAGAACATCGGGTTCGCCGTCCACACGCCCGGGGTCCTGTCATGTACGCTTTCATCTGGCATCTGAGCGCTTCTCTCAAAGGTTAGCGTCGGCCGACTATTATAGGGGGAGACAAACTTGCCCAAGGAAAGAAAACATTCCAACATCAAAAAATGGCTCACATGGCCGGCTGCACGGCGCCAGTCAAAGGCCCTTCTGACGTTCGCCCATGTGCACAATGTCGAACAGTCGAGGGCAACTGTCAAAATAGAGAAAACGCGGGGAGACACGCAGCCGTATTTTATTTTTTTTTCGCTGCTCGGAATTGCCAAAACAACTCCAGCTATTGCGGGATGTTTTGGCTCATTTTTTTTTAAAAACTTCCTTCACTGACAGGAAGGGAGGAAAAATGACTTTAATGACTCTTCCTGGACAGTGACAGCCAGTGCAGTCGGCTGCTTCCTATGAACATCTGAGCTAGTTTCAAATAAAAAGCAGATTCTTGATCTGATAACGTCACTCGTGGATGGATGGATTATTGCTGACAAAAGCATAAAAAAATGTCTACTCCATTAAAAAAAGGAGTAAGTGGGAAGATTGTTGTGTTACTTCCGCTCAGTTCTGTAAGTGAGAAAATGTCAATGTAATTGGCCAGTAACGACTGGACAATGATGGTGTAGGACTTTCGTTCTCATCATTTGTTTAATTAGAAATAAAATAAATACGTTTAAATAAAATAATGCGTATATAATGAAAAACAGGGGGAAAAAATATGAAACACAAATGCAGCCAGAATCAGATTTGACAAATTTGAAGGCAAATGTCACTCTTGGCTTCCTTTCAGCAGGCTAATAGCAGGAAACCGGTGGAGCGATGGCTGTGTAGCCACCTGAAAGTCATCTGAAAGTTTTAGATCGCTCAAATGAAATTGTTTTGTTCAGGTTCAGGAATTGCAAAGCCTTCAATGTTTTACTATCTAGAATATCACAATATTTTCCCAAGATGTTGGTAAAATCCCAATGATAGAGCAGCCTGACATTGTAGCTAATTATTGATTGCGCACCTGGAATGCAAATCTACACCTTATCTGAGACGGAATCCAGTGGACTGAGCTCGTTTGTGACAGTCAAGGTCATTAGGGTGTCAATATCACGTCACAGGAGGCATTTAGAAAACCACTTAGACCTGGTAAGACAGCAAGTTATCGTGCTTGACAATCTGCTGGAAGATATGTGAAGCACAGACATCAAAGGAAACTGACGTCAGAGACAGTTGACCTGACACGCTTGATTACCAAATTTCTTTTGGATTCATGTCACGTTTACATCCGGAAAGCAGCCCACGCCCAATCTGGACCAATCAGCTCTGTTACTGCCAGCTAAGGCAGGTAGCAACGTCTAAAAAAAAAAAAAAATAAAAATCCAAAGCTAGTCATCAGTAAAAGTGAAACACGGCACAGTACAACAGCAGTTTATCTTCGCCTGAATCAAAGTAAGTTTAGAATTGCGGTAAGATATAAGCACATCACGACACGTAGGGTCTCCACATCTTACTTCGGTTGTTGATACTTTTTGTCATTTCCCTGCTTATTATAGGTTAAGTGTGTAATATTTTGAGACTTTGAAGAAGAAACAGCGACATCAGGTGACTACATTTTAGATGGCAGCGTCTGTCCCCAACTTTCTTAAAAATACGGTGTTGCAAGATCCGTGCTACATGTATGTTCTTACATATACATAATAGAAAGGGTAGGAAAACCAAATTACTATTGTCCTGCGATTATACACTTTTATGTATGTATTTATGGGCAGCATATTAAGCTTTTACCAATCTCAAAAAAATCTCAAAAAAAGCAAATCAAGCCAAGTATTACACAATGGACCTTCAAGTCTTCTGCTGGAAATGTTTCAACTTGCCTTTTCCTCATCCTCTCATCTTCCACTGTGGAACGTGTGAAGTGTGTGTCTCATCAAATCGCTCTGCGCAACAGTCGAAAGAAACAATGCAAGACTAGACAAAGACAAAAGGATCCCATGTCCTTGGATGGGGGGATGAGTTCTGAGAGAAGAAGGAAAATGTTCGTGACCGCAAACACTATGACCTTTCTACCACTAGCAGCGTCAAGCTGTAAATGGGGACGCCACTGAAACGCTGTTCATGTTGACATCCTGTTCAAGATTTTTTTTTCATCAGAACACCGACATCAGTCGGGGTGTGCAGTGCAAAATGAGACTTTTGATGAGGACAGCATTCAGCGGCATCTTAATGACTTTCATCTGAGGGTGAATGCCATCCAGTTCTAATAGCAGCACCCACGCTAATCTCTTCAGCAGCAGCAGCCTTTGCTTGCAACTCGTTAAAACTTCTTCTCGTCGGCCTCCGGTTTCGTTTCTCCGGTCTCCTCTCACCCTCGAACCTTGCGACACTTTCTACCGTAAACAAAAGAGATCGTCTTTGGAATCCGATGACACTTTTTTTGAAGGCCAAATTGAGAGCGCAGTGCGTTCGAGGATGGCAAGACGAGGAAGCAGGGCTGGGAGAGTCAAACACTATTGAACGAACCAGTTGTGGAGCAGGGTTTTTAAAAAAAAAAAGACTATTACGCTATTACGAAAAGTCAATAGCCACCAGCAGAGAGCGGCGACGCTGAATACAAAGCAGAAAAATTCATGTTTTTGTGTTTTTTTCTCTCCGTTTCCATGCTGACAATCGGGCTTCAGATCAGGAGTCCTCAGATCGGGAAACGTTATTCGGTTTCCCACTGGCTCAGTCATCACCCTCCGCTCCGCTCTACGAGCCGCTGGTCTGAGCGGTGGGCGTGGTCCCGCCATCCATCAGCTTTAACGTGCGCCACGTTCAGGGGCACGCGTCTCTATTCGTGGCTAATGTGACCTTTCTATCAATTTGAACCAATCTGGCCACTCGCTGACCTCGGCTATCACAGAGGCTTTTCACTGAATTGCTTCTTTGCCCTGCTCCTTTGTCTTTAACCCCAGGAGATGGACTTTGATCAACTGTTTGAAATTGCGGCACATCAGCAGGTTTTTTTTTCTCCCCCATCCACTGTACAGAATTCAATATCACGTTAAACAAAAAAAAAAAAAATTCTTCCTCGCGATCAATTTTATGGATGAGGCTTGTTTATTTGGAAAATAGTAAAAAAATAATGTTTGTCATTTTTATATGTGTGTGTATACGTGTACATATATATATATATATATATATATATATATATATATATATATATATATAATATATATGCGTGTGTGTGTAAATACTGTTTATATACATATATACACATATATACACACATGCATAAATACATACATATGTGCATATGTACATATATACACACATATAAATATGTATACATATATATATATATATATATATTTATAGAGTATATTCATATATATGTATATAGATAAATGTATCTTTGTAATAAATTTTATAAATGAATAAAATTAAAATGTATTGAGAGTGGAGGGGAATATTTCCACCATGCCAACATGACAAAACACCTCACTCGCTGCCACATGACTGACATACACGATGTACACGCTGCACATTCGATTAGCGAGGACTGTGACTGATGCATTGCCGCAGGAAGATATACAACATCCCCGGGTCAGTGTGTGAATACAGAGTGGATTACGAGCGCCGTGAAAGGTGGTAAATATGAGGCGGAGGTGGGTCACCGCGAGGGGAGGGTCGAGAAAACGCCCTTCAGACCCTCGGAAATATGATTCCCACTCCGGGGGAGATTTGTCAGGGCAGCATTAATTGGGGCCGTGGTGACAAGCGCAAACATGCTGAAACAAGCATCTCTCGGCCCGCAGGAGCAATACCAATATTTCATCCTGATCTCTTTCCGATAGGTAGACGCCACCGCAAACATGGACACACCTGATTTACCACTGCTCAAAAGTGTAATTGTGAGCCTGGACAAATAAAATCCCTGCCATCATTCGCTCCATGAGCGTTTCATGGGTAACGATTGGCGGGAGGGAATCTTAATTTTTCATTTCATTTTCCCCATCTTCTTCTTTTTTTAATCCATCCGGGACGTCACATTGATTGTTGCGAGTGTAATCAGCAGTCTTGGCAGCGTGATTAATAAAGACAAACATTGATGCCTCGCAGCAGAGCCGTCTTCATTGCATCCGAGCCGAAGGGGAAACAAAAGACGCCTCAGTCTTGATAAAATGACAAAGTTCAATTTGTCACATTGTAGCCCCATGGTGGAAATTTGACGTTGCTAAAGACGGAAGCCGGTATTTCTTGCATTACCAACAGCAGAAAGGGAGCTCTGAACACTTTTTTTGCAAAGAAAACGCATGCAGGTTACCAGACACTATACCAGGAACAGATTAAAATGTTGATTTAAATTCAGAGGTCTATTTTCCTAGACTGCCTTTTATTTTACTTTCAGGGAGGCAATATTCTGGTGCAACACATTTCAGCAAAATGAGAACATTACTGTGGAAGGGTAGAAAAAAGTATGCGGTCATTACCATTCAAGTGCCCTCAGTTTGTTACCTTCAACACATAGGGAGGAATATTTTTTAAATATATATATATATATATAATCTTTCATAATTTAATACCTTATTATGGAAAAAGGCATTGCGATTTTGCACCTATCCAATCACCCAAGGCTTAAGTCATCGCGCTGTTCAGGGACGTATTTCCGTTCTAAAATCTAATGCATTTATATATATGCGCATTGCAATTATTGTTTTCTTTTTTTAGTAATCATTTCAATCAGTTTAGTGTTGTTTTTTACAGCACAGCACCAAGGCCATGCATTTATTCTTCAACTGAAAACAGCTCGGCTGCTGCAGAAAAGAATTCATCCGCCGCCTCTCTGAGCCTTTATCGTCTAGTATTTGCAATATTGACTGCATATCTGCGAGTAAAGCTACGTCGAGACCCCACTCCACCGCTTCTGCAGAGATCATCAAAACTTAAGAGGCGCCGCACGCTTCAAACTTTTTCGGAATTTCCATATTCCAATGCCCTTCGGTGATTATTGCTCTATTTCGCGACACTCACGAGGTCTGGGGCCGTGGCCCTGCCTCCATCACTGTGGCCGTCTGGGTCGCAGTCACCCATGTCAAACAGGGGTACCGTGCACGCTGTCACAGCGCTCCCAAAAAACCCACCACGCACCGCCTCACTGCAGTGCTGTTTGATTCATCACCCGAGGCGGCCGCTACATTCATCTCTGGGAGTTACATGAAGGGGTCAGACAGTCATCACTGACGTGCCGGCACCAGCCGCTTCATTTTGCGGGACCTTGCCACCCTGGTTGTAGATATATCGCATGCAAAGTGGAGGTCAAAGAGAACAGCCGTGACACCAGATCACAGTGTATGTCGACTTCAAAAAAAAAAAAAAAAATCCCCCCACACACCAGGGCCAAACTGTACCTCAACGTTGTGCACGTCACCGCCTCCACACACGTGCACTAGATTTACAACAAATGGCTAATAGATTCTAGCAGTCTCCCAATTCAACATTTGACTTTGCTAAATTTCTACAGAGGATGAAAACATAGCGAGGTAAACATACAACAGACTGCCACTGCCAGCTGAGTCATCAACATCAGTTCACTCCCTTGGGACTTGGTTCTTCTGGCCCGCCATAACTTTCCAGCTGCTCCAGGAGAGGTGTGCCACCATCGTCTGAGTGCATTTGCCAGACCGACATCACAGGTGTGCGTTGTTCAGGTCTTCACTCTGTTCCGCAGCAGTAAACGAGTGAGCTTTACGTGTTACATGATATCAGCGGCGAACATTTTTTCCTGGATAATGTAGTCTAAATGTCCTTAAGGGGAAGATCTACTGGAGCCGAACCAAACTCATTTTAGAAGTCCTACTTAAGGCAGTGAGCTGTTAATAGTGTCCTACGCTGATGACACTCTAATGTCCCCACAACAACAACCACCCAACTCTTTTGCATCTACATCATACATCTGCTATTCCAAGTAACTCTGAATGTTCAATTGCAAATTATTCAGTATTTAATTAAGAAATATGCTGTCTGAATGCTGTGTATTGTTTAAAAGTTTTCACAGAAATAGTGAAAACAAAATCATATACATCTGGCCCTCTTTCTTAGAGTCATTTCTAAAATGATTATACGGGGCAACTTTGGTCGTAAAACAGCTTTCTACCTAAAAATTCAATCTGCAAAAATCAAACAATAAACTCCGTCTGGAATGAACTTTGGTGACTTTGGTAGTCAATATATAGAAAATACAGCTTAACACTCATCAGAGCTCAGGATGACAACCTAATAAAATCCGACCGGTGCTGCAGAGAGCAGCCTGACCTCATATTTGATGCATCGACCGCCTCGGCTCTGAGGAAGATCTTTCTTCAGTTTTAAAACCCCAACCCAGTCTTTCACCAAAACTCATGTATGAGTATTTTTAAAACATTTTTAAAACCATTTAAAATGTTCTCTTGACTTCTTTCGATCGTTTGATTTGCTTATTTCATTGCTAAAATAAAAATGAAATGCTTTGCCCGAGAGTCACGCTCCAGCAGCCGTGAATTGCAGCCTCAAGTCCGCCGCCACATCCTGCCGGTTATCACCGCCGACATTAATCCCCTGAATTTTTCAGGTCTCAAAACTCGCCGTGGACGAAATGAAAGGATGGATGATAAGCATGTCCTGAGAGAATTGTGCCAACTCAGACGCCTGCCTCATCCGCTGCCACTTTCACATCCATAAATCAAATGTTGGCCTAAACTGACAGGGGGAAGGTGTTTCCTGTGGCTTTTATTTCTTTGTTTATCTCAGCGTGCGCCATCTCTGGCAGCTCAGCACGCTCCCCAGAGTTACAGGTCACGGACAGAAAAATAATTTGCACTCGACGTGAAAAAAAGAATCTCTGTCCTCTGCTGCGTATCTGAAATCTGCCATTCATGAGGGGGAGAAACAAGGATTACAACTATAGCTTTTCTGTTTTAAACTGACATGTGAATATGAATTTTTGTTTCTGTTCACATTTAAAAGTAATTCAAAACCCTCTGTGGAGAGAAGATAAGTGATGATTGCAATACGCAATTTGTACACCTCTAGAGAGCGCATGTCAGCCATAACAAAGTGGCATTTGCTCTTCTGCTCCCGTCCTCGCTCGTATGCAAACAATGAACCCTGACTCGCAAGTAAAATCCCGGTTGATGATTAAAATATAATGCTAAATATAACTTGCTAACTTTAGCCAAAATGATGTTGGTTTGTAACCCTGAATCTAGGGTTACGTTCTGCTAAAAAAAAACAAAAAAAAAAACAACTATTCTCACATCTTGTTTCCAAGGGGACGACAGATCAGATCAGAGACAGACCTGCCTCCAACACACAACTTTGCGGCCATGAGTATTTTGTTCATCCAAAGCCAGTTGAAATAAACCAAAACCATACAGCCAGCATCATTTTAGCCAACCGTAGCATTAGCTTGTATGCTCTATCCATAATGGTGGTAGGGCTGCTGCTCCTCACCTGATAGTCAGGTGAGGAGCAGCACAGCTTTGCACACCAATTGTTACCTTATGCCAATCTGCCAATGATGAAAATCACACATTGTACCTTTAAAGATTTTAATTTAAATCAAATGCCTGCCACGTGACCGTTCTTAAAACAAAGTCCGACATTTGGTGGAGTTGCAGAGAGACAAAGCCAGCAATTGCCAAAATCATATATAACGACAGTGTGTGTGGGGGGCAAACGATGACATCACTGGTGGACCAGCTGTCACTGTATGCAAAATGGAAAAGGGTTCCGCTGAGAACAAGAGTCAAGCTTTAATGTGACCCCCACCACGAGTCAGTCGAAGCGTTTCATTGTGACAGAAGTCGACGCCACCGGCTGGTCCTCACGGTGGAAGGTGACACTTTGATGTGTTCCGCACCGGGACAATGGTGTCGCCCTTGAATGACGAGGGCACCGGGACTGTGTGAGAGTGATGTTAAAAACGCCTGTGTGATGAGCCCTGCTAGCACGGCGGCGGCGGCTCTTTTAACCCCCACAGCAGGTGTGTTATCAGGTGGCGCAGCTCTCGGCGAGCCTTCAGCTCCATGTCTTCAGAAAACAGCTCAGCCAGGGGACCACGAATGAAAAACTGCCCTGAGGCGACATTCTATCATTTTCACATTTTTATTACTGAGTGGGCTTTTCATTTTTGCATTTGCAATTTGCTAGTTTAATTGAATGTCCCACATGATGTGGAATTCACTTTGCAACTGTTTTCAAATAATGATAATAATTCTGCTATTCTTATTCTTATTCTTATTCTTATTCTTATTCTTATTATTCTTATTATTCTTATTATCATTATTATTATTATTACTTTAGGTTTTAAGCCTGTCAATAAAGACCTCTGAAATGAAAAAGGCCATGTTATAATTTATTCTTGTTCAGTCCAGAAAGTCAGCCCTCTGTGACATCACAGTGGGCACTTCTCCCAGGTCAGTGACAGCAGCCCCAGGCAAGTATTGTTTCACCACAACCTTGATGCTGCCATATTTCATCTGCTCTGCCATCCTCTCAAAGTTTGGACGGCTGTCAACGGACGGTTGATTTGCCACTGATCATGAATGAATGGTGTCATTGACATTTGCGGTTCCAAAATAAGTGAATTCAAAGGTTTTTATTTCTTTGATCCATTTATTTACTTATCTTTTTCTATGTTGTGAGCATTTGGTGTTTTGGGACGTCTACATCTTTAAAGCTGTTAACTACTTTAAACTATTGTCGCTGCATGCGTCGGAAACTGCTGACAGCGCATACAACATACAAAACGAAATGAAATAGATGAAGTACAAATTATTGTCAAAGCCAGTTTTTGAAAAAGACAAAAGCATCATGCCGTCTAATTCCACGTATCGGTGGACCTGCTTGATCAGTATCGACCGATGGATCGATTCTACTATGAGTTTTTGGAGCAATAAATGCCTGCACTGGGACGAAAAACTGAAATCCAACAACTGAAAAGATGTATCATATTGGGCTTTTGAAAGAGAAATGGAGACACGAAAAGAAACACTGGCCCAAACATGATGTTTTATCGTCAGTTCAAACTTCAAAACTTCAATCCCCTGTAAAATGTATGTTTTCACAGAAACGGCTGTTGATTTCACAAGTTCTGCCCTCCTCAACGTCTTCGGAGAGGTCGACTCTTGACTGCCTCAGGGCTGCTTTGCCTCTGGATCGGCGTACAGCATCAATGATTGGTTCAGATACTCGCACAACTCTGCTGTCATCCAAACTTCCACTCGCGGGAACTTTGCTTGTTTTGATTTATCTGATATTGGTGATTTTGTGTAATCAGCAGCGGCATCCAAACACTAGAAAATTGTGTTTCGCCACCTCTGACAACGCGCAGCAGCCAGTGCTCCTGCTGTAGCTTGCAGGCTCTGATTGGTTTCCCCAGTCTCAAGTGTGTTGCCGCTCATCAGGATGCTGGAGGTATGTAGCATATCAGATATATGATCTCAGTGGCTCAGGTTGAGTGCAGTTGGGAGCGCCGTGCCGGCCTCTTTGATACTTGTGTACACTAATGCTCTGGTTCCAGCTGAGGAATAAACCATACATCACAGAGTGATGTGCAGTAGTAACGCGATTATTTGTTGAATGAGGGCAACTACCGGCGGCTGAGCCGACGATTTGGACAGGTCTGAATTATGGCGAGCAGCTGTTTGAAATAAATTCAAATCCAACAGCGCTGCTTGGCAACACAAGATCTACATAACTGTAGAACTTCACAGTAAATCTACCTTTTAAAACGTGTTCTCCGAGTTCATTTTTTAAATTCTGTAGTTGAAAAAAGTTCTCTTTAGGTGTATAAAGGCTGAGGCTGCATACTGCATGAAACTGCCCGACTTGGAATCAGCTGTCCAAGAGTGTTGTGTTGCTATGGCACATTATAAGTTTGTGAAATGATATATTGTGCGCCGCCGCCACAAAACGACCTTAATGTCAGAATCCGATGCTTAATAAAGAAAATTATTTTGTTTTGTTTACACATAAGCCACAGTAGACACCATGGTCAGAGAACGCAATACATTTGTTATTAAATTGGGTGTTTGGGGGGGCTTTTTTTGGTTTTGTTTATTTGTTTTTCTGCCTCCATTGAGACAAATGCATGAGTTCATAAAATATGTGGTGGCAGTGTATCAAATCCCCTGCAGGAAATTCTCCCAGCCCTGGGCAAAAGTGCTCCATTTCACCCGCTGTCTTTTATCATCTGCACCTCTCACCTTTTTCTCCAAAATTAGTAGGCACAGCCTTCACCTTGGAAAACAAACAAATAAAACAATATTTTTAAAAGCCCACAAGCGGCAACACTACGTCGTCAGTCCCAGTGGGTGTGGGCAGGTTTCCCAAAATAACCTTCCACTCACCAAAGACAAAGCCAAAATCCTCCACTTGTGGCTTGGCGACAGAGCGCCCTCCAAACCCACGTGTAACTCAACAGTGGCCGCGCTAAAATATTAATGCAGGTCGGAGACGCCATTTGGAATTTTAAAATCCAAAAAGAGCCAAGTAATACTAATTTTTATTCTGCTATAATGTCAAGCAATAAAAAAAAAAAGCCTCCGGAGTCCGTGGGTATAATGCCCCAGGCCCTGTCACCTCCTTTCATTAGTGAATATCACAGCCATGCATGGGTGGATAAATCATATTTCCACAAAGGGCAACTTCAATGACATCTCATTTCAGTGAAGCTGCTTTAAGGACTCAATACTTGATGCTTATTTAAAAAAAAAAATGCATTGAAAGGCTGCAGGATAAAAGAATAATTTTCCTCCTTGAAAGAAACCAACACAAACGTTCACTGAAAACTGCAGAGTTTTTCTTCAAAGCCGCAGCACATACTTTTTGCCCACCCTTGCTGTACCAACACAAACTAAAACAATGAATAATGCCAGCATGGCTCTCCAGACTAGCTGATTTACACCAGTAGTCGTAATTATAAACATATGTCATTGTCAGATTTGCACCAAGCAATTTTCTCCATACATTAGATTAAGTCAGTGGCAGTCCTCAAACTCACACACTTCCGTCCTTAGTGTAACTTAGTGCTGTTGTTGTCCCAAGTCGCGAACTGCTGTTTTGCACTTTTCGGAAGTGTGTGTGTGTGTGTGTGTGTGTGTTTATTTTTAACCATAGCATAGCAAGGAGTATGTTAGCTCGCTATCTGATTCTGCCAACGCTGTTACGCCACTATTTGACCGATACGATGCTTGCTGTGGGTTGTCCATAGTCAGTTTTTTTTTTTTTTCACTGAGTTGTCAGAAGGATGAACTTTGGATAGTTGTGCTGCCAAGACATCTAAAATGAGATACAGAAGTATGCAACTTGAGTTAAGGAAAACAATGTCTCCCTTTCATCTTCAATAGACTTTTATCAAAGGCAGGATAAATATATAAATAAATACATTTAATTCCCAGGCCAGGAATTAAATTCAGTCCAGCATAACATTTTGAGTTTGTCATAGTCATGAAAAGACGCTGCAAACAAAAACATCATCTTATACAAATTGATGTCACGCAATTGGTCCGGTTCCGTTCGACTCCATCAGCATTGGAACTGCAGCATCACCCTGAACATTCACCCATATGTAAGGTGTGACACGCTGGACTTCTACACAGCACATTAATTATGTGTCACACAATAGAGGGACTGATGACAATTACTGCAAATCACACCGTTATTCAGCAGTGTTTTTTCTCCCTAGATTCATAATGAGTCGCCCTGTCCAAAAACCACTGTGCGGTGAGCGTCTTGTTGGCCGGACCTGACCTCCCCCTGCCTCGCAGCATCCTGTTAAAAGGGTTCTGCTTGACTTAGAGCAAAGCCCCCGACCCCGGGGGGCCTGGGACGGGGGTGAAGTGAGAAGAGGCGGCGGCACGCTGAGCGGACTTCTTCAGTGTGAGGTCACCGGAAAAACTGTTAAAAAGTCTCTGGGGTCAGCCGCGCCGCGTCACAGCTCTGCGCCCACCGCTGCAACTTTATTTCCCCACTGGCCTGAGTTTGTCAAAAAAAAGAGAAAAAAAAGAAAAAAAAAAAAAGGAGGTGCCAGACAGAGCTCCCTCTCATAACGAAAGGAGGGAGAGCCTGCCTGGTGGCTGAGGAGGCCGGAGCAGCTGCAGCAGCCACACCGTTCTGATGCTGCCACCCTGCTACTTAAAACCGAATTATCAGCGTCGCGACTGCGTTGCCTCAGCCACCTCCTCCTCCTCGTCCTCTCACTCTCCGACCTGCTCCGGGGGAAGGGGGAGGGGTTCGGTGCGTCATTGCCCAGCATAAATACAAAGCAGCGTCTGGTAAACAAGCTGGCTAAGCTGTCGCTTCGGCTCGGCTGCTTTGCATGTGTAGGCTCGGCGAGAGTCATACACTTGATGTTGCCCACCAGCAGCGATCAGATGAGGCCGAACTGTTAATTACTTCTGAGAGCAAGCATTTTTTTTTTTTTTACCTTAAGGTGTGAGCTTTAAAGGAGCGGGAGCACAAATGGAAGGTCATTAAATGGCAGCCGCTGCAACTCTCGCCTTGAATGGAAGAGGGAAAAAAAAACTGTTTCCGTGAGATTTCGCTCATAATCGGCACGAGCAGCAGAGTTTCCACCTGGTTTGTTTACTGCGGTGAAAAAAATAGCGCTTTGAAATTGTTTCCTTTGATGGACAAGGTTGGCCACCCCCTGTGAGCGTAAAGACGACTTCTCGACAAAAACAAAGGAACTTGTAATGTAAAATTTAAAAGGACGTACTGGAATGAAAACCAAAACAAAACAAGAGCCAATGTATATTTTTTATATTTGTTATTATTCCTGGAGAAAGCCACTTAAAAAAAAAAAAATGTTGGCACTGTTGTGTTTTATTTATGCAGTACTGTATGTATATTTACACTAGGATCAGGTCCACTGTACTGATCCACGCTGCATCGGGATCCAGAACTTGGACCTCCTCTGGTTTTATTTGTTTGTGGTTTTGACCACCTGACTTCATCAAATAGAAAACATGGGAAAACAGAGTCTAATAGTAACATTCTTTGCAAAATGCATAATTACCATTAGATGCCACGAAATGCGACCGCTTTGGGCCTTTAAGAGCGCTGCAGGTCAATAAATATTACATATGAGTAACCTATACAGTGGCGGGAATGGTAAAAGAAAAAAAGAATCCTCATTTAATGACTGCTCCCACTCATCACAGCAATTAATTGCCTTTGAGGCAGCCGCCTTCTTATGTTGACAGTCACCACTCTTTTAAATATATATATATATATAGCCTATACGTACACGCACGCATGCGCACACACCCTCACACACAAACGCTATTTAATGTCCTGGCAACAACTCTTTCCAATTTGATACAAACGATGAGTCACAAAGGCTGAGCAATATATAAGCAGGATATTCTACAGGCCCCACTCTTCGCCCAACAGCTTTATCTCATTCTGGAGGATCCCGCGGGGCTCGCCGGGCCAAGTGAGACCTCCTCCACTGAGTTCTGGGCCGACCACGAGGGTCCCCTCCCTGCGGCTCTCGCACAAAAAGACCACCAAATCGAGGTCCCCCTCCCCGCAGTCGTCCCAATCACAAAGGAGCACTATTACCTCTCCCTCCAGAGGAATCTCATTCCACCTGCCTGAATCCCCAATCTCTTACCTTTTTTTTTCCCTCCCACTAACCAAACCTCGCAACCTGAGAGGGAGAGAGACTGAATGTAGATCCACTGGTGAAGGTGTGCACTCGCCCTGAACAAAACCGACCGTCAACCTTTGCCTCTACTTCGGGCTGAGGCGCAGCAACAAGCAGGACCCCACTCAGAGAGAGTAATCCAATCATTCCCGACGGAGAGCGGCCGTAAGTGCACAATGCGTTTGGTGATTCAGGGGTCCTGCGACGGCGTCGCACAATTGCGATTGGCTGTAATGATATATTACGTTATCAGCGGCCGCATGGACATTTGCGCACGCTGGCTGCAGAAATGGAAGACCAAACGAGCCAGAGGTGTTTTACAGATAAATTAAACGGCGACGTGTTACGGCAAAGGTAATATTTTACACGATAGTAAAAGGTATATATGCGTAGCGCACTTAATGTAAGATTTATACCACAGCTGCCCAGAACAGCACTGGAAATAACCCCCCCCCCCGCACCAAATAAATGTTTTTTATATATCTGTTAAATGGTTAATACAGCAGTATGCTCAAGGTTGTTAAAATTTGTATAGATATCATTGTCATTCGTGAATTTTTATATCCACCGATTACAAAACAGTAGAAGAGGCAGTAAAGCGCATTATTCTTTCTTAATTGGGGTGTCAAAGTAAAGTTATTCCCTTGCATTCCTGAACCGAAAAATGTGCTTTTGGTTGAGTGTCAGATTAATTTCCGACATCACAGAGAAGCCCAGGGAGCCCACCCACATTTAGAGGGATTCAAAGAACTGTTGAGGTGTTTCAGCTGTTATTTGCCAATTATGCCAACAATATTTTCTTTTTAAAGATCTATCTATCTATCTATCTATCTATCTATCTATCTATCTGTCTATCCATCTATCTACCCAGAATGTATGTAACAGCTATGCTACAGCTAAGCAAAACCTTGTTATCTCTGCCTCTCTCTTCCACCGTGGCTGTGTCCACTGTGGGATTCAGCTCATTTCAGTCTCAAAGAGGATTGGGGGACCTAAACCCGCCGAGAAGCTGTAAATTAGTGACACTGTTTTCACTTTGGCCAGTGAGGCATCATGAAGTGGATTGAACTAAGCAGTGGCCGGCAAGCTAGCCGTCTGATCTCTTAATGGCGAGACCTTTCCCAATTAGGCAGGGTCTCTCTCTTTCACCCTGTCCTTATCCCTGCACTATGTATTCATGACAAAGTGAACTCCAGACTGGAACGAGACGCGGCGGCATCTGGACTCGGCGTCACTCGTACACACCTGTGTGTGTGTGTGTGTGTGTGTGTGCGCGCGTAGCCGAACGCGAGCCGTCTCGTCATTTCTGAGCTTGGAAAAAAAAACAAAAAAAACCCGCGACGTGATGCAGCACCGGTGTTCATCAGTGAGGAGACGTGACAGCCTGCAGCCGCGTAGGCGTCCGAGAGAGGAGAGACGGGAGTCAGTTCACCCTGCTCCACTTTCCCCGCATGACATTCTTCTCTTTCCACGGCATATTAACCAGCGTAATCACACAACAGTGCTGGCAGCGGGGTAATGAGCGCAGACAGCGTCATGTGGTCACCTGCTTCTGATGCTATCAGCAGGAATAAAAATAAAAAAATAAATGAATGAAACAATACGAATGATACCAAACTGCAACAGCCTGCTAATATTTTGGTACGTGTAGCACAAACATCCGATTTGATTTGGCTTGTTGAGGGAAAAAAAAAAGCTATGTTGTTGGCGCATTTTGTCTTGACATGAGATCTATTTTTGCTGTTCTAAATCAAATATATTTCTCATTACACGGGCGCCGTTTGAGGGGAGGAAATGCTCATTACCACACAACGCAGTTAAACTCTTTGTAATAAAAGTCATTGTCTTGTTTGCTTTCCGGGAAGAAGGAACAACTTTGCTAAACACTTTCTTCATACAAATTACACAACCAAAGAAAAAAAAATTCTGCAGGTTGGTTTTAGTGGCATTATAAATGGGTTCTTGTAACGAAGTGACACAAGGACCTCCCAGTGTTCTCCAACGCCATGTGTGTTATCAGCCCGGAAACTGTCCCCGCTGGACTGAAATGATGGCGAGATTAAATTCAGCCTGGAAATGGGTCAGGGGAGTATCGAGAGTATTATTTCCTGTCCTTTTTCTTCCCCTTTTTTGATCAAAGATTTTTTATATCTAGTCTAGACAGAAAGGGTTCTTAGATGTCTCAAGTTGAACAGGTTGGAAGGAAAAAAAAAGAAGCCACCTATTTCTCCGGCAGCGGAAGATTTGTGGTAACTGCAGACGGAGGTGTCGCCGGGCCGAGCCGACACACTCCATTTTCCTCCGGAGCTGATCCTTCGTCTCTGATGGAAACGATTTGGAGCTGTGCCGCGCTTAATATGGCTTTTTGTTTAACTTGTGACCTTTTACAGAGGAAGGTGCAACTTTTGAGAAGAAGTTTTGCTTTTGCAGCTTGTTGTTGAGAGACCTCCCTGCATTATTTTTTTCCAGGAAGTGCGAAAGACATTCAGCCTGCCAACCGTACACGTCCGACATCATAGACATGAAACTGACACGAAAAGTGAGGAAATTTGTTTTTGGCTGCCATCTCAGAGTGCGTGACCAGGCTGGGAGGAGGTGCAAGGCTTGCGCGGCTTTGTGTAGTTTCCTGCACATGCAACCGAGGCTCCAGTTTGTTAAACAAATGAAGTGCGTAGTTGCCAGCACGTCTCCTTTCTTTGGACTTCAATCGTCCGAGCCGCCAGACAAGAGTCGGAACAAGCAGAACGAGCCGTTTGGCATCGGTTGAGAAAATTTGAGGCTTTTTTTCCCCCAAGTGCACAACCCTCAACCCATCCGCTGGTCAACACACGAATGCATGTTCCTTACAAGGGTGGCAGCGTTTAAAAGGGAAGCAAAGAGGCTTTCCAACACTAAGACGTGTTGCCAAGAAGTGTTGCTACAGCAAAGCAACAGTCTGCCAAACACAAATTACCTGATTTATGTGCTAAATTTAGACAAAACTCACTTAAATTAATCCTGAACGCCAAAGGAGCAGCTCCCTTGAAAA
This sequence comes from Nelusetta ayraudi, assembly GCF_046127955.1. Lineage (NCBI taxonomy): Eukaryota > Metazoa > Chordata > Actinopteri > Tetraodontiformes > Monacanthidae > Nelusetta > Nelusetta ayraudi. The sequence continues at coordinate 12,021,612 of NW_027466098.1, read as the reverse complement.
GTAACAGATTTAGCCTTGTGTTTGCAGCCTCCTGAAATAAAAAAAAAACTAATTTTCAGCTTCCTTTCACAGCTGAGGCTTTGTTGGACCTTCCAAAGAGGAAACGAGAATAAACACCTGGGTTCCTTTTGTGACATGACCAAGGGCTGATTTTCAGAACTGTGCCTCCACTTCCTGGGAAAATGGGAGAGCCATGAGTAAATGATGGGCTTCTCTCATTTATGGGGAATTAGTTGACAGGTCAGAGACATCTTGTGAGAAGACGCCGTTGAGGTAAATATTTTTCAGTGCAGCCGATAATTCCAGGGCAACGCGGCGAACACACCGCTACCGGTACGTTTTCACCATTTCAAACGGCTAATATACTTTTAACTCGTCCTGCTTTGGATGCAGGAAAAGAGATGAATGAATTTATGAGGCGATGCACTTTGATCTCGCTGTGTTGTCTCTTTCTTTTGGACGGAGGAAGCACCTGCTTCAAACACATTTAGGGAGATTAGAGGGAGCCGGAGCTTGTTATCTTTGCATTCCACGCTTGTGTCTTTCACAGGACCGGAATTTCAATGCGGGACCAGACAGTGTGAAAGTGTCTCCACACACACATGCGCACACACAGAACACAGACGTCGTTCATTTTGTTGGAGAAAATGTTGCTCGACCGCGCCAAGGACCCTCTAATAGATAATAAAGTGCAGTAATGTTTTTGTGAGACATTAAAGTGATGGCAGACTTCTGAATAAAAAGCTTGAAAAACTGAAAAAAAAAAAAACAGCAATTCATCTGTACGCTTTTTTTTTCAAAGCGTTCCTTCTAAGATTGACTGTACGTATATACTGACGTACGGACTGTAGCCGCAGATTTTCATCTACTTCCAATATGCGCTTTACTCTTTTTTTGAAATAAATAAATAAATAGAAAAAACAAAAAAAAACACTTTTGTTTAGCTGGAATGACAGATGGTTTGTTTCAACCCTTTGGATTTAGACCCATCTGGTAAGCAGCCCATAGGCGGAATTTGTAAAAGGGAGGTAAAAACTGTAAAAAGGTGAGTGAAAGAGCATTTTGTCTTTGATTTTTGTCTTTGATGGTCTGGCACAGCTAGTTTGGGCTGGTCACTAAACCTAGTGGTGCAAAGTTAGCCGGCACTGTCAAGACTGGTGCCAGAGCTGGTTGGGACTAAAGTGAAAAGATGTTGTCCGCCAAGAAAAGCCATCAGTCTGCTTCTTTGTTCATTTATTAATGGCAGTTTTGATCAAACTACCACCTTTTAGCAGCTGCCAGGCTCGCTGCCTTTTTCCCTTCTTCACTTTTGTCTTCTCTTGAGGCTTTTAAGGGCCGTTACCAGCAGTTCACTCCGGCTTTTGTCACTAAAAGGAATTCATTGTGGAACTAAACATTTTCAACCAAATTTTAAAACGCGGCTGGCTGTTTGAGTTTGACACATTGGACAGTCTGGATTTGTTGTTGAAAGCACTCCAGCAGGTTAGTCCTCATTTTTACCATGGCCTGTCACATGTACCACAAGAACACAGTTTTAATCTGCACGACGTTTGTTCCTTAAAAGCCCATCGCATTCAGAGATTTTTCTGTCGTTCAAAAAGCAGGATTACTTTATTTTTCGTCACAAAGTTCTGCGGCAAAAATAAGTAGCCCGAGCTCACATTGTCACATTGCCTCGATCGTGTGCGGACGATACATGGGTAGGCGGCAAATCCCAAAACAAATCCCAGCAAGAGGGATTATGATCTCATCATCTGGGGAAAGGCGATGGCTTAGATTGATTGTGTGCTGTGTCTTTCTCCCTACCAAAGAAAGTTTTTTTGTTTTGGTTCCCTTATTCTTGCGGCTCACGTTGCAAATCTTACGCCTGCACTCGGGATAATACATTTGCATTTTGCCCCGGGCGAAAGTGGCCAAACAAAATATCTGAAAAACGCACGCTTTTATTTTATTTTTTTATTGACAACTGGGAAAAATCGAAAATAATACTTAACTTTCATTGCCACACTTACTTGCAATTTGTTTTGTTCGTGATAACCTGTTATCTCCCACCATCTTCCCCATCAAGTTCGTCCAATTGCACACCGTTTAGAGGACGGGCTTATAAATGAAGAGGGGCCGAGTATCAAAGGAACATTAACAATCGAGCCGACTAATGCCTGCCCGGCACTGTATTGCTAATAACATCCCCGGACCCTGGCCAGCGGTTGGGGAGCACCGGCGCAACTGGGCCCCCTTGCTTTGTAGATCTCATTTGATTTTCAGTGCTGACAGTGGATGCGGCAATTTATGCCTGCACTTATTCAAGTCGATGGAGATCAAAGAGAGCCGTCCGACCCACCCTCCACCCCCACTTCCGCCCGCCTCCGTCCTCCCCCTCTTTACTTCCGCCACTGGATTCATCCAATCCCCAGCGTGAGTCCTCCCACCTCTCACCCGCTTGAACCACAGGGCTCACAAACCTGCTGCAGCTGAGCAAAATAGTGCTGACGACACCGAGAATCTCTCATGTGTTTTACATGTTCATCAAAACCTCATCCATCCATCAGGTGAACGGCACGTTTTTTTATTTATTTTTTTATTTTTTTTTATTTTCCTTCACAGAATCAGAGACGCGAAACGCAGCAATTGTTCCCAGGTCTTGCCAAGCCATGTGAGTGATTGCATCACTTGTGACTGGCATCCTCAGCACAACTATGGACGAGGTTATTCTTAAGCTTTGAATATCCATCAAGATCAACAGCTCATCCATTATGAAACGCGCAACGCAGACCCACACGGCGCACGCGTCTCATTGCATTTTGCTCCTGTGCAACATTTTATCTGGAGCAGTTTGCACGCAGTCACGCCTCAAACTCGTCATCACCCGAAATGATCATTTCATCCGCTTACAACTCCACACGATGTCAGTAGCTGCGTTTCCATTACAGTTTTACTGTAGTACAATTGCGATTTGCAGGTATTAATATTGAACGGTGTGAAGCGCACAAGCCGTAATTCTCGTAAAATCTCGTCCCCCCCGCGAGAATTACGTTTACTTTTGTTTGTTTGTTTGTTTGTTTGCCGTCAAGAATGGTTGTTATCATTTTTCTTTTTGATTACTTGCAAAAAAAATATTCAGTTTCCTCCTCCGTCCAAACATAACGCGACATTTTCACTTGAAGTGAACTGATCGTGTTTTCACGTCCAGTGACGCGTAAATGCAAAAAAAAGTGTTTCCATTAAACTTTTGCAATCTACCGCTATATCGATACATCTGAAAAAAACAACACCTCATGAGAGGATAAAAACCTCTCAGTGATATTTAAGAGGTTATTCGACGTTTTGGGCATTTCCATTACCAGTTTTTTATTGCGATATATATGCAAGGTTTTGCGCAATTCTAGGGGTAATGGAAACGCAGCAACTGAAGCATGCATTCTTAATTCCACAAAACTGTGTTGGAGAGGGACAGATCTCAGGGTCGTCATGCATTCAGCATAAAAATAAAAAAAAATTCCTTATTCCTTGTGTGGTGCCAGAGTCCTTGGAAGAAAAAAAAAAAAAAAACCCAGCCGTCCAATCTGACTTGCTACGAACACTTGCCGTGGTGACAGGCTGACAAGCTCGTGACAGATTTCAAGGATTTTGAATTCTGTGAGTACGCTGGCAAGAACGGAATTCCGGCTGAAACACAACTTCGTTGCCGTTTTGGGGGCTAAATTGGGGCCGGCGAGTCAGACGCTTGGACACGTTATATTTTTCTGTCTATCGTCACACTTGAGTGCGTGGGTCATCATGGGCTTCCACCGCAGCAGCAACAGTGAGGTGGATAGGAAAAAAAGGGGAAAAAACCGTCAGGAGAGCCTGCACCGACGTCGCGGTAGGCGGAAAATGGGTCAAATATCAATTTTGGGGGAAGTATCACTTTAAGAGAAAATCAATCTCGAAGCCCGCCTGACAGGCTCTCACCGCCATAGGAATATATTACACCCACGTTCCCTGTAAATGGTTTGTAACATCTGCAAGAAAATTTGATGCAATGAATATTTACCAGCTAATCGACGGCGGAATGCTGATACTGCTGACGCAAGGGACAGGTGAGGTCACGGCGTCGATAAAATGTTTATATAAACTTATCCAATTATGTAGGAGGACTTACTCACTTACTCACTACTTACTTTAAGAGGGTAGTTGCCTCCATGCTTGCTGCTTTTTGGCTCTTGTAGCGACAGGTTTGAAAACAGAAAGGTCGCGGTCCGCCTTTTCTTTGACTGCTGCTTCTGTAACCTTAAAATAGACACTCAACAGCAGTGTCCATTCAGAGGTTAAGTGTGTAGTATTTGGAGGTTTTGAGAAGAAACAGTGACATCAGGGAGTTACACTTGAGATTGCAGCACTCACCGACTCACCCTCCCTCTCCCAACTGCAGTGGCCTTCGCACACAAACCTGGGTACCTCGTCCACCTTCTTCTTTGTTGGTTAATTTGAGGATGTGAACAGTCACGCTAATAACGAAACGCGTTGTCAAGCGGGCTGGTTTGTCCACCTCAGGCTTCCTTAGAAATATGGTGGAGGAAGATGGCACCAAACTGGGAGCAAGACCCTTAATCTATGTATATTCTTATATAGATGTTCAATGGGTAGAAAAACCAAATTACCTTTACTGTACTGTGAGTATACACTTTTAATAATCTATTTATGGGCGTGTGGGAGACCGCAGAGGCCTCCCCACGTAAATGGGGATCGGGCAGAGCGGACTGATGTAGCGGAGGTCAAACCAAGAGCCAGGGAAGCGTAAGGTGCCAGGCAAAAAGTATATTAAGCTTTCCCCAAATTTTACAGACTAGACCTTTAAAAAAAAAAAAAAAAAATTCCAACCCAGTAGCTCAAGATAATCTACACTCTGAACAGTTTCATCTATTCTTTTTACAATGATGCGAAAATGCATCGCTCTGTTAACAAAACTAACTTAGCTAGCCGGCGTCGCCGCTCACCCGAGGAGGAAGACATCAATGTTTAAATCAAGCGCTCCTCCGAGGAGCTCCCTCAGTCGTGCGAGCGAGCACGTCTCCCTGCCGCGGAGCCATAACGGTTGATAGTCTCGAGGAAATGGGTCAGAACTTCTGGAGAGAGAGAGAGATAGAGAGAGACGTCTTTGTTGTGCGCTTCCGCAACTTTTCTTTTATTTGTTTCCGAGCATCTCAACTGGAGCACCAAGCGATTCCATTATACTCAGTAGGCAGGAGACGCCTCCCAGAAACTCACCCACCAAACAACAGATGAAAGGCGGGTTTTTTTTTTGTCCAACTAAAAGTTTCTTCCCTGCTCTGAATTTAAAGCACACGCGGCTGCACTTATGCCGTCTTTAATAATGAGTGAGGCGAAGCACGGGTTCAAGTATAGCGGCCTCGCTGTTTCATGTTAACTGCGGCTCATTACGGCTTTCGCTGCGGCGGACTTGATCTTGTGCGGGTGCAGCTGCACGCGCAGACCTGGCAAATCACAGACCGCCACTGCAAAACGCACCCGATGCGATTAAGCGCATTTGCATGGCGTGCAGGACTCGTTGTGGCCAAAAGATGAACAGCGATGCTATTTCACGCGACCAGCGAGCACGGCGGACGCGAGTCGTGACGGAGGGATATTTAAATCCACATTTGTGCCCGCAATAACAAAAGGCCAAAGATGTTGAGGGGAAAAGAACGCTCACCATTTGCCTAATTGCTGGGAGTGATGCCTGTGGTGACGGCCGCTGTGATTTATTAATGGCTGCAACAAAAAGTATGCAAATGAAGGCTCCTTTGTGATGAAACGCTAATAACATCTGTTCCATCTCTTTCCATCGCGGCTGTGTTTTTTTTTCCCCCTGAAAGAAGTTTGTGGACGATGTGCAACTCATAAAAAATGCAAAAACATTTTTAAAAAAGGGAGAATTTAAAGGTGGATGTGAGGAACGACTGGGGGATATAGTGATGTGCGAGCCCTGGACAAATCGTTCAAAAGTCGAGTCATGAAACATGATTCCTTGCCCCTATTGACTCGTTCGAACTCACTAGCTATCGCTGGCTAGCTAACAGCAAAGAAGACACCTGACAGCAGACAACTATTGAACCACTGCTATTTTGAATTCATTTGTATAAATATATTGTCTACTCACTGTAGTGGCCCTGTGGAGGGAGTTGGGGGGGGGCAACAACTTGTTTTCTTTTTTCATTTCAACTCTCTCTTTCCCTCCCTGCTATGAAGCTTGTGTGGGTGTCTGCACACTGAACATTTCATTCAGTGACTCAAAAGACTCAATAAGCTGCTACATAAAAAAAAAAAACCGCTATGTAAGTGCAGTCAACTCATTATTTATTTGACTTTGGACTGAAATCCGCTTCGAAACATCGCTGTGAGATGGCACCATGATTCAGCCGTGCATTATCAAACGCAGGCTCATGCAGCTGCCTCTGCACACAAGCCATTGTCTACTGTACTCGGTCCAGCGCATCACAAAGAAATCCTGAGAAAAATAAGACCTTCACCTCTATGCCTACGCAGTGTAACGGGCCAAACCCTCTTTTTTTTTTTTTTTCCAGAAAAAGAAGAACTCTGCACTATACAAGAGAACTCACATGACTGTGAAGGCTGAATTGCAGCGGCAACACCCGTTGGAACTGCAGCGACAAGACTGCAGCCTGGCGGAGCAGCACACAAAGTGGCAGTGGAAATGTGACTCATCGGCCGTGAACGTTTCCGCGTCCTTGCGTTGTGTTTATCGTCAATGTTTGGGCCCCACATTTGTAATTTCGCGCCGTAACATGTTTTCATTTACACACATGAACATGTGGCAGCAGCAGTTGGTCAAAGATCAATCCAGCATAATTGGACTCCGGTGCTGAGCGTTTCAACTTGAATATGCTTGTTCCTGGTGAACGTTTTCCCTTGCACAATAAGTGAGCTCCAACTTCGTCCGGGCATTTGTCTTAATAAGGGAGAGCCAGCTAATTGGAAAAAAAAACAGTGAATAGCCCGACTTATGCATACAAACATGCATAACAGGACTGTTGCCCAATTCAAATGTATCACATTTATCAAAATTAGTAATACTGATTGCCGTTCTGCACAGATTACAATGACAACTTTCCTTTAAATGTCAGGACAACTATCTGGTGCCTACAGAGCACTGTGCTCCCACTGAAATGATAGCCAATGATTAGCGACGACGACCACTCTGCAGAACCGGCAACCCATGTGGTCATTTTTGTTGTTTCTGAGTAAGATAAAAAACGGTATATATATTGTGTGCATTGGTTTATACAGCACCAAACAAAATGGAGGACAGATTTATCCATTTTCCCAGTTCAGAGCAGTGAGGGAAAAGAAAAGGACAATCGGTTAGTCGCCTCGTCTGAGGTGTCATCGGCAGCTCAACCTTTTCAAATGTCAGGTGTGTCCTGCAGGCCGCGAGGTTAAATAAGAATTTAGCGGCGGCGCTGTTTTTCTCAAGCAAGTATTTCTTGCCTCTGGTTTATCTTAAGTAAATGGGCTCTTGCAATTAAATTTGCACACAAGGTTTACATTAAGGTCATCATTATTCGTGTTTTGCTGTTGTTGTTTTTTTTGCCTGCAGTGACATCAGCGACTAGCAGCAGCTGGCTCCCTGCCTTTAAGGTAATAGCTTCCCCCGTGCTAAATTGTCCATTTGTCAACAAACGTTTAAGGCACTCTGAAAATCCCGCCCGACCCAGGATCCCCCCGCCGGCCCGCCTCCACCCCCCACCACCCCCCGCACCTGTCACTGAACACGTTGCCCCGCTGCGAGGCTGCGTGCCGCATTTTTGAAAAGCAGCGCCACAAAGCAGCTGAGCGGAGGCAGAGGTCCGTGCCACCGCTGTAAGAGCCACATCAACGGCTGATTTTCTCCCTTTATCCTCCTGCTTATCCTTTTGCTGAAAGCTGTAAATGATGTGCGGCCCACGGCTTATCCGGACCTACATCTAGGGGGCTGGCCACCGCGACGGGGCTTTGGGAGATAGTCAAGGGTCTTGATTCGCTAACACCACCTAGACGAGGCTTATCAGGCTCGGCAGACGCTGCTACCAAAGGCAAACCTCTGGTCCCGTGTAGACAGCAGGGTGGCTTTTTTTCGTGGGTGGGGCGGGAGGGGGGCGTGGTCAGTGTCAAAATGTGACACTTCAAAGGGGGTCCTGTTATGACAAACGGACTTTGCAGCTCTTTAAAATGTCTTTTTGCGTTACTGTCATCCCAACTAACACAGCAAGTATAAAACGCTTGGACATTTTCGAGGTAGGCTGGCTTCGTCTTCGTTACTGCATTAAAAGCGGCTGTTTGGACTTTCAACGTCACAAGTTCAGTTGATTATCATAGTGACGCCTCTCCAGACTTTTTGGGTTTATTTTCTTTTTTTTAATGAGGTTGAGGCATCACTGCATCCTCACCCTGAGAGATAGTCGCCGTCTTCCCCCACTAGCTAGAGCTAGCACTGGCCAATCACAATGGCTGTCTCACGGTGGAGCCACAGATGAAGCGGATTGGTAAGGGAAAAAAAGCCTATTCAGGCTTGTTGGATAAGACCTGCACACCCCAAACTAGGACTTTTCTGACCAAACAAACCTTGGTTATTATTGGAGGCAACTAAATAAATGTATTAAACCTGACTGTAATAGGCTCGCCTTTAACGGTAAACCTTTGTTTTGCTGTCTAGTTTGCACGCACGAGCATCATCCTTCATGATTTACCACCATAAATAATTCATATGCCTCACTTTGGGAAAGGAACCATTATTTTATGGCTTACCTTTATTCCAGCACGCTGCACATAATGGAGGTGATCATTCAGTGAACTGGCCACGACCAGTCGCACGCTTTGCGACCGCAACGTGTAATTAGAAACCAAACCGCTAATGCATGCGTACATTTATCTAAATCACAGTCAGTCAGCTGGATACCCACAGTGGACTTAGCCTGCTTGGATAGTTATAGTTAATGAAAATTATCATCATTATTATTATTATAATATATTCCTTTTGCCGAACAAATTGGGCCTATTTGAAGAGCAGTTATTGTGAAGTGATTCAATGTTTCAGAAACATAGTGTCATCGGCATAGTTTATCTCCTGGGGGAATTTATGTGGGATTGTTTACAGTTTGCTTATGCAAAAACCCAAAGACATAATGAGGCAGAAGCATCTACAGTGGTTGGTGCGCAGGACTGTACATCATTATTACAGTTGTTACCCGGGATGGGGACGTGTGCTCTTTGGCCAGTATGCTGCATGTTTTAACAAACAACATGAAAACTTGGCTCAGCTAAATTTACAATCCATTGAAAAGCGAGTAAATCTCTTCGACGGTCCCCATCTTTCAGTCTCATGAATGTTTTGATTATTGGAATCCCGTTCCTGACACAACCCATCCAGACTGAGAGAGCAGCACAAGGAGGACACTCAGTGAGCGCCCGCTTAAGATGAAGCTTGAATGCTTTTTTTGGCATTACCTGGCTGGTAATTATGGCAAGGACTCTACTAGACTCTACTATAGGCCACTGTAACTGAAATTTTAGAAAGCGTGAGCTAAAATATCTGTGATGTCACCGAGGAACCTCATTGGTCCGTCTGTGTGTTCCTCACACACAGAATAAAGAAAAAAAGGGGGGTCGGGGGGAATAAAAAAGATTGTGTGTGTAATCATATTAATGAAAATATTAAATGAGAATGACATGAGGTCTGAGACTGGAGGCTGTGATTCATCGATGTCAACTAAGGCTCCCACTCCCTGCAGCTATTTTGGTCCATCCAAAGTGGAAAGTTTGGAAATGAAAAACAGTTTCTGTCTAACTCGCTCCTTTTCTGCATCTTTCTTTTATAAACCTTTGAGTTTGCAACCTCAATGCATCCGAGCCTGGTTTCATTGACCAGGGCTATTTCATGCGGACACATGTGTCTCATTAAACCCGACATTAATGGAAAATGTAAATGAAGCTTAATTCAATTATCACTCAAATTACACTGCTTAACTGTGTGTAGTTGGCATATTTTTTGATCCCTTTAATGAATCTGTTCACCTTGGACAACACTGAAATACTGATTCTCAGCTTCAGCCCCCAGTGGCAGCAGCGACGAGGACGGTAATGGCAAGTCCATCAAGCGATAACAATCAATAAAAAGACAAAGAAATGTGCCACAGCCAACGTGTGAATACGGAATTGTGTGAAGTGTTGTTGTTTGTGGAACGTGAGGTTGATTCCTGCTTCAGAGCGCGTGGATTATCAAGTGATAATTACTGCTATGTGTCGTGTTCAGGAAATTCATAAAAATATTTCTTTATTTTTTTAAATTAGAACGTAATTGCGAGCCACTTTCACCTTGGTCTCTTACAGTATGCTTTTTCAGCAGCTACATGGAGGCCACCTGTGAAGGCAGGTGGACCTGGAGACAGGGGGTCTGCATCTCTTTCTTCTCCTCTCCCTTTCTGTGCTACTGCACTTGCTCCTGCCGCCGGGTCAGTCACTCTAATGATGCCAGGAGCAGCACCGCCTCCAGTGGACCCATCTCATGACCGTCTGATTAGGTGCTGACTGACCAACCCGGAGCTCAACAGTCTACGAGTTGTGCAGATGACTGTGAGCTTCACGGACATCTTAGCCCGCTGCCCTTTAGCACCCTTAGTGCCACGATCACCTCGGACCTCCTGTCCTTCACTAACATAAGACCAGCAAATGGTCACTCTGGTCAGTTAAATCCAGGGCATTCTCTCACAACTTCAGAATGTGAATACTTTTTGCCACCTCTGGTTGGTCATTTAGTAGGTTCGCCCATTGCTACTATTACCCATGATGTTCGTGCCTCGTCTTTTCTTCTTAACACCGTTCATAATGATGAACTAATTGGTGTGAACCATCTTCCACTCGATAACTTTCCCATTTCCTTGACAAGAGAAGGACAAGGCCAGTGCACACGTGGGCCGTGGGTAGGGTTGCCACCCGTCCTGTTTTTCCCAGAATTGTTCTCTTTTTTCACCACCTTTCCCGGGAAAAATAAAATCCCTCCCAGGACACAATTTGTCCCGTTTTTTAGGGAAAATGACAAAACCTCATTTGATTTCCGTCTGTGGTCTACTGCCGTAAAATACGCGATCCCATATTTGGCAACTCAAAAAACCTGTCCCGTAATGAACTGATATGGGACGCACTTCACTTTGTCCCGTATATTTCCGCCTACCCCCCCACCCCCCTGTCGACAGACTTGAGACCCCTCCCCCCCCGAGATGCCGAGATCTCCCAGATTTGAAACTCTAGGAGGTGGCAACCCTAGCCGTGGGTACACTTTGTGCAGGTGAGGAGCCAAGACTTCGCCGTCACTGCGGCAGCGAGAGTGATTGCGCGCGATGCCCATTCGGGAACAGAAGGATCATCTCACCGCCATATGCTTGTGCATAATTTCTGCATCTGCTGCCGCCTCTTCCTCCTCCTCCTCCTCCTCAAACCGAGCCTCCATATTTTCCTTGTTAGGGACAGTCAGCTCCGAGCATGGCAGCATCAGCTGACACCAAGGCGTCTGGCAGCCCACGCGAGCTGCCAACACCTTCACATGCCGTCACAAAAACCTCTGGCGGCGTACACTGGCTGCCCTTTACAATCAGAAACGTGACGCACAGCCACGCTGCCAACGCCCCCGTGTCAGCTGACACTCACAGAGCCTCGCCACTCTGTCCATACAGTCTATAGTAATCTCAGACGTCTGCTCCCAGAGGGACTACAGCATGCATATGCAGCCTTGGCTCAACAATTTCAAAATAAAAGGCCAAACATGATCTGAGAGGTCACTGAGGTCTATATCAGTCCCTCCAGAAAAACGCGATTATGTGATTGCGTAATTCAACGCATAATCAGTCAAAGTCCGCGTAATCATGCAGGGTTCGCATTTTTCCAAAGACGCCACACTTTTGCTGCATAAATATCCGATTTCCGCGCAAAATATGCAAGGTTTGCGTAATTTTATAATGCGCTTGAGTTTACTTCACTCAAGCGCAACCATTTTCCTCCCGTTCCTTTGAGAACGTTATTAAAAAAGCGAAGAAGAAGACAAAGAAAAACAAGACGAAAAAGAAAAACAACAACCGATCAAAACCTCTTTACCACAAGCAACGAGTCCACAGTGGAGCATTTCAGAGGGGGGGGATGGCAGGGCTGGGAGAGGAAGAGTTGGTGGTGGAAGAGGAGGTAGACGAGGTGTGGGGGAGCAGGTGGGGGGAGAGGAGATGGGCGTTGAGGGAGAGGGAAAGGAGGATAGGGTGGTGAAGAATTGGCTAGTGTTGGAGGATAAGAGGCTAACATTGTAATTTTGTTGGAAGATTGCAATTTTGGTACAGTCATAAGTACTGTATATCAGTTCCACTTTGCAATAAGAGTTTACATTTTGTTCAGTTCATCACTTATTTCAGCAGAGGTTTTCTGTTTTGCTACCTCTTTGAAATACAAAGTACATTTAATTTTATTGTTTCAATTTATTGTTTGCCCCATTGTTTTGTAAGTATGAGACATCTCTAAGGTCTGAGATGAGAACTTGATTATTCTCAGCACTTTCTGTGGTTTAGTATTCTTTATAATCATAGGAGGTCATTAGATATGATTCTTTACATTAAGGTAGTAGTAGCTAGTGAGAATGGTGTTGGAGAGCCACTTTTTTAAATTGGTATTCATCAAACCGCACTTCTTGAAGTTCCCCGCAATTTTTGCAAGTTCCCGCAATTTTTGCAAATTTCCACAATTTCATCGCATAAAATTGCAGAAATATCCCGCATGTTTTATTGCATTTTTTGGGAAAACGTGCCGCATAATCAAGGATTTTTGCCCGACTGGGGTCTCTAATATGCACCATGCCTTTTTCAAATCATCATCATCATCATCATCATCATCATCATCATCATCATCAGAAGAACTGATGGAGTCTGAATTCATGAGTTCAGATGAGAAGTTTATTTATTCCCAGCAACCTGCTATTCCTCTGGGAACAGTGAGCAACATCGGGCCCAGTGGAACGCAGGTAAGACTGTGGTAGAATCCTCCCACACAGGGCCAGGACTCTCCCCTCTGACAGGATGATGCAACAGTTTCATCACGTGGATGGCCAGAGACCCCCCCGCTGACACGGACTCTTCCTCCCTCCCAGCGGTCTTCGCCATCTCCTGTATAATTGAAACCTTCTGATAAACCCTCAGAAAGCACACATACACATAAGACGTTGTACGTAACGTGTATATAGTGTGTTGTTAAATGTGGTGTTTCTGCCATGCACATATTGTGAACCATCAGAATGCTACATTTTATGCAATGACAGGATTGGGTTTTTTTTTTTATATACAGCTGCAGTGCAATTTTAAAGGGAAGCAAACACACAGTTTGAGTTCTTGGTCCCTAGAGGACTGACATGTTTGTCAGTTAATTTTACAAAGGAAGTGAAGGCAAGATTAAAAGCTTGAGGTGAACATCCAGACTCATGAACTGACAAAGTAGTTCACAAACAATTTCACCATCAGAAATAATCCAGTTTTACTCAAGCAGTTATTGCTTAAACAACATACAGTGTTTCAAATTCACACAACACGGTTTTGGGCCGGTGATACATTGGAGCATTATTATCATCATTGTGCGTTTTCCACTGGGAAATGACATTTTATTAAAATGTTAATTTTCTCACTTGTTTCTTAAATCCAGTGCTTCCCAACTAAAAACCTTTTCCATGATTCATTTTGTTTTCAGCCATTTTGCAGCCGTATTTTTCAAGAGTAGTGTTCCGATTTCAGGATGTGACAGCGCGTAATGCAACACTGTACACTCTCAGAGTTAATAACTAACCTTGCTGTGATGCTGCAGTGGAAATGCTGAGAATGACAAGTATGAATGAATCTAATCTAATTTTAGTTTCAAAAGGTTATCCTTGCCTCCCTCCCCGCATCGACAGCACGTGGCCACCTCCAGGCCACCAGGTGTCCCATCTCCCAATTTCAAAGGCAGGCGCTGAGCTCTTCTTTTTTTTTTTTTTTTCTTTAACAAGACATTTAGAAATGTCACAGTCATTAACAAGCAAAAATCTAACTTAATCTTTGGCAGGAGGGAAAAGGGAAGAGAGGATGGATTAGCGTGTACATTACTCAGCACCTCCTTAATCCAGAATCTTCTGATTCATCCTCAACCGCCATTATTACACCGCATAAGCCATCTCAAATCCAGCCCGGATAACATTGTACTTTGGCACAAGAAAGATTTACTTAGTGTTTTGGCAAGAGGCCAGCTTCAATCTATTTTCCCCCCTCTGACTAGAGAATTCGATTTGGCATTATGCTGCATGAAAGCTGCCCGTGATTTATGTGTCCGTCTCCTGGGAACATATATGTACATGTTTCTTTTATGCCTGCTGGTGCCTGCTTGCTGCTGATACATCGCTGCCTTGTATATGTGTCCCCTGATCACATTTTTTTTTTTTTTTTTATCGAGAAAACAAGAGAAATATATATAGATAACCTGCACTTGGTTCGGGATGCAATTTTCGGCACATTTCACAGCACCCCTTCAACTGTCCAATACTAAAAACTAATTTATGTTGTTGTTACAGTGTCCTACTTAAAAAACAGTGGGAACATAATTTCATACGGGGGAATTTAGAATCAATTTGCTGTAGATGGATTCTGCCCGTGGCCACAAGAAAACATAGACAGAGCTGGCATATCCATTACTTCTGTCAGAGGTAGAAAAGTGACCTTTACAAAACTACTGTGTTCCTGCACACAGATTGAGACGAGAAGCACAAATTTCTACCTTCATCAATCAAACGGTCTCCATGTTTGCGAGCATCTTGTGCACCTGAATTGGCCCGCAGCGAGAAACGTTGCCGTGAAATTCCTCAAGATAACCAAACGTCCTTCCCACATCCTCGTAATCTGCCCATTCACTAACTCGTTTGGCCTCAAAAAGCGTGTTGGTTCAGAGACAAGCCGGCGTGGTGTAAATCATATCCCATCCAGAGGAATGCAGGAGTCGCGACAGATACAGAGACCTAATGTTGCATGCCGGGGAGAATAAAACCAATCAAAGGCAAGCAGTCAAATCCCCGCACGCGGCGGCGCTGCTGCATGGGAATATGCTAACAAAAATGAATGCGAGTGAGCCGTTGCCCTTGAATCCACCTTCAAACCCTCAATAGTCGCGACTGCTTTTCAAAAATTCCCAGTGAAGCCGCAAAGTTTCAAGAAGCGCGGCATAATGTTTTTTTTTTGTGGGGGTGAGGGCGGAGGGTGGCGGGAGTCAAGGGCGGCGGTTTGAATGCCAAGTGCGTAAAGTGCGATTTTCTTTGTGAACTTTGCTGGAGGTTCTGCCAGCGACGTGAGGAAGATGGGTCAAAGCGGGGATTTGCTGCGTTTAATCAGCTGTCATGAAGGGGCCGGGTATATCGAGTCGCAGCGGCAAGGCCAAGAGGTAATTTGGCTAGACACACATCTGAGAGGGCACATGCATGCTAATGACCGCGCACGCATCATTACCCCGGCCTGGGAGCGCCCCGTCGCAGAGACCTACGCTGATGACTCTGTGATTTTTTTTTTTCCTTTCAAACTAACCCCTCCTGCACCAGCTAACTTGTTTGTCCCAGTGTAAAATTGGTTGCAGGCGAGAAGGAAACCTGCTGCTAACGCTTCTGCTAATGCTAATGCTGCCGCAAATCCCATCGCATCGCATTGACGGAGCCCTGACTCGTCAGCGACACTTTGCAGCGAGTCGCCGGCACGAAAGAGCAGGAGATAACTGGATGATTCATAGTCTTTCAAAGGAGGTCACTGCTTCCTGTGCTTTTTACGACTGGAATTTGGGATTCCCCCGGTGCATGCAGTGAAGGGCAGCAAGCCAAGCATGCTCGCGCCTGGCATACGGAATTAGCCGCAGTGTGAAGGAGCAATCACCGCACCAATGTCCTGATTCACAAAAGAAAAAGTGAAGGGTGCGTCTCATGTGGGACGGGCACAGATATGAATAGTTACGTGAAAGCAGCATCTCTTGAATGTTTTCGTACAACACGTTTTTGTACTTGCTACAAATTTCAGAAAGCGTGCGCGCTAAATGACACAATTCTGCAAATCTGCCCTTTGTGATGTCACAGCATCTCTCCTTTGGTTTTCCCATCTCCTGGGATCACCTCATGGCCGCCTCGTTTTTGACTGCACCCAAAAATCATTCAGCATCAGCAGTTCCAGGAATTGATCTTCCAGTAGACCGCAAACAAATGGCTAATAGAGCTGTTTTCTGGAGATCGAAAAAAGAAAAAAGAAAAAAGTCTGCTTTTGGTGGCTAATAAATCCCAAGGAACAGCTCAACTGGAGTCAGGGATCATTTGTTTATTTTATTTTTTAGTTGGATATCATACAGGATCATACGGATAGCAAAAAGAATGTTCCATTTAAAAAAAAAAAAAGAAGTTATGTCAGCAGATGTATATTTTCTGTTAAAGCCCCAGTTTTCATACACAGGGGACCAGAGGGAAATTAAATTAGTGTGGGAATTCACTTGAAAGGGAAGGTAGAGAAATCTCGAGCACATTTTTTTTCCTTTCATTCTCCATTTGTCTATCCTCCCCATCTCTAATTACTCTGCAAGTGCTGCACCCCTTATTGCAGCTGACTACTGCAGCAGAAAGCAGACCCTCCCCTCCGTCTATTATAATTAAAGTGACTCCAGGCCCCAGACACACTGTCAGTGTTTCTGCTGGCGGAATCAAAACCCGGGACGGCTGCTGAGTTTAACCTAGCCTTCGCCACGAATGAAACACTGCCTGGCTTTCTCCATGATAAACAAAGACGGGCATGACGACGTATTGTCATCCTGACAAAGTGTGAGTGTGCAGGGGCCGCACTCATGACACGACTTCTAAACAGACAAGATCATTAATTAAAGCTCAGTTTTAATGAGACTGTCACTGGCTCCCGGCTAACAGTCTACACTTTGACAAACTGCATGATATTAACGCAGTGTTATCACTGGAAACGGACCAATTAAAAGTAATGTTTCCGATTTGTCAAGACTACTGTACATGATGATGAAATTGTGTCTAATTATAGGTAAGAAAGCCATGGTTGCGCATGAACTTTTTCTAACTCAAAAGACTGAGGGACAACAGCAGCCGCCTGAGCGGAACAGACAGCAGGTGAATTGATTCGTGAAAGTAGAAAACTGCAGGTGGACAATGCGGTGACTCGGTTCCAGCAAAGGGTTGAGTAAACAAACACAAGCATAACCCAAAAATGAAACTGGTTAAATGTTTTGTTGTTATTTCTAAAAGGAAAAGAAAAATCATTGAAATAATCTAGAAAAAAAAAAACTCCTACATTTGTTTTGTTTTCGTAACATTACTTCCAATTAAGCCATTCTCGAGTCAATCATTGACTTTTCAAGCCAAATGAAACAGAATCATTTCATCCCCTTTTGCAATGACTCGGTGTAGAAAATGACCCTCTAATTTAGCCTCATTCAAGAGAGTAAGATTCTTATATTTTGTCTAATACCAATACACTGCAAGAAACATCAAGCCACCCGTCAAGGTGACAAGCAGCACGTAATCTGTGAACACGTACGATCACACAACACCTGTCTTTAGGGCACTTCTTGTCCAGTCAATTGGATAACAGAGTTGTTGGTGTATCATGCAACATGTAAATAACACAAGAGAGGTTGCATGAGGTGGCCTGAGGGCATTAAATACTGAGCGGCAGTTACTGTCACAGCTGTAATTCGGACAGATGGATAGACAGATAGATAGACTCAAAACACACAAAGATTGTCTGAGGCTCAGCATGGGTTAATAACCCCTACGCTGTAATTTGAATAAGTGGTGGAAGAAAATTATTTGAACAGCTTGATGAAATTTACATGGCATCTAATAATCCATTCTGTCTGAAAACATCTAATAGTCTCACCGTTCCCAGTCTAAAGGCTGTTTCCCCCTGATAATTTAAAGGATTTGTGTCCTAACACCCTCCTGCAGCTTCCATTCTCCTAAATGCTGCACTTCAGCAACTGTCGTTTGGGTTCAGTGCAAACACGAGTCTGAAGGTCTGGACCAATGGGATAAGGTACACACACAGCTCTCAGAGCCAAGCCCCAATATGAAGCTCTGTTTTCCACACCATAGCAGTGTTTTTAAATGGGTCCGTGGTGACTTCTCCGTGCTGCCTTGCGGGAAGCGATGCATTTTAACCGGGCTTTCCGGATCTCGGAGCAGAAGGAGGGCAGGGGAGCAGGAGGGAACAACAGCAGTGACAGAATAGGTCTAAGCGCAGGCTGCGGGCTACGGCTGCAAGAAGCACGCCGGAGCGTGGCCACACTGTTTGCGCATTTTTCTCAATGCCAAGAGAGGAGGCTGAGGGAGTGAGCTGAGGCGCGGCACACCTCCTGACTGTGCTGGCAAGATTGGACGTGGGTCAAATTCCAGAGTAGCAGCACAGAGCTGAGCAAACCCGAGGGGGTTTTACTTCACAGCAAAAGTTCATCTTAGGCTGGTTTTAGGGTTTGTTGTTCACTTCTAATAGGTTTTGTTTTCACAAGTTATTTGAGGTTTGGTGTGACATCACTACTGAGTTGTCTGTTGAGCAGTTCCAGTTAGCCTAATTACTAATATATATATAACACAAAAGGCGACAAAACCTGATAGAGAGACACTGGCCTGAGCTTTTTATAGTGGGATGAGTATAACATGCAGAATATGTACACTTTTAAAGAGAGTACGGTCACTATGAAAGACCCCTCCACATGAAACTTGGACATCAATATTGATCCACTCCTATCGGAGCTTGTGGCAGCATTCGGCAATGACAATAGCAGAGCAACAATTACTAAATAATTGCCAAGTACAGATAGTTGTTGGTGTGACAAACTGTTAAAAAACAGATTTGCATTGTTATGCTATTTTTTTTTTTTTTTTTTTTTTACTGCAGTTTGCACACAATAATTAGCTATTCTGTGAGCAAAATATTCAATAAAGCTTTTTATACATACTTTTTGCATGTGCCTTTTCCTTACCTTCATTCTTTCTTTAGCATTGGAAATGAAATGGATAAGTGCAGTTGTGCTGATCGTCCCTGTACGTTTAACGTGAGTCATTACAAAGAAGCCAACGACAAGATCAAGCTCGTGGTGTGACTACATTATCAAGCAGTGTTTACCTTTCATTTGTGGATGGTGGTTCACGCATTTACGGGGGGGGGGGGGGGGGGGGGGGGCGCAATTGTTTACCGTAGATGCAATTAATTCAAATTAACATAATTATTATTATCAGTCTCGTGCTATATCCAAGATGTAAAAATGACGGCCAAGTGTGCTGAATCATACAGGAAGATCTGGCCCTGTTTTTTTTCAGACAGCCTCATCCGTTATTCTCATCTGATGAATCAACATCTGAAAATATATCCTACATAATTCTGCACGACTTCTCAGTGACCAACAAATCACTGTCAGCTTTGAAATACCAAGTAAACAAACCCCTCCGTTCTCTCTCTCGCTCTCCTCGCCCACGTGGGTTGCTTTTTTTTGTTGTTTTTTTCATTTTTAAACAGCTTTTTCTTTCCTTTTCAGCCTTTTTAGCCACGGGCAAATTGTATTTTGGGTCACTGAAAGCAGAGATGGCTGGATGGATGGATGCTGAATAAAGTGAGCCAACGTGTATTGTGCCAAGCATATACGTGAGGTTTGATGCCATATGCTGTGTTTTAACTAGCAGCCGGGAAAAAGCAAAAGAAACTGGAGGACAATAAGAGCTTGAGTGCGCATATCAACGCATATCAACAACGCCGCTGTGCTTCATTACACCTTCATTACCAGTTTTATTTGAGCTCTCTATGTTGTATGTAACATGTATGCTTAAACACCTAATTCTAGAAAAAAAAAAAAAAAAAAAACATCACTTGGTGATTTCACAAAGGGTATGTATGTGACAGTTCTCCAATTGGAGTTGGTTCAAGCCTCCTCAAACATGCTGAGACAAAGAAACTGCATCAGTTTTCTAGCCGAATACTGAAGCGAGTATTTTTGCAGGAGACAGTAAACAGAATACAAAAATTAAATATGCCGTTTTCTGGAGTTCTGGAGTTTTTCTTCTTCTTTTTTTCTTTTACTTATTTATAATTTATCGTCTGAGGCCACTCAACTGGGGTCTGAGATGAAAAATAAAGTAAAAGTTGGAGTAATATAGGGTCTTTAATATCAGCATTTGCAGATTTAACATCACAAAAATTCATTTAAACAGCAGATTTCTGCATGAACACATTTTTCATTTACTCTTCAATCCCTGCTGCAAATTTGTACACTTGCTCATTACTATGCTGCCGCAGCTCACAAACCGCCATGCGGCACCAACATGTCACACAGGAAGCAGAGGACTGGCCCTGTTTTCCCTCAGCGGTTCACACTCCACCACTGCTTTCCAGGAGATCAGTGCTCAGCACTTTCTCGTTCTTGTGAGGGGTCCACGAGTTTGTTTCTCTCTCTCTCGTTGCTTATGCATGTTACCAAGTTTCTGCTTTTATTTGACTCCCACCTGGGTCACGCAAGTTATGGAGAAATGTGCTCTCTGGTCTCTGGCTCTTTGCTCTCTCAGCCTCAGACTTTTGCTTTTAAAAATAGGTGAGCCCCCGTTTTGCATAAAAGGCTTATTCACCATGACGTACCTCAGGGAGACAACTCTGACCCGCTGTTGCATGACAGACTTCCATGGCAAACGGCGCTAACATTGAGCTAATCCTCGGACCCGCTAAACCACGGCTACATTAAACTAAATGCTCCTCTCACAACAGGGGTTGAAAGGACCAAAAAGCAGACGTTGTGTGACTCACTCGGGCCAGAACAGAACCCCAGAGTGGGACAGACCTGCTGATATACACCCTGGGGGAGCCCCCAGGTCTCCCCTCCACCCCCCTCCCTGCCCCACCTGCTCCACTTCCTGCTTACACGAGCCTCACAAATCCACCCTGCAGCTCTGCCACTCGCTCCAGCCTCAGATGGAGTCGCAGGAGGCGCTCCAGCCTCGGCTTTTGTGCCAGAGGAGGAAAATCTGATGAGTCACAGCGAGGTGAAACTTGAAAGCGCGTGATACGGACGGAAAAGCAAATAACCCGTCAACCTTCTTTCAATTTGAACCAGTGGCTGAGGGGCTGCTTCGACGCTTGAGAACAGTGGCGGCGGTTGCATTGGCCTCGGGAGATTGATTACTTTGATTTGACATTTCCTGTTGCCCCGTCCTATCTAAATGATCCCTCGTGAGAAAAAAAAAAAAAACCGACACACTCTGCGGCTGCAGGGTGGCCGTGTTCCCCCTCAGTGTGGCTGGGAAACTCTCACTGACGCCCGACGTCACTATTAGACTGTGCGGCATTCCGAATCCCATTGAATCCTCCTCCCCCCACGGCCGATACCGGAGTTTTTCCCCGCTGTGCGACGTTCACTCTGTCGGCAGACGCACCGCCTCCTCCAGCGGAGACGCTTTTATTTTTTTTTATTGTGGATGGATCGGCTTCAAGAGACAGAGGCGTCACCGAAAGATTTCCAACAGCAACTTCAAGGATCACACACACACACACACACACACACACACACACAGACGCAGAGCTTCCCTCCAGTCTCTGCACAAACTGCTGAGCAGATGACACTCACTGAGGCATGCAAATGTGCCAAAGACAAATTAGTAAACATTTACACTGATTCACATTATGCATACGGCATTAAGCACGGATCTGGCACACATTGGTCGCACAGATAGTTTCTTTTTATATATATATATATATATATATACATATATTGCCTGTGGCTAACCCGTCACACAGTGCAAACAGGTATTTCTTCACAATCAAAAAAAACCCCAACAGTTTTTATTTGGGTTTAATTAGATCGACGAAGGAAACTCTGTTCCAACAGGATGTTTCAGCAGAAGGCAGCTCAATCATTCAGAGGCCCGGTTGGGAAAAAAGTAAACAGCCTGCACTGCAGTCAACAAATGTCCCACATGAGGCAGCATTGATTTCGCCGATGTTCCGCGACAATATTATGCGCCTCTTGACCCCCCCTTCTTTTTTTTTTCAGACAGCGTGTGCGAAAACACACAGTGCAGGACATCAGGTGTTTGTGAGATGGCAGAAAGAAAAGGGTCGAACAACTCCGAAGTTAGTGACAGCAGCACCAGCCAGGTGCCCTTCGAGACGACCTTGAAGCCGACTTGTTTACTTCCCCATTGCAAAAAAAAATGGAAGTTCCAATAAAGCATCAGTTTTTTCAGTCGCAAGTAAAAACTGAGTGTGCTGGAGGGTAGGGCGTAAACAGAGGGTTAAATGTTTTCCGCAGTTATGGTGTCCGGGATGACAAACATGGTTCTGATATGGGACCTTGAAAAAAAGTGCTGGAAGGCAGAGAGGAGAACTGGTGCCGAGTGCGACGGCAAGGAAATGGTGCATGGAAATAATCCTTCCTTCAGGTGTCTGCTCCGGGCCTGATCACTGGCCCCACACAATACTCGTTTTACTTGCAAAGCCAAGTTGCCACATTCTAGGATTAGGCTGGATTTTTTTTCAAACCCTTTTTTGTTTGTCGTGTGTAATCTGATATATAAAAAAAAAAAAATCAACAACTGCTGGCACAGGTGGTTAAAAGGCCTCGCGCTGCACATCTACAAACCCAAAAAAAAAAAAAAACAACCTCTTAATCATTCCAATTCCATTCAATTAGCGCTACGTGAAGAGGGAGAAATGCTGTTTGGTGCCTACCGCAGTGTTTTCAGAACAGATTAAGGTGCCTCTGATTGCCAGATCCGGGGAGCGACGCGGCACATCAACGCCCTGTTTACATTACATCTCCTGCTGGTTGAGAATTTGAATATTGTTCGGGGGCTACAAATTCCCCACGAGGGAAGACAGTTCAACTCGACAGCTTTCCTTCAAAGGTGTCAGAAAATGAACAAGGGGCCAACACTGGCAGAATCCCAGCAAAGCCAAACATTCCAAAATTCTGGGTCTGAGGCCGACGTTCGGTTACGCTTCCGTATCAAAAACAACCAGTAAATGACTCCTTTTTCAAGCTATTGGCAACTCAGAGGGGCAAAGCAAACCAGCAGCAGGAACAGCTTGTCGGGCCTTTAGTCAGCTGACCGAAGTCGTGACACGCTGAGGGTGTTACAACCGCATGACGAATGTCCACTGGGCCGTCCAACGCTCGCACGAATCTGGTATCATCAGCTCCTGCAAACCGTCCCAATTCGTGAGCCTTACCGTCTTATAGTCCAGTTTTCGACCGCATCGACGCTCATCTTCTGCATCAAGGACACCCAGGCCTCCAGACGCCGCACTCAGGATTGCTGATGTGAGGTATTTCACAGTGAGATGCAGAAGTGGACTGAGACCCTTGTTTTTTTTTCTTTTTTTTGGTTTGTTTGTTTGTTGGTTTGGCGGACCAATCAATAAAGAGAGTAGACCTGTTAACGGGCAACCCGCAGACACCAATCGATGTGATGATGAAATGTTGGGTTATTGAGCAAACTTGTTCAGTGTGTTTTGATAGATCCAGCAGCAGCTGAAAGAAGGCCGGATTGTGATGAAGCGCACTCAGAGGGGAGAAGTCTGCTGCTGCAGCAGCTGCTTGTAGCGCAGAATGTCTCTCCAAACCTATGTCAAATTTTAGTGTTTTGGGCGCCAGACAGGATTCACACTGTCAGAAAGATACATTGAAATTTTTATATGGATAATTTTTTAGTTGGAGAGGTGAGAAGAAGACCCGACCATTGTCTCCCTACAAAATTAACACAATAAGGGAACCAATCACTCCTCTTCCTCCTTCAAGATGCTTGTTGTCTGGGCCACCTCCAGTTCACTCCGGTCGTTTGTATTATTTTTTTTTTAATCCAAATACAGGTTTTTTTATCCTTCTTTTCCTGATCTCACTTCTCACTTTCCTTTGATTCTGCTTCAGCGCTTTAGTTCCCCTCTGTTTGAAGTTCCCGCTCTTTTGTCAGCACAGTTGTCTTTGATTTGTAACTTCCCTCCTCCTCCTTGTGTGATGTCACTTCCCATTCACACCACTGCCTGTGTCCTACCTTGCTACATGCTGCTGCTGTTTGCAGCAGACCGGAAAGGTCGTGGAGGAAAAACAAGCCTGCGAACAGATTTGTCACAACTTTGCACGAAAACAAATGTGTGTTTGAGCCATTTCCTCTCTTTGGGTTTGTTTGTTTTTTTAAGGGCATGAGAAATTGTGTTGGGCAAATCAGTTCTTGGCAGGTCTTTACAGACCCTTTAAAGATATCAGGCGAGGCCACAATGGCCAAAGGCGGCGGCGTGTTTGTGCGTCACTGTTTAGAAAACATGAAAATGAATTTCAGCGGTCTGGTCATAGGCCAAGGATTTTAAAAATCATATCATTCCTTCTCTCTGGAACACATTTCCTTGTTCTTTCTTTTCGACTCTTGTTTCTGTCAGCTATGCCACTTCCATCAAGTAGTGTTTTTAAACAGGTCACTTTTGTCGCATATTTATTTCATCAGTCTTTCAACGACATTAAATGTTTCATATATTTCTCAGATCCCAGAATAAAACTGCTGCTGCCCTACATTTGGGCACAGGTGATTGCTGCGAGGAGAAACACTCCAACGCGGCTGAGTTGCTTTTAAAAGACGGGGAACTCTGATGGGGGGAAATAAAAATAAAAAATGCAATAGTAGCGGCACTAATGACTGCAAATTATTCTCTGTTTATTCAACAACGTAGCCAGAGCGTAAAACCAATATGGCAAAGCATTACTGGCTTAATCAAATGAAATTAGTCCTCTAATCTCACAGAAACACAGACTGTAAGTGACCATTAGCCAGCAGCTAAACCCAGAGGGTCCACAAAGATTTAGTCTATATTGCAAAACATTAATAGCCTTAGGAAGACAAAACAAGTGTCACGTGTTGTGGAGACGTGTCTGCAATCCTTTGTTTTGTTTTGTTTTTTAAACTGGCATGAAAACATTAATGTCCCACACTTAAAGATAACACGGCCAAACGACATCCCAAAAACATTTCTTTGGCCCTGTTCTTGACTGACAGGGGAAAAACAAAACAAGCAGCAGGATGCGACTCCCGATAGGTCGCCATGCTGAGCAGCAATATGATTCCATCTGCAAACCTGCCACTCTTTGCTTTGCCAAACCATTCGGCTCCGAATCGCTCAGTCTGTTTGATATGACCTGCAAATTTCATGCTTAATCTGAAATCAGTGTAGTGGGTAATTACAACAATGCAAAGTGATCGTGGAATTTTTTTTTTTTTTTTCTGAATGAGGGTGGCACTGGATCAATAAAATCATGGCAGAGGCCCCCGGGGGGGGACATATAAATCAAATCGTTTTGCTGTGTCTACAAGGTACAGCAATATTTTTTATTTATTTTTTTATGTTGACTGGCGCGGTTATTTATGGCTGAT
Organism: Nelusetta ayraudi; assembly: GCF_046127955.1. Taxonomy (NCBI): domain Eukaryota; kingdom Metazoa; phylum Chordata; class Actinopteri; order Tetraodontiformes; family Monacanthidae; genus Nelusetta; species Nelusetta ayraudi. The sequence continues at coordinate 11,996,147 of NW_027466098.1, read as the reverse complement.
ACTAAAGGACCCCCCGTCCCCCTGTTCCCTTCCCTCTTCTGATGGCATCTTTTGCAACTGACGTCACGTAGCAGTGATGTTGTGGTGTGACATGCAGGCGGGAGGCAGGAAGTGATGTGCAACAGCGAAAGTGACACAATGCACCCAAAATCTGCAGCTTTCCCTGATTGAGCGACTTCATTCACAAATTAATTGAGAAAATAACGACTCCTGCCCTGAATTAATGTGTCGTAATTTGTAATTTGAAAAAAATAATGCATTTCAGGACTACTATAGAATAGTGTAATTATTTTTGATTTATTTCCCTCGAACATTCTTCAGCACCGTTTCTTTACCTAGTTTGCATTGCTCGGCTTTCCCGAAGCATGTTTGAGATAATAATTCAAAGTCATTCTTTCTAAGTAATTATTAGTGATTATCCAGTTCGGTTTGACAGGAAAACAAAACCTAACGACAAACCAAACAAATTTAAATTTAAATTTCAACAAATTAAAGTTCGAAAATGATGAAAATGCATTTGCAAGAAGTCTCCAGCATGCGCAGAGGAGTCAGGAGACGACAGGTCACCTTGTCCTACTTGAAGAAAAGTTCCCCTCCTGAGAGAGAAGGAAAGCGTCGTGAGCCTCACACGCACCTCATCAGAGAGGGTAGACGTGTATCCAGCAGCAGGTTAAAAAAACAACAAAAAAAACTCTTTTAAGACTCGGAATATTCATATAATCACTGCGAGGCACGCTGTCAAAATCCATGTTAAGTCAAAGGTGGCTGATGAGAGGAATGATGACTTAATGCGATGATGAATTTGGATTAATAAAGAGGTTGTCTCAGGGGTGGAGATGATTGTTGTTCAATCATCGCTCCTGCAGAGGTCTTTTCACGACATCGGTTTTCTGAGACATAGAGGAGTGCATTCATTTCCTCTGTTTAATTGGATGAGCTCAGTATTTCTTCCGTTGACCTGCCGACTCCAACCTGAGGTCTAAAAGTACGTCAGAGATGGAATAAAACCTGGCACATATTCAGTCGTTTTAGCAACAAAAAAAAACTGCCGCAGTAAATTTCATTAAATTTCATTAAATGCGTCTTTGACTTCGCGCTCGTTGAAGCGGCATCCGGGCAAATTAAGGTTAGCCTGCTTCTTAATGGTGCGACGTTCAATCGTGAAAAGATTGCCTGGATGCTGAACCGCCGTGTGCCTGGGCGCTCATGGCTACACGCTTTTCTAATTATTGTGGTATTGTGGGGTTGTTCCGAGGCTAAAGCGGAGGCACCAGAAATAGCAGCAGCACCAACATCCCGGCAACGCAAGGCGCGCACACGCTGACACATTTCTGCTGCCAAGACGCAGCAGAAGAAAGGGTTACAGGCTGGTGCGTGTGGTTTTTTTTTTCCCTCCCTCCCTTCTCCCCGAGGCGGCTGATGGTGCACGTACAGCGGAGGACCAGCGTCTGATGCCGAGGTCGGAGTTATCAGTTATCAGTCAGGCCATCTCCACGGGGCCTAATGCAGCGTTGATTCGCCGACCCTGGATTCACTTTACTGGAGAGCGGTTAAAAATCCAACGAGAGCTGTCAGTCTATTTTTTTTTTTCCTTTCTTTCTTTCTTTCTTTCATTTGAATCTCCGCCACGAAAATGTCAGATCAAGAGATACAATAACAGGGAAGTCGCGTCACGTCGGGTAATGCACAATACGTCCGTCAAACAGGAAGTTTAGCGGACTCATGTGAACTCCAGCGCCAGCTTGCAATTAACAGCTATACGGAATTGCAATAGGCTCATGAAACATAAATGAAAGAGAGGCCTTTCTCTGTGAAGCGTGCGCTACGACTTTTCTGCCGTATTGATCAACATGCGTTGCCAAGATTAAGCAAATAGGATGCTAAACATGCTTCCCACAGAGCCCCCCTCCCCCACACCGCCCGTGAAACCGTCTGCCTGTGCGAGGTTAATGGCCTTCAATAGCCGCTTCACTCTGCTCTTTAGTTTCTCCTCTGAATGCATTAAGCGCAGCCATCGTCTCATTTGTTCCATTGATGCTCTGCCTTCTCCCCGTTTGCTCCGCGAACTTTATTTTCTCTCCGTTAATCACTTGACCACAGCAAACTGGCTGAATGCCATGATTTCTTTCTTTCGTTACGTTAATGGTAACAATTATTTCATTTTGCACTTATTCAAAGGGAAAAGCAAACGCCCACAGCTTTGTCTGCTGTTCCCTTTGCCGGCTCCCAGCCTGCCACGAGACGGACTTTAAAATTTCATAGTTGCTTTTTAAAGCTGCGAATGGCTTAGCACCATCCTGTCTGAGTGAATCCATGTTAACGCTCCAGCCAGAACACTAAGGTCAAACAAGCAGCCTCTCCTGGATGGGGATGGGGGGTGGCAGAAAAAAAAGAAAAGATGAGCAGCAGAGTGTTAAAGCATCGTTAAAGGCGCGCCTCTTTCTTTGCACCAGACTTTTCACTTCGAGCAGTGAAATGCAATGCAATATCATTCCATTGCGAGATGCAGCATTGTCTCATGCACCACAACAAAACCACAACACAGGCACATCTCCAGCAGCCTCCGGTGCAGCAGCCACTGAACCTTTACTGATCACACAAGGGCATGGCGGTCAGAACCCCACCCGACCATCATCATCTTGCAGATGAAACAACTGATAACACACACGTACACACACACACACGCACAGAGGACATGTGATGCCACTTTCTTCTCTGACTATCGTGGTGCTGCTGGTTCTGTACAAACAAATTTTCTGTACGGCTAATTTAAATAGTTTTAGTCTGCACATTCATTTTTTTTTGTTTATCTTCTTCTCTGAAAGGCACTTTGGTAGTTTACCTTTGTCAAATGAGCAATATGAATAAAACAGAAAAGAACTGAATTAAATAGCGACGGCTGTAATTGGACAGAAATGCTCAAGTGCTGTAACGCAACGCAGTATTGCTGCGTGCGACTCCTTCACGTTTGAATATCAACGATTAAATTTCTCTTTCCATGCGTCGAAAAGCAGCTGCCACGCTAAGGAATGCAAATCGAAAAGAAAGGAACATTGATTTCAAAGGCATTGTAAATCCTCCATATGGGTGCAGTTCTACAGATTCCATCATTGATTCCTGGTCACTTCCTCGTGTTGAACAAGAGCCCACGCAGGTTTCCGATGTCACAGCAGCTGTTTGATTACAGGCAGGAATTGGGAAGGAGAAGGGGGGAAAAAATGGCAGGATAGAGCGTCCGTGTAGCAACAGTCTGACGTCACACATGAAGGGATGAAATGAGGGACGCAGTCGTTTACATAGACGACTTGAGGAAGCCTGCACATCCTCCCTGCGTGCGGTTATCTCGTTATATTATTTTAACTGCAGAGTCCGATTGGTGACAAATCTGCTTCTTTCCTGGAATTTAAGCCCAGAATGGTTTGTCGAAAGACGCTTAAGCTTATCCCCTGGTGTTACAATCCCGGCATAAATAAAAATATCCTCAAATGGTTGTTGGAGTAAAATTTAATCCCAGCCCTGTGACGACAGGTCTTTAAAAAAAATAGAACATTTTAAATCTAACAATGGCTGCGGTTAGTTAGTGTTAAAAAAAAAAAACGCATCCGGCATTACATTACACAACTCATTTATGCCGTGTGATGTCAAAACTACAGAGCTACTGATGGACGTCTCACCAGGAGGAAACAAGGAGACGCGCTGGATGTTTGTCTTCGGTTAAAAAAAAAAAAAAGAAAAAAGAAAAACACACACACACTGTGCAACATTTGCTTTAGTAGCCGTTTCTTTATTAGACGCTGCATTCTTCCCGGTTGTTGGTCATGCTCATTCCCCGAGACGTGTCTCCCATGCATCACTCATGATGAGGTGGCTAACAGAATGGTGCCTGCTTTGTGGTAATAAGCGCGCCTGGGGCTACCACATGGGCTGAATGGGCTGACACATTAGGCAATCTACATTTAAAAGCACTGCTGACGTTTACATCCGCCTTGTGAGACAGCCGTGAGCAGCAGAGATGAATGGGTTTTATTTTGGTTTTTTTACTTTTTTTTTTTTTTAAACATCAACCCTTGTAGACTGCATCGGGGCTTTTTGGCTGTCAGCTCAGCTCTCGGCGCGAGCGAGCCCAATTTTGTGCCTTATTTGGTTGCGTCTTATGTATTTTGTTCCTTCCATCGCATAATCGCATAAAAACGGGAGGCTAAAGTAATGCAGTTAAGCGCACACAGCCCAAGGAAACGGCAGATGTACAGCAGACTACATCTAATTAACATCCACAATCGACTGAATTACAGTCAACGCTGTCCGTAAAGCGGCCACAATGAGGGAAAAAAAAAATGTTTTGCCGCAATGTGCTCCGAGCGGCGCCGCAAAGCACGATGAGTCAACAAATCCAAAAATGTCTTTGACTTTGTTCAAGCCAGTAGCAGGGAGGGGTCAAGAGAATCTGGGCCTGCTGAGCATCATGTTGATTTATTCCACCGTGTGAATCCCGTTTTGATGCGAGACTCTACGGCTTTAACCCGAAAATCCAGTCCATTATACATGAATAGACTCGAGCCAGCTAGATCCCTTCTGACATCCTCCCTCAGACGGAACAGTCCGGGTCCAGGCAGCCGAGCCGCCAGTCCACCATCAGTCGGCATCCTTTTATCGTGAGAGTGAAAAGAAAGATAAATGTTGTGGTCTGTGTTTTCCTCTTCTCCTTCCTCTGTCTGCTCATTAGCTTTATCACAACATTCAGATTTGGCAGCCTTCGAAAACAAACGCAGGAATTAGATCAAATCAAAAAGTGACGTGTCAAAGATTCAGTAACGATAGTAAAAAAAAAAATGACCACAATAATCTTGGCACACTCAAGCAACGGTTTAACATTTCATCTGTTTAATTTCTTTGGGAATCATTATACAAATTATGTTTTCATCATCTATTTTTCTTTTTTTCTTTTTATTACCACTTGTACGTTTGTATGTTGCAACAAAATGAGCCTTGAAACACACAATGCTGACTTCTCCATTCTGGTCCGGGAAGTTTGTTTTGCACTTTCGTTCAACATGGGAGTGAAGAGGAGTTAAGGTCACTTTCTATCATATTTGACATTTTCCTGGTTAAATGTGGTTGGGCTGAGAGATAAACAAGGGAATAAGCACAGCAATAAACAAGCAACAAATTTAGAGCCCATTTGCTCGCAGCCATGAAGATGATTTGTGGCAAAATGAAAATAACATCACTTGATTGAATTTTGAAGCAACCTCAACATATTACGATTATCTGGTATGCTTTTAGTGATGGCATTTTGCATGGGAGCTGTCAGATTTGTTATGGTTTACTGCATTAGGAATTGCCGTAATTAGAAAAAAAAAAACCAAAACAACACTTTCCCTACATGGCATGGCACCAGAAGAAACGCATTATCCCCATAGGAGCAAGTAGCAATCAAAGTACTAATTAAAGAAGACAGCTTGCCTTTGTTTCGGTGCACATTTGGTGTAAAACGTCCAAATCAATTGCAGGATTGCAGGAGTGTCGTTGGTGCGATTTGGAGCCCATTTGAGAGCACAAGAACAAAAGTTCCTTGTGCTGTTTTCACGTCGAAAAGAAGGAACAAGTTACTGATGCAAAGCGTCACGAAAATCTGTCCATGGTAACGAGTCTAACTCTGTTATTCTCAAGAGAAAATGAATATAAATGATGGAGTTTTTTTTTTTTTTCTTCTTACATTTCAACAACCCTGCCACGGTGATGTGAATATTTACGGTTAATGTCAAATTCATGCAGTCTGTTGCTTCGCCTAATGGGATGAAGCTGTGGATAAGTGAAATGTAAAATAAAGCCACACGAGGGTCGTTTCTTTAGAAGACTCCCAAAATGGCTTTCCGACAAGGCTACGCTGGAATCCTGTCACTGTTTAATAGAGCAATGGCAGGTCTATTTAAATTACAGAGTTAAAAAAAAAAAAAAAAAAAATAGTACAATATCGCCCATTTTCTTGTGCTGGAGTCAGAGCGGCTGATTTGCATGAGAAAGTTGTGGTCTGACTCGCTTTCTGGGAGTGCTAATTGTTGAGGTGTCGGGCTCGGCCTTGGTGTTAGTCTGCTCGTTAAACAAATCCAATCTGTGAATGATGTTACAGTACTGAAGACGCTAACAAACAAACAGACAACACCTCGACATGACCACCAAAACATTCTTATTTTGAGAAGCAACCGACGACACACTGTCGCTTTTGATATTCTGTATAAATTGTTTTGTTGATGTGCACAGAAGCTATTCGAAATAAAAAATGAATCAATCAATCAATACTGCTGCTGCTGCTGCTGCTGCTGCTGCTAATCTCAATGCACTGTTGGTCTTCGCACGGAAAGCAAGAGAACATCATTCACGCAATTGTGCACGTTCCATATCTGGTCGGCCCCGTGCAGAGGCCTTATCGGAAACGACAGTGCTTCTCAAAACAAAAACAGCAACCCGCGTATGTAATTGCGAATGAGATGCCGCGGCTCCGCGCAAGCGGCGTCGCCACGTTTTTGATATCGAACGGCGGCGGCAGCGGTGGCGGCGGCGGGGCGGCAGTGCGGCGGCAGGGCGGCGCCGGCGGCGAACGTGACGAGTTTGTGCGAGGGCGCTTGTCCGCGACATATATTGCCGAGACGCCGGCGAAGACTCGGAGGTTCTGAGGCTGATGATACGGGCTGTTGCGCACAACCCGGCGTGCCAGCGCCATCAATCTGCGTTGCTTCCAGCGGCTTGGTTTGTAGCACGCCTGACACCCCCATTACTCCATCAACAACCTGATGGGGGGAGTGGGCGGGCGGGGGACGAGAGGGGTGCACACGCGGGTTCAAATGAGAATGCAGAGGCCTTTTCTCTGTAAACACCCGACGCGACTTCCTGCAGGCTGCTGCGATGCTTCCAGATTTAATTTTGCATTGTTATTTTTTCACAGCGGGAGGGAAGGAGAGATTGCTCGCTCCCCGGAAATCAAAGATCAATGCTTAACGTCGCAGAGCTGGAGGAGGGCGACAACTTCTCAGAATTTAGCAAGCGCTTCCCCCTGGCTTTGACACGGGAGGGGGCGCCCACTTTAAGAAGGCTTCACTCGGAACGGACGAGGATGCCGCTATCGCGCTCAAGGTTGAGATACAGCTGCATCCGCTCACCGACCATAAATAACTCCCTCTGTCACAGATGCGGCATTCCCCCTCTGTCACGGAAAACAAATTACTTCTCTTTTGGCTGGATAAGAAGAATCGCCGGCTGGCTGGCTGGCTGGCTGGCTGGCTGGCTGGCTGACTGGCTGCGTGCTCCTCACACAAATTTGAAATCAGTTGGATTCGCTCCCCTCCGGATTAATGGCCTGATACACAGAGGATCTCACGCCCTACGATTTTTGTTATCGTCGTGGGTTTTTTTTTTTGGGGGGGGGGGGCGCAGTGGGCCCGGAGAGCACAGAAAAGATCCCGTTAAATCGTTCCCAAGATAAGCCAAGTGGGGAGCAAGGCGAGGCCGCCTTTTAGGGAATTTGTGAGATTAAGGAAGATTATTTGGCAGAGTAATTGTCCCCAGGTGTTCTAAACATCCCGGGATTATTCTGCACCCCACTGACGCTCCACTGTAAAGATTAGACTCGGAGGAAAAACCTCAGAGAGGGGAGAGAGGAAAAAAGCAAGTCCAACAGACACAAACATACTAAGAATGTGTAGCCAATCAGCTTTCTCCTCGGCTGAGCGTGCTGTCCCTCCGGACCGGATGATCCCGGCACGGAGAAGACTTCTTTTTTTCCCCTGCCCCCAGGGAGAGGTAATACCTGCAAGATGAGCGCCACTGTGTGCCAGCTGCAGCAGCAGCCATATTCAACACGCCACACGCACACACGGAATGAAGGAAGCACGCACGCACACCGGCCCGCGAGCTGGCGGAGCGAAACGCACTGAAGCTCTTTACAGCCCCCTGGTGTGCAGAGTGCGGAACAGCAGCGCGAAAGTCTGTCTGCAGCAGGGGCGGAGCTAGGTGGGGGTCAGTGGTGGCTGTGAGCACCCCACAGAGGGGCGTCGCAGGTGGGGAAGTGACACACACACACACTACAGCATGTCAAATCATCTTTGTTGATTGATTCATCGTTTTGCATGTATTTCTGACTTGATGATTGACCTGAATTTTGTTCAAGACCCTTAAAGAACTTTAACGTAACCCAGACCTGAGAACCGTAGGAAGAAGCTGATGTAGGTTTACTATCGATAATATAATTGGTGGAGATTTGCTGTCCTCTAATTCATGGGAATGGTGACAGGCTGACTGTTGTAAGGTCGCAGTGAAAGCATTTTATGACTTCAAACTACAGAAACAATTAGAAATAATAATAGGAAAAGTCATGTCGACATTTCAGATACCTGTTTCCACCTCTATCTGAGTCGTGATCCCACTCTTGGCCACCCGTCATGAAACATTTCTTGCTCCATCACTGCTCTGCCGCTCGGCCAGAATGGAAAAACTAGCACGCGACTCCACCGGGAACCGACAAAGTCCCAGCGTGTGTGTGTGTACAAAAGAAACACTCGTAACAAAAAAAAAGAAAGACCGGAGAATTAAGGAGTTGCGACTCGAGATTTTAAAAAGCGACTTAATGAGCGCGACAGAGGCTAAAGGTCCCCACTTTGCATTCTAAATGCAGACTTTGGCGCCGCCTCGGAAGTGCGATTCAAATTATAGCAGCTTCATTAGCGAGTGACTGCTTGTCACGGGTGATTTGCATTCTGCATATCCAGTCGGCCGTCTCAAGGAGAAAACAGCCTCGCTCGCAGTGGTCCAGAGGACGATCTCGGAGCCATTTTCCACGCTTTCACTAATTAGCTGTATTCACACAGGGCAGTAAATGACTCCATCACACAGGTACATATTGCAATTAATCTTTGGATAAGACGTAAATAATCAGCTGAGCGGAAATCTGCCTGGCCGGAGCGTTTTTTTCCTTCTGCGCCTGTTGATTTTGTGCCATGTTTATTCACCCTGTGACTGTGCCATTAGATATCTATTCATTTTAGCAAATTTGCTCTCTCCCTTCCCCCCTCCCTCCCTCCCCCCTGTCTAAAAATAATATAAAATCACAAGGGAGACTCCAGGTTTCTCCGACAGTTGCTTTAACATAAATAAAGCCAATCCTACAGGAGGCCTTTCTATAAATGATATAAATTTAGCATACAGAATTGGCAGACGCCACATCAGGCAACGTTCCCACCCATGTTCTTTCTAGTGATGAAAAATAGCTTTCCGTGTCAGTGAGACAGAAATTGGAGAAGTCCATCATTTACTTGAGACGCATGGCTCCGGAAATCAGCCCTTTGGGATGTCACATAGGGTCCCGAGTTATTTCCTAGGTTTGTTCTACTCTTCAAGAAGCTAAAACAGAGTTGTTGTTCCTAAGATCTGTACATTTCTGAGGACAATCAGTCATGCGAAGCAGCTCCATGTGAGTCGAGGATACGACATCACAATATGAAAATGGCTTTACAATGGAACCTATAAGATAACAGTTAATATGAAAGACATCCATCACGGGGCTTAAAGCGAGGAGGTCTATAGCAACTAAATGATAAAATAAAAGAACCATTATAACAAACATGATTCATTAGCGGCCGAGCTTCATCATGTTAATCTGTATTTGACGATGCAGCTGCTTCACCTGCTGCTCGTGCTTCCGAGGCTGCACTCGAAGATTAATGAAGACAACTGCAACTGGCTGCATGCGTGTTGGTTGATCTCTAGGGAGATGCCTCACAGGGATGAGGTGCCGACGGTCGGTGCTAAACAACAGAAGACAAATACAGCTGTTGGATGCAGAACCGCCGCAGTCCTCATTTAAGCTTGTCTGCTTTTAAATATCTATAGGAGTATTAAAACTGCAGAAAAAGAAGATGTGTGTACGAAGGAGGGGAGAAAAAAAAAAAGTCCATTTTGTGTCCATGAACGTCATTACTCCTTTAAATGGGGTAGTCAAAAATGCAAGCGCAGGCTATTTTACAAAACCCTTTTCTGTCCATCAGCAGAAAAACCAGATGACTCTTTAAGATGGTCGCATTTTTCTCACATTTTGATTGCCGTTTAACCCAAGCCTCTCTCTCTTTTTTTTCCCAAACTTACTGCTAGGGTATCACATTAACATGGCTGGCTGCCTTACTTGACGTGACACTGTCTCATAATTGTTTGCAACCTATATAGAAGTGAAAGAATCTTCATTTGCATCACTGTTTGAAACACGTCACTTACACCAGTTTGCAGTAAGTTTGTCAACTGAACATAAACCCAGCATAAAGTTTCCCAACATGAGAGAAAGTTAAACATCCTAAATCAAATTGACAGGACAGATTCACATCACTTACATGTTAATCGATGGCGACGCTTGCGTGCTTGCTGGACGAAGCGCTTCCTTTGACACATTGTTCATGGCTGCCAAGTCCCAGTGACGATGAACTGCTTGCTTGGCAGTGGGGTTGTCAGCCTGCTATTGGTGGATTTCCCTCCAAGCTGTGATCAGATTGGTGCAGCCGCCATCCCAGAGCCTGGTTAAGGAGCAGCTGCCGCACCTGGCGGCGTCCAACTTCAGTAAAACTGTGTTTCTGTGGACTTGGGTCAGGTTGTACACATGTATGTTGTGTCACCTCAGAGATAATAATTGTTAAAAACATTATGCATGCTCTTCCTTTGTATGTTTTGCTTTGATTTTGATGTTCATATGTTTTGCTTTGATTTAGTGGATAGTGAGGATATCTAGTTTACTGATTAGGTGCCTTCTGCAACTCTTGAGTTTATTTTACAGAATCTTTTTGCATTTATTAATTCCTTTAACAGCCCCAATACACTCATGCATGTGAAATTATGTATAAACAAAAATGTAGATGAACATGAACCATTATACTATATTAGAAACGTACAGCATGTATCAAATCAATATTTACTTTGGTGAAAAATTTGTGTTCAACTGTCGTATTTGGGAATGAGCAAGTGATTAATGAGGTATATATATATATATATATATATATATATATATATATATATATATATATATATATATATATCAGTATGAATGAAGGGAAAGCTAATTTAAACTTGACAGCGTGTGAGTGATGAACAATTATTACAATCATGTCAATACAGATTTGGGCATATGTCTTCACGCCAGATAAATACACCGATTTAGTCGCACGCGTGTTGAAGCCGTTCATGAGAAACCACACATCATTTAAATAAGTCGGTTTAATTGAGCAGAAAGAGATTTGAGTGTACAATATCAGTATGATTATTACATATCGTCTCAGCAGTGTGATTTAGTACAATTGTTAAGATGTGTACAGCAGAAATAAAATTACAGTACAGTGCAGTAGTAGGCAGACGGAGTGAACGAGAGCCGCGTTTGGGCGGACCTGCTTTTAAAAAGCATTTAGTAGTTTTTAACTCAAATCCATACAAAAAAAAAAGTTCATCCTTCATTCCCACCAGGTGTCCATTCTCCGTACTCGCACTCGCTGCTTATAGTGGTACTCTTTCAGGTGCTTTTTCAAAGCGTTTGGAATGGGGAGCACATTGATGCCGTCGTAGGTGGTGCAGCTGCTGATGGTGGCCCTGCAGATGTGCTGCAGCGAGAAGGGCTGCGTGCGGTGGATGGGGTTGGACAGCAGGGGCTCGAAGAACATGCAGGAGTTGGGGTCCTTGTAGTGCTCCAGCAGGCCCGTCACGGTGGGCGCGTGGAAGACGCTGGGGTCGTGCACGTCGAAGCTGAAGTTGTGGTTCCACTGCTCGATGCGCGCGTGCAGCGAGCGTCCGTAGCGGCGGAAGCTGACGGAGAAGAGGTAGTCCTCCTGGGCCGAGTCGCGCAGGAGGAAGGTGCCCTCGGGCTTGCCCTCCAGGAGCTTCTCGGCCTCGTAGCGGTCCATCACGCCCCAGTAGCACGGCAGGTTGGTGATCTGCAGCAGGTCGGGCACCAAGCAGTGGATGTAGTCGATCTGGGTGTGAATGCGGTAGCCGTCGTGCGGCTTGACGGCTTCAGCCGGCGGGATCGCGGCTCGGGGGGCCGCGCTGCTGTTGGCCTCCGGGTCGACCAGGGGGTCCGAGTTGGCGTCGCACATGCTGACGGAGGCGGACGCCACCACCTCGTCCAGGGTGTCCAGACACCTCTGGAGGACGAGCTGGTGCTGCTGCTGCTGCGTCTGGAGGAGGAGCTGCTGCTGCTGCTGTTGCTGCTGCTGCTGTTGCTGCTGCTGTTGCTGCTGCTGCTGCTGCTGCTGCTGCTGCTGCTGGTGGTTGTGATGCTGGGCTGAGGCTCGCTCCACCCCGGCCAACTCGTTCATGCCGTGTGCCAGCTTGGGCCCGTGCTTGTACAGGGGGTTTATCTGGGCCGTCACCTCGAACGTGTGGATCTCAGCATTGGGCGGCGGCTCCACTCCCTGCTCGATGCTGATGCGGCGGCGCTCACGCAGCCTGTCGTCTACGTCCTCCACCACGGTCGGCATGGCCGAGCCGGGGGCGCTGCACACGACCGCGGTGGCGGCAGAGGCGGCGTCCACCACCGGCGGCTGGGTGATGGGGGCCGTGTGCTGCTTGATGAGATACCACTTCTGCGCCAGCTCGGATCCGACGGGGAATGGACAGTCGTCCAGCATCAGCTCGCTCAGGTGGATCTTGCGCCTTGAGGACGCGCAGGCGGCTGAGGGAACGCTCTGGGATGTTGCTGCCGCCGCCGCCGCCACGGTGTGCGTTTTTATGGGGAAACACTGGCCCATCGCATCCTGGATCTTCTGCCGCAGGGTGCGGCTGCTGTTCGACCAGCGGCTGTCAGTCTCACTGACCGCGGACAAGTCCGAAGAAGAGCTAACAGGTGCGAGTCCCGGCCTGGCCGTTGCCCTCTCCTGTCTCGACGACGACGACGACGAAGATGATGATGACGACAGGGTGGTGGCGTCCAACCCTTGCCACCTCCAATTGTCCTTCAAAGCGGAGGACGAAGACTGGTCCCTTGACTCTTGGTCGCTCAACAACTCGCCGTACTCGAAGCCATCGCTGACGGGCCGCTCGGCTGCGGGTGCGTGCGAAGATAGCCCCTTTTTCTTGCCCCGTCCGCCCTTTCGCCCGCCGCCGGCGTCGCGCCTCTCCTCGGAGCGGCTCTGCCTGACCTTGGGACGGGCGCCTCGGTCCCGATCTTTACCCCTGTCTCCTGACTCCTTTGGTAATGACATGGTGACGGATTACGTGGTCAAACGGCACCGGCGGCGCCACTCCCCGTGGTCAGGCGACGACTCGTGACTTGCGCTGAAGTTTGGCGGGTTTCCCGCTAACATCTCTCGCGGCTGCGCGTTATATTTGCCCGGTCATCGTGGCCGCTTAATGCAGACCTGCAATACAAAAGAGTTTGGTTGCACACTCACGAGTTAAGACAAACGGTATTATAATGGCACTTTGCTTGAGTCGTGCGCCGTTTCCTAGTATATAAGCTTAGCTCCTTAAAAATAAGCAGCTTCAAATGTTACTTTTATGAAAGTCATAAACACAGTTAAAGGGAAGTGAAAGAGGAAGACGCAAGTGTTTCGGTGTCTTGAGGCATAGTGCAAAAAAACTTCCTGTCTTAATATAAATTCCCCATTTTGACTTTTAGCCCCGCTGAAACTAAATAGAAATAGTTAGAAATTAGAAATATTTTTTGAATTATCCGTCACATACTCACGACAGGCCTCTGAACCTCTGAGACACAATAATCCGAAATGAAGTGCGATAATATATTTATATTTTTTGTTACTACCATTGACAATTGAACAATGTGCTCCGTTGGAGAGAGGGGGTTGGGGGGCGGGGGGGGGGGGGGGGGGGGGTGACGACTCTTTTTACTTTGTGAAAGACAGTAAAGAGTCACAGATAAGTAACGTGTCCAAGGTAGCCGAGTGGACAGTTACTGCGGTTTAAAAAAAAAATGACGCTGACGGCGAATCAACGTCAACTTGATGACAAAACAGGTTTTCTAATTTCTCGCAACTTGCTGAATCAAGTTAGCACTCACTTCATCCACAACAAAGGAAGTTCGATGCATTTTTCGAGACAAAAGTAGATGTCATCTTAAGACGGAATCGCCTTTGCTCTACCCTGGGGAAAGACCTCTGCCCTCAACAGTACATCAACCCATGTCACGGAATAAGTGCGCTGTCGTCAAAGAAAGTTTTCAATATTTTAGGTATTTGTCAACAATTAGCTTCTGTTACATGAAGTGCAGAAAGGCGAACTATCGCGTTCAACTTAAGAATATTGGCAACATCATTAGACTATAAAGCAGCAATCGTTAACAGTGCCATTAACCAGAAAGCTAAAGTTGTTAGCATTCGTTAGCAAACAGCTGTTCGGAACAGACGAGGCTAACAGTGCAGCTAGCTGGCGACTATTTTTTCAAGACTGTTTAAAGTCTTCAAAAGGCTCTGGTTGTGTTTATGGTGAGATGTTTCTACACCAAACGGACACGACACAAGATGTCAACATACCTTACAAGTTGTTCTCGGGTTTGGGTACCGCCAAAGGTTCTATTTCTTCTTATACAAACTAGTGACGATGACAAAAGGCGGCTAGGTCAGCCGCTCGGCTAACTACCGAGCTGTGGTCAAAATGAGCTGCTCATACCGTGCAACCCGGAAGTGATACGAAAACTAATTTTAGAAATGCCTTATCGCAAACCCATGTTTTATTTACAACGCTGTGGAATTTATCATAAAATATACAAACAACGATATGTAGTGGTCAGGGAACCCCGTCTCTCGAAGCAAACACAGAGCACTGATGAAGTTGAAAGAAGTGAACCTCTTTATTTGAACTGTCAATGACCCGACAAGTACTGTATTTCAGATCATTCACAATTTATTGAGTGACAGTAAAAAAAAGTAGAGAGTACTTCTGGGATGTAAAATGTTCATAAAATACTCAAAAAATTGTCAGGGGAGTTATCAGAATTAAATAGAAAGTGTACAAGACAAATACATGCAAAGAAGACCAGAGCAAGCCCCAGTGTTTTCATTTATTCTTTTCTTTTTATAATTAAGCCTGCCAGGGCAAACTACAGATCATGGGATCACTTGGTTAGTCCCCACAGGCACAGGCTTTGTACCTTCTAGTGGATGCTTGGTTTGTGAAAATACAAAATGCAGCTATCATGAAGTGCCCGTATTTACCCCCCATAATTTCATGCAACTGTGGAATGTAAACATGGAGTAAACATATTCCTTGGCCTGTTCTTAGTGTTTACCGATCGTCACATTAACTGCGGCTCAGATAAGTATCGTCGTCCCCCCGGTGCAACCGTCGCCACGCAGCACCCACCGCAACTCTTCCCTCCTTTCAGTGACAACTGAGGATGAGCGAACAAGAGGCTGTGCGGGTGATCTGAGCCATTAACAAAACACAACTGAGAGACATTATACTAAATAGTTAAAAATACCATAGCCGAGTCTTTAAGGTGCCAGCAATTTTTCTGTCTTTTTCTTTTCTTTTTTTTTTTGTTTAACTCACAGAAGTTATTTGCCCGCATAAGTCAGATCCATCCAAGAGCCTGCTCTGAAGAAATCAATGACCAAAATGCTGCTTCACACCACTGCGAGATAGAGGGGCTGTACAATTTAGGCACCACATACAGTTCCTGACAAATAAGAGTCGAAATCACGAGGCCATAAAAGTAATTCGCTCTGCTCATCCCACAGGCATAACCCCCCCCACCCCCAGACCAATTGCCTCGTACAGAGTGTGGAAGAATTCTGTTCCCTATTTCACCCAGCCTGTTCGAGTGTGAGAAGGCGTCAGTTAATGAGTTGCATGTCAAGACAATGGCGATGATGACATGATCAGGGCATTATCTCAGAAGTAAACAGTGACGTGGGCGATGCAAGCGTACAACATGAGTTGCAAGATTTCCGCCCTCACCGTCGACTAATCGACCACAACGTCCTCTAACTATGACAGTGCAGAATTAGTGTGGCAAAACATGCGATTACAGAAAATAAGCACAACTTATTAATATCAAGGGAGAATAAAAAATACAATTTGAAAAGTTATCTGAAGTTGACCATCTTTACTCGACAGGCCTTCCTGTGGCTCTGCTGAAAACAATAATAATAATAATAATAAAAAAAAAGTGAATGGTTATCCCTGCCTTACAATGCAACCAAAAAGCGATGCAAAAGTTAAGACCATATTACACAGACATGCACCTCTGCTCTGCCACATCCAAGGACAGAGCCTTCAAAAAACAGGTTTTGAGTCAACACTGATATCACGTGAAACGGTTAAGGGTTTCCGAGACAGAAACACACTGAGAGAGACACACAAAAAATAATTCATATGGACATCGACGAGCACCTTGAAAAGTATGATTCATCAAATCATCACGTTGGCCATGTGAGGAGGGCACTGTAAAGGTGAGGCGCTGCGCTCCGGAGCCCTGATGACAGGATCGCCATTAGTTTTTTCCAGAGCTATTTAGGTTGGGTGAGGCGAAAGCCGGAGGTTTCAGATTGATTTCATTTGGTTTCCTCGCACGCATTTTGGTTTCTTGGGCGCAAATTGAAAACGCTCTCGTCTCTCAAAACACTTTCCTCAAACCGGCACCAGATCTGTTTCTCACACGGTGCGAACCTCGCCAGCCCTTATTCACCCTTGCGGGGATTCCTCGGCACAAAATGAGATTCATCATCATTTACGAAGCAGGGCGTAAAATAGCAGAGACAAATTGCAGCTGGCATAAATTCTTTGAACTACTGTTCGTGGGGTTTTTCTGATATTCTTTTTTTTTTCCTCCATATATTTCACCATCGAGTTGCAATTGACTACAAATATCCTTCTCAAACGAACAATCTCACAACCCCTGCTCTTTGGCTTTGTAGACAGTCAGAAGAGGACAGTCACTTCTATCTGTCGTGTTCAGTAAAAAGCAATCAGAATACAATGTGCACCTCAGGTTGAACTAGCTCTTCCTTAGTCCTTCCCCCCCTCCTCCCACACAAGTCACAATAAAAAAAAAAAAAGGACCTAAGGATGCTCTGTAAGCTTCAACCAACACAAGCCCTTACTAGCCCTGTTTCAAGAACAATTTAGGGTGGCTAGGTCACGTATTGGTATCCATTCCCAATCAGAACCATGCCGTATGGGAGTCAATTGCTCCGAAGTGGCAACTATCAGACGTAATGTCGTAAAAGTGCTTTAATTCTGCCTGATAATCTGAATCTACCAATGGTGTGTTCCCAGGGTCCGATGCTGTCAGCGTGTGTTCTTGGAAGGAAGCCTTGTTCTGAGGCAGGAGGAAAAAGAGGAGTAACTCATGGGCTATTACCCATTTAGTAGAGCACCAATCCACTGTCTCTCTTTAAACTCACAGCAAACTGAACCTCTGCACATCATGTCACAGTCCTGCAGGTGACATGAAGCAGTTTGCCACTTTTTTTTTCCTGTGTCCTGCAATATAGTTATTATCATCTGTATTCCATTTTTTAATAAACTTAGATGTATATAATAAAGTACAAAAATATTAGAGGACATATACACAGTTTCCTTTGCCATTCTGTAGTGACTGCTTTGCCTGGTTTTCTTGAGCATCCGTATCTTTGTGCTGGGTGATGAAGAACTGAACAGGCGTCAGCTGATGTGTGTGTGTGTGTGTGTTCTCTCTTCTTTTTTTCATATTGTTGACGTTCGGTCTGTTCCATCTGAGATGAGACAAATGCAAGTTTTAAGACATTTAGAGAATTAAACCTCCCTTCCTTACAACTATAGAACATTGGATCTACTGTGCAAATCCTGTCAATTAAGTGCAGTGCTGAACCACCGCCAGACAAACATAGCAATATTACCCTCAAGAAAACAAACAGAAGTCGAGCTTCATATCAAAGACATGTTACAGAAAAATGACTTCCAATAACGTATTTTTAATCTCAGTCAGTAGGAGACTAGTAAAACATTTTTTTTAAACAGCTAGAGCAGCATTTTGATCCAACAAGGTCAACGGTGGTGGGATTTTTGCCAGTCTGCGACCTGTTTAGTCAGGGATTGTGGAGGACACTTACCCCCTAAGGCATGCTCTGTCATACTGAGGCACAGTGACTCCAGCGTGGGGTTAATTTCCAGGTCAGCACCTGGAAATTGGCATTCTGGGGGGGGAGTAAAAAGACTTTTAATCTGAGGACTGTTTGGTTGCATGATGATATTAAGTAGATGTTTTAATTCTAAATTAGTGAAATAGATGGTTAAAAAAAACCTTGACTCGATCTGACCGGAAATATATTAAATGGGAGGGGGAAGTTAAGCATATTGAATGCAAAATAAAATAATTACGCAAATAATTACAGGGCATTTATTTAGTTTAAAGCCTGAGCTGCAGATTTAGTCTGATGTATTTATACAATGAAATGTCCACATTTTGCCTCTTTTATATAATTTTGAACAAATAACAAGAAACAGCTGGAGCCCAAAGCTGTTGACATGGAAACAATATAATACGATTTCAGACTTCATGCATCTGTGGAAATTCTGAACTTCTAATTTACAAAGAAGAGTAATTTTTTAGAGGCCTCAGAAAGACGGTAAAAAAACCCCAGAGAGAATGACCAGGGCACCATTTGTAGAGTCAATGTCTGTTTGACATGTGGTGAGGACAGCCAGGCAACCAAAAGGTTACGTATGTGGCGGCAGTGCGTGCAGGAAGGTCACAGATTGTGTTCTGACACTTGCTACTGCGCTGTCGTCTTAAATTACCCCAGACTCTTTTTATTCTTTATGCTGAAGATGAATCATGTTTTAACTAAAATTTAAAAATTGCCCCCTGGCAAAGTAAGCAAAGAAGAGACTAGAATATCTGGTTACATATAAAGCATATGTAAATAAACAAGCAGACAATGACAGAGGTAACAAAGAGGCAAGTGCATGTTCATAAATCACAATAATAATAATAAGTATAGTAATAAAAAAACACTTTTGGTGTGTTTGAACATTCAGTACCTTGCTGCTGGAACATGAGCATGGTTTGTGGAGACGTGTGGACAGGGAGGGAGTGTGTCCGCTGCACAGAGCTGCGACTTTGACTTGGCATGCTGTTACTGCCTCCAGGGTTGGAAAACCAAAGGTTCTATTGCAGCAAACACAGATTCTTATCATGCAAATGCAACTCACACTGGCAGGTTACCACTGTTTCCTTCGTGTGCATTCAAGATGGCAAACATAATCTCTTCCTGCTCCGATACCATCAACGCACCCCTGTGACTTCTACCGTTACACCGTAAAACAAAGTCAAAAATATGAACGGCACAGGGACGCGATGAAAACGATGTTCGACAGCTGATTTTAAGCCCTGTGCTCGGGGGAACTGACCTGTCTGCCCTGGGCAGCCAGTGCAGGGCTGGTGAGTGTGTGGCGTGGAGACGCTCCTCCGATCCCGCTGGGACTCAGAAGTCCCATTCGGCCGGCTGGGAGCCCGCGAGGGGGCATCTGAAACTGTCTCTGGCCCCGCCGTGCCACACCTCCACTCACAGATCCGGCTGTGGGGAGGGAGTTGGACCCATAGGTCCAGCTGGACAGAAAGAAGACAAAAAAAAAAAAAGTGTGAAAAACAAATGAAGCGGAAGAGAGATAACTTCACGTTCAACCGCCAACAAGGACTTTTCAAAGTTAAGGAACAGATAAGAGACAATAAATGAAGAGAAAGGGAAAGATGAACATCGATCTGATGTGGCAATGAAAGATCAAAGGCAGAGTCGCAGACTCTCACCCTTTCTGTCGATACACAGGCATGTCCAGCATAGCTTTCCGAGGGACCAGGCGGAGCAGTTTCAGGACCTGCTGATTCCAGGAGGCCAGCCTTTTCTTGTGAGTCTCTGAAAAGGCCTGACAGGAGAAGAAGAAGATTTTCAATGATCTGCATTTCATGATATTCTAATTCAATTTTGAACCTTGCAGTAAAGGGTGAGAATGGTTTATTTAAAGACTCAACGTTACGGTTGAAAAGCATCTACTTGCTTTTTAAACGTATTTTATGCCGTAAGTCATTGATCGTCGGTGTTTGAAACAGGACAGACTGATATTTATTTCTATCAAAGGAAATGTGTCCGTGTTCACACCTCATGTGCCAGACACTTCTCAATGAGCTGAAGGTAACAGTTGATATTCTCCTCGTCCGGCCTTGACACAAGCAGCTGTGTGCACACTGGAACGCAGGAAGAAAAATATCACATTTATTACAGACACTGATGTGCTCTTCTTGTCCGTTAGTTTTAGCAAAAACTGTTTCACGCTTTCAGCATTTTACTCTCACCTTTACCCATGACGCGGGTGAACTGTCCAGGGATGTCACCTTCAGAAATGGGCGTGGCTGGAGAGTCTCCATCACAGGGAGGCGGGTTGTGTGTCTGGAAGCCCTCTGAGGCTGAGTCTTTGTCCGCTCCCGTTTTTGTGGCCTCTGCAGGGGAAGCAGCTCTGTCCTGCAAAGTCTGAGCTGCAGAGGGAGGACTGTAGGCTTTTATAGGCGTGATGATGATCTGCTGCAGCTCCTGAAGGGCATTTCGCAGATTTCCCCCTTCCAAAATATCCTGCAGTGAAATGACAGCGTCAGTGTCGCATACTGTGGTTTGCTTCGAGTCTAAAGTCAGGAGAAATAGAGGCACAGCTGAAAATGTGCAGGCTTAATAAATTTAAAAAAGCAAATTAGAGACAGAATTTAAATAACATGGAAGCAAACAATACATTTTAGAAACAACATACCAATTAAGAACAGTTTTACAGGATAAAAATATTATATAAAGATACTGTTTTAAGGTTAAACTTTGGCTTTGTCAATCTAACACTGCTGGTCTTGTCTTTAGTTTATGGGCTTGATGCATCTATTTGTACCTCTACAACTGTGTACTGCACAACTTTAGAAACAGCCAATTAAATTTCTCCAAACATGCCGAGTTGTTATTTTGCTTATCACAAAGCTGACTCAGTACTGGGGTAATGCACTGACTGACAACAAGTGGCAGAATCTGCATATAGATGTCAAAATGATCAAGAAAATATTCAAAAAGCTCAGATCACATGTGATCATCAATCCATGATTGTTAATGAAAATCAAATAGTGGTGCTTATTCAATATCATACATACATGTATTTTTTTTTAAATTAAATTAATGCACAAAGTTAGTTGTGAAGCTGGCAGAACACATTTTCATTTCAGCTTTCTTCCAAGTTAGTAAGAGCAGAGAGGAAGATCAAGGATCATCATAAAAGCCTCGAGGAAGGCAAATATGTCCTGTTGAAATAGTAGAATAGAAGACAGATCATCCTGAGGAGCCCTGCTGTGGCTCCGCACAAACAAAAGAAGACATTCACAGCAACAGCAACTGTTGAGAGGTGATAACTATCAAGCAATTTCTCCACTAATCTACGATGAGTTAGTGTTCAGGCATTGGTCGTCAGGACGAAATGCTGTTTCTTTCACAGCACGGAAACGGACGCCACCACCGTCCGGTGTGAATTACCTTTTCTAAGGACTTGAGGACGCTCTGTCTCTCCCGAAGCTTCTGAATGCTCAGGGCGATCTTATGCCGCGCCCCTTTGGTGACATTCTGGAATGACACGAGAAGACAATGGCTTTACTTCATGGTAAATACCCGAGAATAAACCCAATCTCCGTTTATGTCGTCGGCAAGGAGGCAAAATTGTACAATTTGTATGTGCGGATGCCTTGATACAGCTGTGGGGGTGTGTTGCTTAATTTCATGCCCCATTGAGGGTTGATGTATCATCAGGTTTCAGGGAAATAATGATTACCAATGATAATAAGGGTGAAGGGAGACAAAATGAAAGCATAGCAGCGGTATATGAAAGGAGGGAGGGGGGTTCAATAAACCTGTGACTCCAAATGCTGCTCTGTAAGAATCATCATCTCCTCGTAGGTCATCTGGGAGAAAAGCGATGCGTATTTGTGGAGGCGGAGACTTTTCAACCACGCAGGAACATCTACGACAAATAATCACAGAGGGAGGGAAAAAAACAGGAAAGCGTTACACTCTGGAACTTTCGCTCCGGCAGAACGTCAAAGAGCCTCGCAGCGTCCGACCTTTCATGCCGCTGCCGTCCTCCTGGAAGGTGTTGCGAGCGGAGCCCTGGTCTTCCGTCTGCTCGCTGCCCGACGACGCCACGCTGCTCTGAGGCGACAGCGGCGCGTGATCGGCCGAGGCAAAGTTCTGCCGCCCCACTGCGTCGTCGGGGCTCACCCAGTCAGAGCCGCAGGCCTGGGGGCTGCAGGGGATGGCGGCCATGGACTTCTTCAGCCCACTGAGCTGCATCTGTCCGCCCAGACCTGGCACGGGCGGGACAAGGAGATAAACGACAAACTGAATTATTAAAACGATGACAAGCGCACAGAAAAAGAACATGAATCTACTGCATGGCTCAATAGTGCCGTATTGAAAATAGCGAGCTGCCTGGGCTTCAGTAAAGGTGATGTCATGACTGACTATTACATAGATAAAAATATCCTTTACTTAATAAGCTATGTTTCCTTTGCAGCGAAAAAATAAAGATTGACCATTTAACTCCACCATAATCACTACTAACTGAACCAATTACCAAATGAATGATCATTTTTTTGTCTCTCTCTCTCTCTTCGCCCTTGTCCTGTCCGGCCATAACGACCAGCAGAAATGTGTCTGAATGTTTTTTATGATGGCTGACATATTTAATTCTCAAAGGTAGAGCTTTGGACCCGAGGGTGCGAATCCCACAGGTCGGTTCTGGAACTACCTGTTGAGTGGTTTTATTACATTTTTATGGATGAGTGATATTCTGGCCATGACCAGACTGAGGGAGGGATACGGAGTGAGAAAAAGCGTAGTAAGGGGATGTAAGTGAGGGGCAAAAGGGTGCAGATTGGGGACGGATAGGGATAGCGACAGCAACTGGCAACAATACACAAGTATTGAACTGAACCAATTACCTGCGTTACTGCTGTTGATGGGAGAGGACATGCCGCTCAGGAAGGGCATGTGTCCGTTCTGGCCTGCCGGAGACGTGCTGGATGACTTGTCGTGCCAGGCGTTTCCTGGGTCCAGCGCCTCGGCGGAGCTGGGCCATTCATCGGAGCCCTGGTGCGGGTTGTAGGGGCTGGATGGGACCCGGGGGGCGTAGCCACTGGAGAGGTGCTCCTCCAGGTGGTTGAGCCACATGGCCAGCGAGGTGCGGTCATCCAGCGTGGTGGCAGGGTGGATGAGGGCGTAGGAGAGCAGCTGTCTGCTCTCCTCCACGAACAGGCTACTCTCAATGGTGTGACTTAACACTTTCTGCAGCAGCTTCATGTACTCGCATTTGGCCTCGCTGTTGCGCGGCTGCAGCAGCGGCAGGTGGGAGAGCAGCAAGGACACGACCTTCTCCTTTGGCTCCTGGTGCCACTGGCTGACAATCGCTGATCACCGAGAGAGAGCAAAAACATAACAAACATTTTAAACAAGACATTTCTTTTGAAGATTTTCTTTAACACGTTGCGATGTGGAGCTGTATAGTTGTGTCTAATTAATCTTTAAAGGCTGATCTACTGGGGTCCAAAATGAAAAATGAAAATGAAAATAGGTTACAGAATAAATAAGCTGTGCTCAGTTACCTGCATTGTTGGCCTCTGCTTCCAATATGTGGATCTCCGTGCAGTCTGCCAGCCAGTGTTCCAGGCAGATGTGCAAGAAGCGAGCCTGGGTGCGGGACACCCTCTTCAAGAGGGACAACAGCGCCACCGTCTGTTCGCATTCGTTCCAGCTCTTGAACCATTCCGTCAGGATGCCAACCTGGTCTCGGAACATCATGGCGCGTCTCCCTCGCAAGGAGAACGAGGAAGCAGCGACGGAGAGAAGAGGGCGCGCTTGAAGACGCGGAAGAGACGAGTCTTACACCGCACAGCGGGATTTGATTGGTGGCAGTCCTGGGATCCCCTCAGACTGGACCGAGGGGCCCTCACATGGTTCAGGTGCAGAAGGGGTTGCAGACAGGTGGGCTGTGCCTTATGAAGGACTGTTCAAAGTGTGCGTCAACTGCAGTCGGTAGTGTCACGAGGAGGAGGAGAAGATCTTCTCAATCTGGCATGTTCAGGATCACGTCACATCGGCGTCCTGTCAAAATCAACAGACAAACAGGAAACACCTTTAATTAGGCAAAACTGAGACGACACGAAACACACAGTGGTGTTGCACACATGAGCAGAATGTTGGAATCAATCTGCCTATTCTTATCGCAGAGCGCTATGATGTTAGACACCCCTGTTTACATTTAGACACGTGCTCCTCAAGGCCTGAAGCTAAAAAGCAAGCTGCAGAACGAAGACGATGCTCATGTGTTTTAATGAGAGGAAACCTCAGTTTACAAGAAGAAAAGGCACATTGAATGATAGCCCTAAAATATATATATATATACATATGTATATACATATATATATATATATATACATATGTATATACATATGTATATATATATATATATATATACATATGTATATACATATGTATATACATATATATATATATATATATATATGTGTATATATATATATATATATATATATATATATACATATACATATACATATATATATATATATATATATATATATATATATATATATACATATATATATACATATATATTAAAATTAATTGTGCAAATCTCTTCTGGAAAAAGATAATGACACTTATTTGACTATTTCTTTAAAGAAAGAAATATGAAGAGTTAAAGAGTTGCCTGACGGACGATCCAGTCACTTACAAAATGCCAGACAAAAAGTTTTCCAAATGCTCAAATCTCAGGTGTCAGGAGTGTCTCATGAGTAATGATACAGCAATAACAGTAAATTGGTCTTTTTCCCCAAAAAACAATTAATTGGAGCAACATTGTGAAGTGCAACACACATAGGAAATCATTTGTGGTATTGTTGTCATGGACCGCAGAGTTTTCCCCCTTTTCAGATTTTATTTCTGCATCTGTTCAAGGGGAAAGAAAGGTAACTGCTCGAAAGCAAAGCCCTGAAATTTGCACCTCCTACTTGAAATGTGGGAAACTTGAAACGCTCCATAATGACTAACCTCTGTCTCCTACTTGCTTTAGAGTTTGTGAAAACATTTACAGTATTTGTGAAAGAGCGATCAAACTCTTGAGACACAATGTGTCTTACAATCAGGACAACAGTTAAACCGTTTCTTGAAAATGATAAAGTCGGACTCAGCAATTTTTTTTTCTTAATTACACCAGACCGCCACAACTACATTTAAATTAATTTCATGGTGAGAAAACTATAGGGAAAAGTGGAACAATATGTGAAAACTCAAAGTGCTAGTAAAAAAAAAATAATGTGTGTTTCACAAACTGTGGTCCCCAACTTCGAAGACAACTGATGATCTTCAGAAGAAGCTGGGCTTCAAACAGAAAATGATTTATAACTCTCCATACAAAACATTTGCACAAGACTATTTCGAAACCTCCTATTATCGTGACCAAGAACAAGGGCGGCACTTTTGGGTCGCCCTGGTCTTCAACTCTTTGTCTACCTGCATCTCTTTAAAAGGTGACAGGCTACTAAGATTTAAATTTAGATAATAAAAATTATATTGTGGTGCCAAAAAAAAATCACATAGACCCACAGATGAAGATACGACACAAAATGCTTGACCATCAGATGTCGCAATTTTAGACCGTAACACATACCGAAGCTGTAAACCAGTCAACGCAACAGCTTCATAAAGTTTCATTGCATCATAACAATGAATGACCAACAGTGCTTGTTTTATGTAATGATTACAATTTAGCAATCTCGATTATTTATGAGGATAACAATGTTAAATAGATCTTTTCTGTGTTTCGAAGCCTACTTCTATCTTAGCGGTGCTAACAGGGAGGCACAGCCGCAATTACAATCGACAGCAGGTTAGCTAGATGGCTGCTTACAGCTACGCGAATTACAACTTTAAATGAACAGACTGCTAGGCTTTGTTGTTTACCTTTGCCAGTTGTCAGATGTTAGTGAGCTAGGCTACAATGCTAACAGATAGCCAGCTCGACGGTGGGTTAGGGATGGCTAACTGCAATACTAGCACTTAGCTTCTTAGGTAGCAAGTTTGGCTAATAGATGCAATAATGTTAGCTTAGCTGAAAGAAGCGTAGATTTCGATCCCGTACAAGGTATTCCTTTGGCGTATTCCTTTACAGCGGCAAGGTGACTTGATTCCAAGCAGACCACGTTGAAGAAGTTATGTACAAAACGTTTATTACAATACAGAAAATAGCGAGTGTACGCCTGGAGAAATCTACTTCGATTTTGAGTTGACGTAAGACGTGCGTGAAACGTCATACGTTTGAATTGGACGTACCTTTTGTTCCACCCGCAGGCTGGGAAATGAAAATTTTATAAAAATTGAAAACACAACAGGTTTGTTTTTCTTCTTTAGGACTAAAACAGAAAAGAGGAACAAAAACGAAAATTAAAGATTTGTTGTTTTCAATATGTATGCATTGTGGCCTTTTGCAAAGAATTTCTTGAGTGGCTTAAGAAACTGTTAAATATTGTGTTATAATATCGTGTATATGATATTAAACTATGACTATATTTGTCGGCAAAATACATACAAAATGTTAACATATGACCTTTATATGAGATAGACTTTCCGATTTGAAATACGAAACAATAGCTATATCATTTAAAACGGAGGGTCCTCATTGGACTATTTTACGGTCGCAAGCTTTGATACGTGTTCGCCAAAGAACACGTTTGGAAATTGTTGGCAAATATATTTAATTTTTCCACTTTTTTATATATATATATATATTTTAAGTCACAGGAAAAAGGCTTTTAAGTCGTTTTTAAGCGCGACATAAAAAAAAGACAGTTGCAGCGACACACACTGGCACCTTTCTCGTATGTTAAAAGTGACAGGAAAACAGGAAGAAGAGGCGCTCCCTCTGTTTGCGATTTCGCTGCCATTTTCACCAAGAAGCTTGACATAGAGTAGCTGTCAAACAGCGCTTCTCCACAGAGCCGATACCACCCTGAAGACAAAAGGACGCAAATATGGTTGGTGACATCATTCAAAGTATGGCTGTTGGGGGGAGAACTGATGTTATTGTATGGTATCGTGCTGTGGACTCAAGTGATTTTTGCGAGTGTATTCTTCTTGCATAGCTGTCATGCTTCAGTCAAACAGGAAACCTGTCTCTTGCACGTTGCAGCAGGCACAAAGTCGGGCGGACATGTCAGATTTTTGGTTTCAGTGTGTGTGTGTGTGTGTGTGTGTGTGTGTGTGTGTGTGTGTGTGTGTTTCTCAACAATCTACTTTTTCCCCGGACACATTCAGGCACTTTCTCAAGACTCTCCGACTGACACGATATTTTCTTTTTTTCTTTTTTACTCACTATTATTGTTTCAATCGTTTCTTACAGTCAGGCACTCTCCGTGTGTGTGAACTGGACACAGACCTGACAGAAAAACTGAAAAAGTTCAGATTTGCGGGGAAAAGCAATGCAGCCATCATACGTAAGAATCACATTTCAAATTTCACAAACGGCATTATAATGTCAAAATTGGATGTCAGTATCAATGATAGCCATTTTTGTATTTACTCTAAAGTGAAAATAGACATGGCGAAACAGTTGGTCATCGTTGACGAGGAATTCGAGGTAAAGTGCGAATGAGCTTTTTTTTGGATTGGTTACAATTCTGTTTTGCTCGTTTAGTGTTTGACTCCCTGTCAAAATGACTTCCCCCCCCCCTCCCGACTCTGTGTTGTAGGACATCTCACTGGATGACTTGAGAGATGAACTTCCTGAACAACAACCCAGATATCCTGACAGAATGTGACATGAGTGTTTGCAATACCCTCTCACACGGTTGCATTTCATCAGTGAACTTCCTTGACAGTTGTGCACATTCATCGTCTACAGCTACAAATATGTACACGATGATGGAAGGGTGTCCTATCCCCTGTGTTTCATATTCTGCAGTCCATCGGGTAAGATGCTAAACAGCAGACCATAAAAATTCAAAACTAATACATCAAATATTATATTTTTTTCCCTCTGTTTTTCAAAACAGTATCTAATTTGAACCAGAGTATTATCCAGAAAATTCCCTCATGCTGACTTTTACATTTAAAATATTTTTATGAGTTAATGGTATCTGCATTTTCAGTCTTATTATTCTCTGCATGAAATGTTTCGAGGCATAGTTTTTTTTGTTGTCATTTTCCTGATGCTCTTTTGGGTTTACAGTACAAAAAAGCCTAAGAATAACAATGTAGAGAAAAAAAACAAAGAACTTTCAACCCATTTAATCCCATAACAAATTCACTGATGAGCCCATGACAACTGCGAGAAACTGAGCAAAGCCCATATGTGGTCGTCAGGTGCGCCAATCAACATTATGAAGATGGCAAGAAAGATTTAACTCCAAAGTTCATTTATATGCCCAATTTCCTAAATCTGGTTTGTAGAGTTTATTGTTGGATGGACGGTGCAGAGGTGCAATTTTAAAAAGTCAAAGATACAAAACGCCTGAGGAAAATGATTCATTTCCTTTCAACAGGATGCAAACCGGAGCAGCAGATGATGTACGCTGGCAGCAAGAACTGCACAGTCCAGGCGACAGAGATCTCAAAGGTACCAGTCACATATCCGACGGACGAGTGTAATCACAAAAACAAACAAAACATTGCATTTCTGATTAATAATGTAGAATGAGCTGCTAATGTTCATGTTTATTTATGTTTGTCAACATTTAAATGTGAGTTTACTTTTGCAAGGTCTTCGAGACCAGGAATGCAGAGGACCTGACCGAGGAATGGCTGAAGAAACAGCTGTCATTTTTCCGTTGACGTTGCTTTTCCTTAAATTTCAGGGCATTGTCTGAGGTTTGTAATAATGGATTGTTTGGGGTTTTGTATCTACGCTTTTTTTTTTTTTTTTTTAGCATATTAATGCAATTAAAACTCATTTGACACTTCCAACCATCCATCTTCTGTTATCTGTACTCAGGGTTGCGGCAGCCAACTGCAACTGTCTTGGGGCACAGACAACTTGCTAGTTTGTTGCAGGGCCACAAACACTCACACTCAAACCAACAGAGTCACCACAATATTTTGGTTAGCTTGCTGTTGAAATGGAAACCTACCAATCTGCAATTACTTTAAGCATAAATTTGAACTAAGGAAATTGAGCAGAGGCAGTGTTGTGTGTACAATAAAATTATACTGACTTTAAACTTCATTTCCTCAGAGGGAAAAAAACTACTACAAAGTTTTCTAAATAAAAAGAAAATCACCTGTATTTTATTATCCACGTGGAGGGTGTACTGAGGAAAGACAATAGTACATAATTGTGAATGTCTGACAAGAACAAAGTAATCAGATACAAACAGCTAGTGGTGCACTTATTAAATCTAAAAATGCCTCAAGACAAGTGTCCCTCGGAAGAAAAAAAAGCAGTAAGCATCTGTGCAGTGGATATCTGCAACCATAGAGAAAGTACAGTCCCTGTGTCTAGTGACACAGCAACAACGCAGCAGAACACAGAGGGAAACCAGGAGGCCGCCGTCTTCCCGTCCGAGGCCGCTGAGCTTATTCACTGTCGCTGGCGTCGCTCGAGTCGGAGGCCCTGTCGCTTCCACTCGCGCTCCTGGCTCTCTCCGAGTGATTGCTGCTGCGGTCGCTGTGTGCCGGAGAGGCGCTGCGGCTCCTGCTGCCTCGCTCGTCCTCGCTGCCGCTGCCCTCCTCGCCACTGCTGCGGCCCGAGTTCTTGGCCTCGTTGTCGTCGTTGTCGTCGTCGTCGTCGCTGTCGTCACCGCTGCCGAAGATCTCCTCCTCGTCCCGCATTTCCCTGGTCCTCTCCTCTCCTCCGCTCTCGCTTTCGCTGCCGCTGGCCTTCCTCCTCTTCCCTTTGTCCTCCTCCTCCTGCTCCTCCTGCTCCTCCTGCTCCTCCTCTGCCCGTTGCTCCTGCTCGTCGTCCTCACGCTCGGACTCGCTGCCAGAATTCTCGGCCTCGCTGCCGCTGCCTTTGTCTTTATCATCACCTGAGGGAGCAACAGGCCGATCAAAAATCATTCATAATAATAAATATGAAGTAGGAAACTCATTTTACAGAGATATATTAGGTTTAAAAAAAAAATAGCAAAAGCCACTGCCGTGGTTATAACGTAAACTGACCAGAATCTTGAGCATCCTTGTCCATGTCCTCCTCTTCATCCTCTGGCTCATGGTTCTCAAGCTGAGCCTTACGTGCTTCCTGAGGACCAAACAGGAAGTGTATCAGTCACTCAAACTTGCCGTGATTCAAAACTTTACACTTTAAAAACCAGATAGCTTTACAGTAACAGCGCGATAATAAATTAATGTGGCATAAGAGCGAGAAAGAAAAAAAAAGTGCACTCACCTGAGCTTCAAGCTCTTTCTCGTTCATGTCTCTGTGCTTACACACCAGCACTGCGTTTGTGGTGGACTGAGTTCCAGCCTTGGCTCTCCTCTTGCTCAGACGCACTCTGCGGGATGCAAAAGAAAGTCGCAGTTTCCATGAAATCGTGGTTGCAATGATGCTACTTTTGTCTGTCACATGTTGACGGCAAGATTTCTAGTGTTGCAAAACACCATGTGTGAAATGACGAGAGCGTGTGAGCCGAGCGGAGCGGGCAGAATTTCTATGTTATTTGCGCTTCGCTCCTCCCTCCGTCTGCTCAGCAGGCAGCAAAACACATTAAGTGTTTTTCTTTTTCCCGAGTAACTAATTAAACACGCTCGATTCTTCTGCAACCTTCCTAATGAGATTATTTTATCTGCTCCCAGTTAATGGGAGCTTCGATTCAAGCGGCTAGACTCAAACAGCTAAACTTTTAAGCAAATTGCTTTGACTTGATGACTGGCACCAAAGCGGCTTGTTCGCTCTGATTCATTTTGAAAAGCTGCACCGCGCTCAGTGAAAAACACGGCTGCTCTGATGCTGTCACATGCTCCGGATACAACTTTACTTTTAAACAACAACCCAACTCTAAATAATGACTTACCTTGTCTCAAGTTCATTGTAGTAAACGCCATCTCCATCTCTGAAGATGAAGAAGTAGTTCTCCTCATAACCCTTGCTGGCTTTGTTCTTCACGTTCCAGTTATACTCCCTGGCAATCTTGTAGTCATACCTTAAATTAAACAACCAAAATTAGTAATTATTGCCTTCTTGCAAAGAGCATTCAACACAAGGCATGACATTAACAGTAGGTGTAGTGGATTTTTCTTAATTACACTTCTTCTGGCATGTAATCCATTCCCTCATCGCAGTCTCTCTTGCGCTTGCGAAGTGTATCTTCGTTGGGCAGGAAGTAGGCCACAAACTGATTTCCTTCCTCATCCATCATACCCCTGTTATGAAGAGAAAGAAACGGTCAATTTGTGTTTTAACACATCATTTTCTATGCTTGGTTGAGGAGTAAGCGTTGCGAAGGCTACAGCATAGAAACCTGATCATGGCCTGGGACATCATTTCTACTCCAGCCGGTGCTGATAAGTCTTTAGGTGCAGGATCAGAGTCAAAGATGACCTGTGCACACGGGTTGATCCACATCTGGGAGGAAAAACAACAACAAAACAGGATTAATACCCACATTTAAACTCAAAACAAATGCAAGTGTCCCCACTGCATTCAACTATTACTTTAAGATGTGTGATGTGTGCATTAATAAATGTTTTGAAGCTAAATGAAATCTCACCTTGAAGTCAGGGAACACAGGGAGAATCTCCACCGGAGTAACTCTGGGTTTACTGTAGTGCTGTGTGATCTAAAGACAAGCCAGAGGTTAATACACAGATCGGTATTCACTGATGACATTGAGTGATGAGCGTTCCGAGTTATCAGCCCACTTACTGATTTCTGAGCATCCTCAAACGTCTTCTCAATTGCAGAGATCTGGCTGTCTCTGTCTTTGTAGATTTCTTCCTCTGTAAACTGCTGTTTGACAGAAACACCGATCCTAAACAGAAAAAGCATCTCAGTCATACTTAGAATGGCAAACAGCACAATTTATATGTAATCAATAAAATTCAAGTTGAGGAAGTAGTGCTTTGGCAAGACTTACTTGACCTCCACTTTCTCATTGGAAACCCCGTATCGGTTAAACTCTGTTGAGATATACTCCGTCTTTCTCATCCATGGGACCACCTTGGCATGCTGCTGTGACCTTTAATACAAGCAGATGTTTAAAAACAAGAGGCACATGGATACAACACAAGCTGACCAATGGGTAGTCATACCTCTTTGAGCTGGATGGAGCCTGGATGTCTTCTTCCAACAGTTTTTCATCAGCGGGATCCAACAATACTGGCAAATTGAAAAGTTGATTGGTACAAACACCTTCAGTTAGACACGGTAAATACTTCAAACTGTCCATGTCCTGGTTTTAATGCAAGATAAAACCCCAGAGCTTAGATTATGTGCAGTTCTAGTGAAGTGCAATCAAATGTTGATCCATTTAGGCCCATGTGACCTTAAACAGAACCTTTGAGCTAGTTTACAGAATATACACTCAAACTTGAAATTATCCAAAAACAAAAATTCTACCCTGAATGGATTACATTTATTAAGCAACACTATTATTATTTCATAATTTTTACTTGATTAAAATGAAAATATTAA
The DNA here is from genome assembly GCF_046127955.1 of Nelusetta ayraudi. Lineage (NCBI taxonomy): Eukaryota > Metazoa > Chordata > Actinopteri > Tetraodontiformes > Monacanthidae > Nelusetta > Nelusetta ayraudi. The sequence goes on along the minus strand of NW_027466098.1, from coordinate 11,963,474 downwards.
AATGCAAACTGTAAGAGGTTCCATCTTACTGCTAGGGTCGATGCGGTAGGTGTCTGGATTGATGAGATCAATTGTAACTCCAAGGTCTGGCTCAGTCAGGAGCTCATGTTTGTGTTGCTTTTCCAGAGAGGTGGCTTTATACTGTACAAATCTGCCGCAATAAGAGAAAAAAAACAATGTCAGGCTCACCCATAGAAGTTTAGGTTTATATGCCGAAAAGACGATCATGACATTTACCTGTGCTGATCAAATGGATATGTGATGAATTTCGGGTCAAAAGGGATGTCCGGTAGACTGTTGCAGTATTTCACCCGACACACGACCCCTGACCTGTTATGGTAACACAAGACACATACTTGTTTGACATTTTCCACATTACTTTGACAGAAGTTCATGGTTAATTGGCAAAGATCTTAGAATAGCTGCACATGATACTTGTACTTACCTTTCTGGAACAGTTCGATGTGAGGACGGCCTGCTGTAAGAGAAAACAGGCGTTAAACGTAATGCTCTCACATAGGCTTTCAGAACAACACAACAGTGACTTGTGCAAAACAGTCATGCAAAGATCACTTGCTAAAAGTGACTTCGTGGGCTAGTGTACACTTTAAAAAGAAGCGAAGAAAAACAGTTCTACAGCTTATGGACGTCACAGCACCAAGTTTACCCAACTTCTTAGTTGTAGTGGTATCATGTATCACAATCTACTTCAGAAAAACAACTCATTTTAAACATTGTACACATCATTAAAGCACGGCGGTTTAATGACAATTAGAGCTACGGTCCAAGTAACACGCGAGGCCACAAAACATATTGCTTTTGTACACGGAAGCACAATGCAACCATAATATAAGAGGGTGTTGCGCGAAGGCTAACAGACAAGCTACCGCTACAGAGACAAGTAAACATTGAAAGCACTTAATCCGATATGGGCACCGTGACCTTTAGCATTGCTGTAACACATCAAGTAATGTAATGCATCAAGTGTATCGACATCTGTTTGTCAGGTTTTGCAGCAAAGCGATTTTAATGTGTTAATTCGCGACAGTGACGTTTTGTTCGCGCGTGGATATTGTCGCTAGCTCATGGAACAAGCACCGTAGGCTAAAATTTTGCTCAGCACGAGAGGCTTCTTTTAAAAATCGTGTTTGATTTAATATGAAATCAAAATGTTGCCATAAAACACGCCATGTAAAATATCTGTCTGGTTAGTAAAATTGCTGTTAAAATATTAACTGGCGTTACCTGTGGCCGTCTTCCCGTTGAGCTTGTGACTGTATTGTCGGAGCCATATTTGAAGGAAATGGCTCGCAGCAGCAGAGAGAAAACTTGTTTTGCTTTTACAAAAAAAAAAAAAAAGGTTACAATAAGTGAAAAATAAAGTTCCCCGTCTTGTGGAAGAGGGCAACGTTCCACTCCAAGATCAAGAATGTGTTATGCCTTTATTTTGGCCTGGGCTGAACCGCACGATAACCCGGTAGTGAATCGGAAGTTTGGACTCAGAATGACGTGTCCGATACTTTGAGCGCCACCTAGTGGCCTGGCATGTGAAGTATTCTGATAGCAACAAGTCCACACAAAGTAAACTTTTATCAAAACTATTCTCCCTATTTTTCTTTCACTTTTGAGCAGTGCTGTCCGACATGTTGCCAGCTAGTTCCGGTTTAGCTGCAGTTAGCTAACCGTAGGTCGAGGTACCAAAACAGAAAATAAATGTTGAAACACCAGACAAGATGGAAAACTAGGTTTCCTTATAGTAAGGTTTGCTCCTAACTATTGTAAATCAACTTTGTCGACCAGAAAATAAAAACGTTAATTTATTTTTGAACTAAACACAAAAGCTTTACATTACAGAATCAGCTCCATGTCCAGGGGTGGAGGTGTTCTATTTAGCCTTTTCAACTTTTTACTTTTTCCAGTAATCGACACAAACAAACAAAAACATTTGTGGAAAAATATTTTCACAAATGACGTAATAGAACAGTGCAACACTACAGGGAACCCAATGAGACACACAAACACCAGGGTTTATACTAAAATTACTTTATTACAGCTGATTTCTGTTCAATATCCCTCTTCCAACACAATGGTAAATATAATACAAACAAAATAGTAATTTGATCCTATTATTCTGTTTTGACCTTTTTACACACTTTAAATCCACTTTTAGTATTCTGCCATCATCTTAGTCTCTCAGGCATTCAATAACATGTTCCACCGTCTATACAGTTTAATACAGGTTATGGAGCTGTAGTGGTAACGTGCCAAACAAGAATACTGGCATCCTCAAAGAAACCCAACCTTTTTCACACTTTGTCACCATGTCTTCGTTTCTATTCTTCCTACTTTTGCAGCTTAAACAGAACCAACTTTCTCTTTTAAATAGGTTTTCCTACATTTCCTGCTGTCTGCCCAATGATAGGTTAAACAAAGGAGCTGTGACTATGCAGTGGCATCTGGGCATTGCAAATCAGCTGTGGCAAAGTGCGGCCAGAAACATGGTCATGTTTATTCTGTTGCCAGGTCACACTCTGTCTCCCACAGGCCCTCAGTCAGTAGGACAAAAACATGACATTAAAGTGAAGAGCATTTCCAAGTTGGCGTAAAGGTCACGCGACTGAAAATGATTGAAAGTAAATCACACAATCCACTGACATGAAGGTGAACAAGAGGTTGTGCACACAAACTTAAGGATTGGCATGTACATCTGGTTTGACCGGACTAACATTTAAAGTCTTGACCTCGGTGTGACTTGTGGTTCCATTTCAATCATGATCAATACATTCCCGTATTCTTTACCGCACATCCACGACTGCGAAAAGAAATGAATATAACTTGCTGTGTGTAACAGTAGCTGGCAATAGTCAGTCGATGTAAAAGGGGGGAAAAATGGTGTGAGAAACGACCCATTTTACCTTGATATAATGCATACTCTAGGTAGGATTATGTACACGTGGAAAAATTCAATCCCGCCCTATTTATGAAAACAATCCCAGCATCTTGTGTCCTCAAATGTGTTACAAATATCACAGTTTGACATTTAGAAAGAGCCAGCTTCAGAAAAAAAAAGAAGAAAAAGTGGCGATACACCAGAGTGGAACGGGGACGGGGAGGATTGTTAGGGGGGGAAAATGATCTCTGCAGCCATGATGCTGAAGGGATGCCTGGCTTACCACATAATTGGCATTCACAAGCGATGAAGGCAAATACATCTATATGGCATTCTGGCTGCGTACGCAAAAACCAAAAGTATGTTTCAATGAGCAAAGTCCACGCGCACTCGCACACACGCACGCGCCAAAAAAAAAAAAAAAAAAAAATTCCAACACTTTCCAGTGAAAGGTTTGCAAATATCAGTGTGGTCCGTAAGTTAAATAAAGTTTGCTTTTAAAATTATTTTCTTAAAATGCAGTTAAGTCTTTAAATGTTTTTTCTTCAATAAAATATACACATATGAACATTTAACTCCAGCTTTGTGATTCAGAAGGGGGAGGGGAGTCTGTACAATATCCTTGACTCTCGGCTTGTTTACTCTTTAAAAAAAAAAAAAAAAAAAAAAAAAAGCCTCGAAAAGTGTTTTACAATTGCGTGCGCCGAACTGGTTTGGTTAATAAGACTTTAAAGGGGCGCCGACTTCTCCCGTATCTCAACCACAGACCAGAAGATCAGGGCGTGAGCAGAGGGTCTGCAAGAGCGATCAAAGGAAACCTCAAGTGCTTGATGCCATGCTTAACTTGTATTTGGCTGTCTCTCCAGAGTGCACGTCGACTCAGAGTCTTTGACACGCGCACGCTGCAATACAATCATGTGGCCATGTGCTCAATTGAAATTGCCCCTTGTTCTCCTGGTCTCCTGATTAGATGGTGCAACATTCCAAAAAGGAAAAACAAAACAAAACAACCAAAGACAAAAAAAAAAAAAAAAAACACTTTTGGGATTTGTAGTGTTTCACAACTGGGCCCAAACATTTCCAAACAGTGGTGTGGTTGTCTAGGTAGCACCAAGCCTGCTGTCATGGTCATGGCAATAAATTTCAATTTATCTACACGTCGATTCAGGTCGAAAAGTGTCCTGGTGACCAGGCTGCTGCACTCTCACGTCCAATTAACTTCAATCATCAATTTGGCACAAGCACAAACAGAGCTCAAGTATAAGAGTAAATATGCGGATGCTAGAACGACACTGTATTTTCCAAACCACTTGGGTGTCAACTCCTTGAGAAGATGCTCAAAAGAATGAAGGGTGGGAGGCTCATGGGTTGTCCTCCAAACTACACATGTACCAACGAAATGCTCACCAGCCACTCTATGAAATAAACAAGTAAAAAATTTGAATAAAGTGCATTGAAAAGGCAGCAGTTTCTTCTTTTTTTTTTTTTTTTTTTTAAAAAGGCACTAATAATAAAAGACAACAGATCAATAACAGGATTGTTTTGAAGGCAGATGATTCTCCTGTTTCCGACTCGCAAAGTCCTCCTATCAATCACGTGCACCCCAGGACGTGCAAGTACCATCGCTCTCGTGCCAACGCGCGCAAACACACACACACACACACACACACACACAACACACACACACACACACACACACACACACACACACACACACACACACACACACACACACACACACACACACACACACACACACACACACACACACAGGATTCAACGTTTCACCAGGGTTTAAGGTGATTCCATACAAAAATGTATGACAAGTACTTGGGAGCAGTCAGAGCTTAACATACACTGGCACCAAACATACGCTGATGTTTGAAAGCCAAAATATTACTCTATAAACATCTGAGACTGATTTCTAGAATCAGGTCAAAAGGCACTGGAGTAGTGCTGAAGATTCAGCGTGTTTGACTGCTTTATTTGGCTTGAAAATTTGGAAAGTTTTATATTGGCGGATGACTACAAAAATTCAAAGTAAACAACTCAGAACAAGAGAGCATCTGTTGTTTTTGTTGTTGTTGTTTTTAAATGACCATTACAGCAGGCTGGAATCACGACAGCGAAGCAACTCTAAGTCAGTCAAGCCTCTTTTTTTTTCTTTTCTTTTTTTTTGAACCACCGTCTGTAAGTCCACCAGTGTGTAAGTAGCAAAGGATGTAGGCACCGGAGTAGGAACTATAGAGTTAACTGTGATTGTTTGATACCACATTTCTAAGGACATATTTAACACATGTCAACAGCTTTTCAACAGTGTTTCGTGTGCAAAATGAGAGCAATGGCTGTGGAAAGCACAAAACATATATATATATATATAGATTTTTTTTCTTAATATCTAGGAAGAGAGCTGTAAATAAAAACAAATGGTAGTATTAGGCATTGACACGCAAAAATTGCTTTTTGTAACATAAACTTAAGGATCTGACTGTGTGCCAATAAACTGCTGTGAGGAAGGGCTAAGTCTCTTCTAGCCCTTTTGACCTGAGCAACATTTAAGTCATCACTCTTCCACATCTGTACACAGGAGAAGCTGAGGCCGGGCGTCTGCGCCAGACGCAGGCCGGAGCTCGGCGGATTCTCTCGCACTCTGGGGCCGACCGAGGATCGATCTACCTATGTGTAGGAGAGGTGTGACCCGTTGGATATCTGCGAGGTGACGCTTGTGCTCCTGCTCATGCCCGGCTCGCTGCGCCCACCCGGGGGTGTCCGTCCCATGGACTGCGGGCTGTTCTGTAAACCTCCGCTCATGCGGGACACGGCCGCCGGGTGGCCCCACGGCAGCTGGGCCCCGTCGCCCTGCACGCTCTGGCCCCAGCCCGGGTGCAGGGGCGTGGCCCCCGGGCTGGAGTGGTAGTGCTGGTGGCCGCCTTGGTGGCTGGACCCGGCACCCATGCTGCCGCTGCCCCGGTACGGCCCCTGAGCGCCCCCCGGTGACGGGTGCTGCGGCTGCTGCTGCTGCTGCTGAAGGTGGTGGCTCCAACCGGCCGTGGCGCCGGGGAAGCTGTTGCTCAGGGCCTCCGGGGAGATGTTGGATAGCACCATGTTGCTGAAGCCCAGGCGCATGCTCTCCGAGCCGAAGGCTTCCACCTCGCGGGCCTGGCGCTCCAGCAGGCTCTGGATTCGCTGCAAGTGCTCGTTCTGCAGGGACATCATCTCCTCCTCGATCTACAGAGGGAAGAAATACAATGTCAGAGGAGGTGGTGCAGGGCGAGGACGACCTCTGCAACAAGTCAGTCCTGAAGTGTGGGTGTCATATTGAACAGTACAATATTAAAGGTCCTGTGTGTAAAATTTGGCTTGATTTACGATTTTCATATTGGTATAAGCTTAACATACTGCCTATGAATACATTAAGAAAAGAGTACGCTCGCAGTACAATATAGTTAATTTGGGCTCTAAAGTTAATTTGGTATGAAAAGAATAGACATAGACAAGCGTCTTGCTCCTAGTTAGCTGCCATCTTGCACTGCCATTTTTTAAGGAAGCTCTGTATTTAAGGAAGTCTGCCCGACAGTGACCTAAATATAAAAACACGCTGTCGGGCAGGCTTCCTTAAAACCTCTACACACTGGACCCTTTAGGTTTACTCAAGCCCCCAGACTCCAAGATGGCGGCCCATTCACTTCAATGAAATTGCTCACCCAGCGCATGTGCCGAAAAAGTTTTTGGCTTCTGCATTAATGGGCCCATAAGAGCATTCGCAGTATTGTCACTTCCCATCATGCCTCTGTAACTCACATGATCTACTTCGGCCAATCAGAAAGAATCTGGAGAACATCGCTTACAGACACATCAGGATGCAGCCAATCAGAACGAGCAGAGGCATAGCAGCACGTACGATGTTGTGGCATCACGCTGGGAATAAACTCCTGTCTGGTGATTTTCTGGTCTTTATGATAATTTTACTAAAAGACCATAAGTGAAAAATCTACAATAGAAAGATTTGCAATGAATCGGGTCTCAGGTCACGGTCGTCCTGTCAGCCGTTTGAAAGGCGTTTATTTTTTGTACTGCGGTCTATGGGAAAAATGCTTTTTGGGCTCATGGGATCTTTTGCTGCAGTACCTCGAGTGGCCACTGGGAAAATCGGCACTGCCATATTGCCAGTCCGGTATCCAGTTCTTATAAAACAACCATGGATTTTACTTCAGCGCAAACGAGGCAAATGACTTGCTGAGGTGGACAAACCTTCTGTTCCAGCAGGGCTCTCCTGAGCGACACCCTCTGCTCCAGGTCCTTCCTCTCGCGCTCATGCTGAGCGTCCGTCTGCATCTTGATCTTGCTCTGGTAGGCGTTCAGGAGCTCCAGCTCCTGCTGCAGTTGGATTCGTAGGGCTTGATCCTGAGCCTCTTGAGTCTCATCCAGACGTAGCTACAGGAGGCCAGAAGATCAGGGTTGAGTATCAAATACTGTATCTGAACGGACGTAATCTACTTTTTCTTTCCACTCAGTGACTCTACGGTCGTATTCTCTCTCTTTGGAATCGCCCGACTCACCGCCTGAGTGGAGAGCATCTCGTTGATGGAGTGGTCGTACTGCTCCGCCAAGATGGCCAGCTTGCGATGCTGCTCCTGCTTGAGCCGCTTGAGGACCGCCTTGTGCTCCGACTTTGGTGTGGTCTCCAGCAGGTGGTTCCTCAGGGCCTTGTACTGCCTGGTCTGGATCTTACAGGTGTCCTGGAATTGCTTCTTGATCTGCAGCTCTTTGGACTGGAGACAATCAATGAGTAGAAATCGTTACAGAGGGACAAACGCATGACACGTGGAAGAATAAATAGAATTTTTGACTTGGGCAGACATACAATTGTCACGCAGAGGCATATTTTGAGTAAAAGCAGCCTCGAGTCTCACAAGTCGATTGCTTACTTTCAGACTCTTGGGTTGCTGGCGGACCTCCATGGCGTGTTTGCGCCTGAGTTCCCGCTCCCTCCTCTTGTTGTACTCCTGCTGGTTGGTGAGCTCCGTCTGGTGCTGCAGACGGATGAGCTCGGCCCTGGTCTTCTGGATGGTGTTGAGCTGGCGGAACTCCAGCTCCTGCATGGACTCGTGGTGGCGGAGCAGCATGGCGTGCTCCAAGTCCTTCTGGGTTTGACGCTTGTTAAGCTCCTGCGAAAAGGGAGAGACAAATAAATTCAGGCATCAAAGAAAAAAAAACTAAAACAATCAGCAGTATGATCCAAGGAGGAAGAGCGGAACCGACCTCCCGCACTAAGTCCTGCTCAATATTGTGGCGAGCGATCAAGATCCTCCGCTTGAACCTGCGACACTCCAGCTCCAGGTACTGCCTCTGTCTGCGCTGCAGGTTGGCCTCCTCCTCCGCCTGGTAGTGCTGGAAGTTCTCCTTCTGCTTCGACAGCCACTCTTGCTTTTCCTTCTTGGGCGTTGACTGATTTTCATTTAACTCCTGAAGGGAAGACAGATTGCATAGGTAAATAATATTTTTTTTTAAAAAAGAGGAAGACTCCAACAGAAGTTTGGTCTCTACACTGCGGAAAGAAAATCAGCATCTTTACTTCTTTCAGTTGCTCCTTGCGAAGTTTGTACTCTCGCTTCTGAGACTCGAGGAAACTGTTGAGTTCTTTCTTCTGCTGACTCTGGATGTGTTGCTGGAACTTCTTCTCATCATTGCTAAATGTTTTTGCCTGCCGGGAGGTCGGAAATTAATTTAGCTCGTTCAGAATAAAAGAGAACCATTTAGATCAGCTGGTGCATAAAACTGATGGACACTAACATCTTTCTCCATGGATGCCTGGTGCTTCTTGATTAATTTCTCCATCTCCTGGGCAAAGTTATTCCTTTGGTGCTCCAGCTCCTTGTCCAGCCGGAGCCGGTGCTCATCCATCTCAGCCTTCAGCTTGTTTTCAAGAGCCATCAGTTGCTTCTGGTGCTGCCGCCGCATGCGCTTGTAGCCCAGAATTTGCTCCCTCAGCTCGGAATCCTGCTCGTGCTCTTTCATCTGGCGAGTGAGCTGGAAAATAAAATACAAGATGCGGAGCCACTTAATATTACGGCGGAGGGAAAGAAAAGGTTTTTGAGAGGAAATATTTTCGAGCAAATCATATATATTAAGCGAAAGTGCAGAAGAATGAATGATAGTCTGCTCTTGACTGCGTTCAAGTCACATCTTGCTCGTCTTAAATTTTACCCCGGACCAAACGTCAATTGTTTTTATTTTCCCCCTTAAGAAAAAGCAGAGGCCTGATGTGGAAAAATTCTCGAAGGGATTCAACTGAACTTTATGATCTACAGTGTAGCAACTGTGTTATTACCACTGAGGCTGTGCGTATGGTGGCAAAGTGCTCGCGGTTGCGTCTCGGCCGTGGGGTCTGTGCAGGTTGAGGCTGAGGCTCGTTTGGCCGGGTGTGAGATTCTGACTCCTGATTATAAGCTTGTTCCTCCTGGAAAAGTCATCAAAAAAACAGAAGAAAGTAGAGTTTAATGTACAGAATAAAAATAATCTTTTTCCAATTTCTGTTGTAAACCTATAAGAGGAGACGTGCTCCTACCGGTTTCAGGTGTATCACAGAGCTGTTGGACATGACTGTGTGGTCTCCTTCGATGTCGACCTCACTCTTGTCGTCACCTGCGTCTGTGAGGCTGTTCACGGAGCTGCTCTGGGAACTAGCGCTGATTGACATGCTGGGCGTGGATTGGTTGCTTCCCACACTGTTGACCGTACCCGTCCGACTCACAATGTGATCTGGCTCCTTGAAAGAAAGAGAGAGACGAACGGTTACAAGGCTGCAACAGTGACACAGTGCTGATGAAGGCAAAGATAAACGAGGTGTAGTCGGTGGAGCAGCGTGACGGACCTCCTCTTCGTCTTGCACCTCTGTCGATGGTCCGTTGTGAGCTTCCTGAAACAAGATCTTCTTCATTTTGCGATACTGCAAGTTGTCAAGCTCGCGCACTGCGTCTTTCGTCCGGTTTATCAGGTCAATAAGAACCGACTCCGGTCGCTCACGCTGGACAAAGGCATGCTGGGGAAAGCACACAAGAAAGACGTCTCGAGTCATTAGAATTTTAAAGCTCCGACTTAGGTAAAAAAAAAAAGAGTGTACATTCTACTTTCTAGGTTTTTTTTTGACTGTTACCTTCAAGAGCTCCTCAGAGTTCGGCCTATCCTGAGGAATTTTCTGAAGGCAAGAATCTACAAAGTTCCGGAAATAATCCGTCCTTTTGAGGGACAAAAAGATAAAAAGTTATTTTTTCTTGCATTTTGTACCATCAAGAATCAACGCACCAGACCTTGCTGATTTATTTGAGAACCCACCATTCACTCGACTGCAGCATAGGGCTCTCATTCTGTGCTATGTGGTATAAGGCACTCATTGCATTCATGTTGAACAGAGGAGGCTTCCTCTCAGCTACAAGTCAAGGAGTCCATGTTTTGCAAAGAATAGAGAGAATAGCAAGATTTAGTTGAATTCGGAGGAAAAACCAGACAAGCTCTCAGATAAGCGTAAGATCATGGAGGAAAAAAGACATTGAAATAATAGTTCTCAAATAAAACAAAAGCGACTGTACCTAATTCGATGCAGGTTATTCCCAAAGACCATATGTCCACCTTGCCATCATACTGACCCTCATCCATGGCTAAAATTACTTCTGGGGCCATCCTAAAACAACACAACCATTCCAAGTACAAAAAAAAAGAAAAAAAAAAGGTGTCACTGGAGTACAACCCAACATGCAATTATCTGAAGAATCTTCAGGATAAATGTATTTGTGGTGTACCAATATGGAGTCCCGACGAAGGAGTTGGCAGGACAGGCGATGGAGGCAGAGCCAAAATCTGCCAGTTTCACCTGCCCTGGCTCAGTGAGCAGGACGTTTCCTGCCTTGATGTCTCTGTCAAAAAACACATCAGAAGAGGATTACAGCACCGTACGGGTAGAGCGAGCAAACACTCGACGACCTGCTCCGATCTCGACAAACACCCACCGGTGAATCATCTTGTGGGAATGAAGGTAAGCCAGCCCTTGAAGAGCACCGTGGGTAATTGCAGCTATTTCCACCTCTTGCAGAGGCTTCTTGTGCACTGCAGGGGACCGAGTCAGACACAGAGATGTCAGTCATGCGTGAGGTGGTGATGAGGATCAACATGAAAAGGGAAAGGGGTGACGGTGTGGGCTTTAAATTTACCTTCCAACAAATCTGACGCAGAGCCGAGACAATACTCCATCACCAGCTGCAATAAAATGAAGCAGATTTTTGTGTGAATGGATTGTCTCCTCTTTTTAATAACAAGTTGCGGATGCTCTAATGTGCGATCCTACCCAGGCAGTGTGCTCCCTCAGGAAACATCCTTTGTACTCGATGCTGTTGGGGTGCTGTATTCTCTGCAGGAATTTCACCTCCTTGATGATGTCTTGCCACTTCTGCGAAAAAAAGAATTTGAGAGGTTTATTAGCAAGCAGAAAAATCAACATTTGGGAATAAATGCGGCAATATAACCAGGTAACCAAATGCCAGTCGTACCTCTGTGGACTGCTTTCCGCTGTAAGACATCTTCTTGATGGCCACCACCTCATTTGTCCGCACATCCTGTGCCTGATTGAGATGGACATTGTGCATCTGTAAGACTATAAACTCTACCTCAAAACACAACACGTGTTGGACTGATGCTTGTTTGTTTACTATGCTCCTGAGGCATAAAGCCAAAAATAATGCTGTATCTCTTTATTTTTTTACTCTAGAGACCTTTCCGGCCACCGCATAACATTAAGTGAATAAAAACAAATCTCTCACACTTCATAAAAGCAGCATATTCAGCCTTCCTGCAAAAACATGGCAGTGGTGTGGTGGTCTCAGAGGGCAGAATGACCACCTACTACAGAGCTTCTTGTGACATCATAAAGAGCTGATTACTAAAACTACATATTTTAGGTTTTGCTTTCTAACGAGGGAGCTGGTCAAGGATGTGAAGGGAGGGGGTTGTCCACTGACTTACTGGAGTCACATTACTATTAAGAGTACATTAGTTACGTTAATTTTGCATAAAATGAGACCTTTAAACTGAAAATGTATGACATGAATCAAACACAGGCTTTGAATCACACCACTTAAATTTAAGTATGGACACTGAAAGAACACTGAGAAGAAGTTTGTATAGACAAGATTCTCAGAATTATTCTGCAATATACAGAAAGACCTAAAGGTCTTTGAGGAACGCAATGTTGTTTGGTTGAGAAAGAAAAACTCAAGGATTTCTCAATATCACTCATTGAGTCCCCCAGGCTACGGCGCTTGAGTCATTATGTAACAAATGTGACAGGCTGAAGCACATTCACACTGCTCCATTTTTGGACCGTGTTTGAACCGATTAAGCGGAACATTACAAAATCTCAAGAGAGTTCTTCATAAAAACACAAAATCAAGTGGTTCCTATTAATTAAGCGTGCTTAACACCTCACTTGATTCATTATTGACACAACGATCTATGCCAGCACATCGACCATACTCAAATAGAACAAGATAAACAAGCTTGTACTTTAATCCATCTACAGAAGTTGACCACCGATTCAAATACTTACAAAATATACAGCGCCAAAGCTGCCATGTCCAATCTCACGAAGATCTGAAAAGAGCTTTTCTGGGTCCTCCTTGAAGAAGAGATCGGCAACTTCGGGGTCTTTCAGACTCCCTGCCCGACTGCTGTTGGGCATAATGGGGAGCGTGGGGGCAATGCCGCTGCCGCCAGGAACTATCTGGGTCTGCGACAGCGACTTGCAAGCCCCCACCAAAGGCTCATCTGCAGGACGAAGGTCTCATATGTGTTCAGAGCTGCAAAGACAAGAAGAAAGACTGATAAGATTCTGTATTCTCGCAATTTGGGTGAAGGCAAAAGAATTAAGTTCAGAAACCTGTTATTGTCTCCTTTAAAAAAGAAATAAAAATGCAGCAATGTTTGTGTGTCATAAACTCAACATCTAGCAAAAGAAATCAAACAAGTCCCCGCATGTTATACCAGGGACTATTACCCTCAGCAAGAAAAATGCAAAGCAGGGACAGATCTATGACATCAGCCACATATCTCAAGAATGGCTAGCACAAAATCCAGACGAGGCACAAAAAAAAAAATCTGTCTCAGGTTTCCATAGAAACAGAACCAATATTGATGAATAAGGACGGCTGTGTCCAGACAGCCTAACATCTTCCACAATTTAAGTGACTGGTGTGTAGAGAGATGCGATGAGGGCGCAGCTGAAAATGTCCAGACTGAACAAAGGGGCCGAGGTAACAACACAGCAGTTCACTGTGAGATAGTCGCCTAAACTGAGACAAAGCATTCCAGTGATGGGACTACTTGTTAAACCTGTAAGCAGTCGCTAAACACATGTTCTCAAACATACCAAACATTGTGTATAAATGTTCAGGGTCCATCTTCAAAATCATAACACACCAGTCGTGCGTTATAGAATTTCTATTGTTTTCTTCAAAACAAAAAAAACAACAACAAAAAAAACAACTACAGCTATCCAGCACAGCCCGGGTAAAACAAGACTTGACAGTGGAGCCCATCAAACTGCAACTCTGCAGTTAAGAAAACATATAGCGGCATTTGTAGGCCTGTAGATCCTCTAAAATCAATTCTACTGAAGACTATCATTAGTTGTTTTAACATCCTAGATATCTTACAGTTCTCTAATCTCTGTGTACACTGTAGACAATAAAGGGCATTCTATTCTGTTCATTCTATAACACTGGGGCCCATCTTTTTGGTTACCTAACTGCTTTGGATACAAGGTGAATACAATACTTGTCAACAGTGTCATCATGGACTGATACCTGTTTTCATTGCATTAAGGTTGATAGTTCTGGTTTCTAAATCATACTTTCTATCATCCTATTCCATTCCAGATATCCCTGAAGTTGGGTGCAGAGCAAACAAACATCATTATTTTACAACTGAACATAAAAGCTGACTGAATGTGTTGTGTTTTGCTCACAAGTAAGAGAAAGTTGTTTAAAAACCTATTTCAAAATCTCACATGTTTTTAAGATCCAATCACAATAACATGAAAAAGCAAACTTTTTGCTTCAGGTTATCATGCCATCCGAATCTCCCACCCAAGTCTAACTACAACATTCCAATGTGGGCCATAAAAAACATAAATAAAACAAAAATTGTGATGCTCATCAAGGGGGGAAAAAAAACGAGCATTCGAGAAAAACTGAGCTAGTATCCGCTGAAAGCAACTGCCGTCACTAAACATTTGTCTGGTGATGTGACAGACACCCCAAGTGATCAAACATATTTCCCTCAGACTGTATGGTGAATACTTTGGCTGTGCTGCTGCCATACAGATGTAGACTACAAGATCACTGAGGAAAATTAACTGGGTCCATGCAGCTCAGATGATCAGATGCAGAGCTGACGCTATACTGGAGTCACAAGACTTCTTTACTGGCCTGGCAGAAACGGCCCCCAGTTTCAAGCAGACATCTTTTGTCTCACAAGAACACTAAACAGCTCACCACCACCGCCACTGATGCAGCCACAGCTCTGAAATAAAGCCTCATTACCATGTCGGACTGTGCCTCTTTATTGCTATTGTCCTTTACTACATTGTTGGTCATGAATGAGCCTCGTTGTCTTATCTCGTGATGGGCAAAATTTCTACTGTGGACACGTGAGCACAACAGGGAGTGATGAGCAGTGATACCCTTCAGAAAAACACCTTTGCTTTTCATAGAGCACACACGCGCGCACGCACGCGGGCGCACACAGACACACACACACAAGAATGCAGCAGGACAGGACAACAAAGCTGGAGGGCTGAAATTCCCGATGTATGTCCTCACTGCGGCGCGTTTCTCAGCATTTCCTGTTAGCACAGCTATAGGGAGGTGGGAGAAGGCCCTGGTGAGCACTTTTTGAGGAGTGATTATCTGTCTGACTCGGCTTAACAAAAATGGTATGCTTCAGACACACTAGAATTGCAGACTCAGTTTAGCTGACCTTTTGAATAAGTGTTCAAAAGTCAAAAGTCAAATTTTAGGTGGGAGTCACAACTAATTTCTCAGATGTTCCCTTAAATTAGTTAATTAGTTGAACAGTCAGCCTTTCTCTTTTAAAAGCCAATCTCAAGCACATCAGACAGCTATTATCAGTGACAGCCACATGTTTTTCCTCGCTTTATCTTTACAACACATGTATGAGGGGAAAAAAAACTAAAAAAAAATTGAGAAAGCTTTGGCCCTTGGGGACAAAACACAACATTAACGAAATGCCACTTGTATCTGGCTAGAATTTTGATAGTCGGAATAAAGTAGCACTTTGAAATTCACTCACTGTCACTGCCTTGAGTGAAATCAACAAGGTTTTCACTGCCATTGGCATCCGAACCACGAGTCCTGCGTTACAACGCAAGTTATCCGTAGCTACCTCGGTAGTACCTACATGAGTTTTACCACAAGGCGGTTGGGGCAAGTGGTTTTATACAAGTTGCCACTTTCCTAAATACCGCTTTGGTTGTCACACGAGTACAGCGAAACTGGCAAAGTCTGACATGTAGCACTGGCTGTAACGTTAGCTGCACACACCAAACTTTAGCGTTAGCGGGAGGCAAGTTACGTGTCATATGATTAAGAAAAACACCCCGGCAATATTCGAGAGGTGTTCGCCGAGCAACCGAACACCCACACGAATGACATAGATTTTCGCGCAAATGTTTCACAGAAACCATCCTAGTGCGAAGCCAACCTATGTAGTGTTTGCTAAGTTAGCTTAGCTTAGAGAGCAGAAACTCACCCTCTCTTGACAGGCCAGCTTTTCAGCACTGTAACAGAGTGTCGTGCGTTTCAAAACACTTTGAGCTCGTAGAAATATTCTCCGCGTTTCATGCCCGCCGCACTGACTCTGTGTGCCGACTTCTCGTGGTTCCGAACGCTGTCAGTCGATTAAAACCTAAACATTTACGAAATGATTATAGGAGAAATCCCCACCCTCGAAGTAACTGGGGTGCCAGAAGAGTCGATTCCCCACTCCCAGGCTGATCCAAAGATGGCTGCCGAGTGCTCAACCGCCGCCTCCCTTCGTGAAAATACGTTGTGGAGAATTTGAGGGAAGTTTGAACACGTCCCCAAATCGGCCAGAAACGAGCTTCTCGACGGCGTCGCAGTAGTTGAAATTCTGACTAGGAGCAGGGCATGGGCATGCTTTAAAAACTCAGTCGTGCAGTTTAGCAGTGGCTGTGCCTGCCTGTTGGTCTTCTTTCGACATAGACGAGAGGAGCAGTTCCGCCCTGCATGGTGCAGTTTCACTAAACTCTCTGTGACCCAAAAAACATCAAGAGGCGGAGATTAAACAAGTATTAGCGCTTTGCAGCAATTAAATCTACAAAATGTATTTATTCAGTTACGTGGTAAAATAAATAAAACACTATCGTTATGTGGACAAGGAAGAAGTAAAAAGTCGGGAATTTAATTGATTTTGTTTGGGAGGGACATTTCTTGTTATAATTCCTGCGAATTCGATTGGTCGACATAAATTTATGTAATTAATTACATAATTCAAAAATGAGTTTAAATACCAACACGAGTTACTTTTAGAAGTTGGAACAACAGCATTCGCTGGCTCCTTCTCCATGATAATCTCGATCACACATAGCTGTGAAGTCTGCTTAAATTCCTGACAGATTTCTTTTGGGGGAGGGCTAACAAATTTGTCACTAGGTGGCGCTTTAACACCTCGTAGGGCAACTTTGCCTGATAAAACGACGCAACCTCAACTCTTGTGTGGATAAAATGTATGATTTGTCTGGCTTATGTCCTAGCGTTTCCAATACAAACCAGGTCCTGGTTTTCTAGACTAATGTTTGAACAAAGCGTCAAACATGGGGAAGCTGTAAGAGGTGCCGCAAGGTGTTGTTAAAAGTAAATCTTTCATGTCCGCGTGTCAGAACCATAATATATGCTTTTATTTTGAAGAGGACGACTCGACGGGAAGTCTAAAGACACGCCTTTATTATGACGTCAGCGCAAAGAGGAAGTCAATCGCCTGTCTCTACCACATGGTCAAAAAATGGCTGCGAATGTGGAAAAACAACAAGGCCACAGAGCCGGCGCATTTAAACAGAAGAATAAAGTCCACAAGCATGGCAAGCACAGGACGAAAGGCGAAGTTGAGAGAGAAAACAAAGGTAAGTCCAACAAAGTGCTGCAGAATTGCTTCTGTCGATACAAAGTCTCTGAGGTGTGTGGCTCTAATACACGTGTTGAGAGTATAATGGAATTATAATGTTGCTTGACAGTTGCTGTGTAGTTGTCTTGTGACTTCCCTTTGCAAAGTCTTACCTCTGATTGTAAACTCAAGTGTAGAAATGATGTATTCTATGTGTTCCTTCACCTGCTTTATTACCATTTATTACGTTGGGAATCAATCAGGACACCTAGACCCCAAATGGAAACTATTATTATTCCTAGGACTTATATTATACGATTTGACGTGAATGCATTATTATCATCACGTGACGCACTGTCTCGTCTGAGAACAGCTGTTAAATAATTGTAATCAGATGTACCTATAAAGAGGAGTTATTGCTACAGACCTTGGCATAATTAACTACAAAATAGACATAATTGTGTGAGACTCTGTAAGAACACTGAGTTATTGAGTTAGAGCACTATTTGTGCAGACAACCATTGTGAAAAGTTAACAGCTCCAAATCAATCTTTCAAACTTTGCATCTGAAGTGTATGTTAACATTCTGTGTTGAACTGTTTCTTAGGCCGAGTATCAGTGATAACCCTCACCAAAAAACAGAGGAGGGAGCAGAACAAGATGGACCGCAGGCACAAAGCCAACCAGCTGCGAAGAAATAAGAAAGACATGGTAATTTTCACTTTCAAATGAAGATGCTTCTTAATACGATTCTCCAATTAGTCTTTAAGGAATTTTCCTGTCTTTTGCCCTCATTAGGTCCTGACAGAGAAAAGACGTCTTGGCACCAGGGACGGTCCTCCTCACGTAGTCGTCATGGTGTCCCTTCATGCGGGAGTCGATGTCGCTGCTGTCACCAAACTGCTGCGTGGAGAGGGCGCCGGTGGCATCGTGCATCAGGATCGATGTGTCAGCGGCGTCGACGACAGTTTTGGACTTATTCTGCCTCACTTTAAACAACGGTTCATCTTTCTAAGCCAAAGCAGCGGTATGTGATGAAATTATCAGTCAAATTCTTGTATGAACAGCATGGGTTCTCAGTCAGTCAGTCAGTCGCAAAGTCAAGACCCAATTCTCCACTATTTTATTTTATATTTTCTCTTAAAAGAAAGAATCGGTCAAGAAATTGATTTTGATATTGGAAAAGTCCTTCAGATGGTCATCTGATGCACATTTGTGGCAATTTATCTGCATCATCAGCATTATTTTTCATCTGGTCTTGTTTGACTTGTCCCTGATGGTTTCTTTTTTCTACAGCTGACCTGCACTCCCTCCTGGATGTGGCAAAGATTGCAGACAGTCTTGTTTTTGTTCTGGACACCACTGAAGGTTGGGACAGTTACGGCGACTACTGTCTCTCCTGCCTCTTTGCGCAGGGCCTGCCCAGTCATGGTGGGTGTAAAACATACATCTCAAGCAGATTGGTTGGTTGTTTTTAAGTACCATGTTAAGTTGTTATATACTCTCTGTTTTTGTTTTGCCTCCGTCTCTGTCTTCAAATCGTAGCCCTTGTGTGTCAGGGTGTGACTGACCTTCCTGTGAAAAAGAGGGTGGATGCCAGGAGAGCGCTGTCTAAGATCACTGAGAACCGCTTTCCCGATGCCCGTCTCTTCCCCCTGGATTCGGAGCAGGACGGCACTCTTCTCCTCAGACACCTGGGCAGCCAGAGGCAGAGAAAACTCGGCTTTCGCTCCAGACGCCCCCACCTTTTGGCACAGCATGTCACGTTCACGCCCAACAGTGCGGGTGAGGGGGCCAGCGGTGGAGCCAGTGGCCTGGGCACGCTCTGTGTCTCTGGGTACGTCCGTGGTCGTCCCCTGCGTGCTGACAGACTGGTGCACATCAGTGGACACGGAGACTTTCAGCTGAGTCAGATTGACGCTCCTGCAGACCCTCTGCCTCTCAACGCAACAGCAAGACCAGCAAAGCGAGGCAAGGGAGGCGATTTTGACATGATGGTAGGTTATGTAAAACGTGTTGATGTACTTTTATAATGCAAAAAAAAAGACTTTGATTTATAGACTGCACAAATTTCCCTGTAGTGCATTACTCAAGTAGTCACAACTAAGTATCACGTTTTCTTATTGTCGTTGACCTGGTTCTCCTGCGTCTCCCACAGGACGGAGGTGAAGACGCAGCTCCAGTGCGAGTGTTAATGAAGGCTGACCCGTCCTCTCGGGAGAGTCTCCAGGCAGAGGCTGACATCAACCCCATGGACGGGGAGCAAACGTGGCCGACGGAATCTGAGCTGCTGGAAGCCGAAGGTGCAGAAAAAAGACTTTTCACGTCAGAACAACTTGAGACAAAACACATTGCAGGAAGAAGATCAAGTGCTGTGTATGCTACCTGGTCAGATATAAGGTCCAAACATATTAAATAAAGGAACTGATTGCATTTTCAGTTCAGTCAAGTTGATACTACTTTGTTTATTTACAATGGGGGCAATTTGTGTGTAGCTTCCCAGTGGGTAAATTCCATACTTGCAACAAACATTCATTAAATAAATATCAAGAAACAATTGACGGGCATGGGACGGTGCCAGGCAAAGTTACTGAACTACACAATACAATAGATGAAAGTATGAGGGAAGGGCATGAAGGGCAAGAGACTCTGACCTATTAATATCCATCTGTTGTGCATACTTTGATCATTGTTATTAGTTTATTCATTTTAATAATCTGCCTTTCAATTTCATCTTTGTCCTGAACATTTTCTCTCCTGAACACAGAACGTCCTGTCTTTTTCACCACCATTCTCCTAAACTAAAAAAAAAACGAATTCTGTTGCAAGTCTCTGTGATACCAGCAGCTCACAGCTGTTTTTAGAGAACAGCAGGGTTTTTCTGTACTATAGTCAGCCTGCAAAACATCACTACCAGAAGCTTGTTGCCTCTTTGTTTTTCTCAGGCACAAACAACCTTCTTAACTGCAAAACAAAGAAAGCTCTGCACATTGAAAACATCTTATTGTTCAATTTATGCAGTGAGGGTGCTGGCAGACTCAACTGTAAATGTGTCTTTGATACCTCTCTGCTGTTCAGAGGCCCGGAAGAACAAACGCGTGATGAAGGTCCCCAAGGGAACGTCAGACTATCAGGCCACGTGGATTGTTGACGAAGACGACGGTGAGAACGGCGAGGCGGATGAAGAGAGCAGTGAAGAGGACGACGATGATGACGACATGTTGGACGAGGCCATGGAGGGCGAGGACGAGGACAACATGTCGCAGGTCAACATCTGAAGTGTTCTTGATGTCACCGTTTTCCCGCTAAAGTTGCAGCTGAAGATTATGATGATTTGAAAAACGACTTGATGTATTCACAAGTCATTCAAGTTGCTTTAAACTTTTTTTTTTTTTGTCAGCTGGGTCGCTCGGCTGCATACGTGACCCGCAGTCGGTGCATCTCGCAACAGTGAGCCCCAAGTTTGTTTTCTCACTGTCTGTCTCTGGCTTGTAGTGCCAGGCTGCTCGCCACAACAATAGTGTTTGGAGCAGCGGTCCCGAGAGAAGCCTCCTGTCTTCCTGTCCTGTGAACAGAACTTCCTGTCTGGACGAAGGGAGGGGCGGATCATTTATTTATTTCCAGCCCTGCTTGAAAAGAGGCTGGGGAAGCTCTCCGTATGCGACGGCTTCATTACGATCCAAAATTGTTATTAGCATGCGTTTGATGTCGCCGTCCGCACGCAGGAATATGACTTTTTCGGAGAAGTTAACAATGGGGGAAAGGAGTGCTTCAAATGGTTGTGGATTATTATTATTATTGTAGAGGGGATGTTAGAAATGTTGTGAATCGACCCCATGCAGAGAGCTTCCCCTCCGTATGCGTGGCTCTGCCAGTTAACACAGCACTGCAACGTGTCCTCTTTGATGGTTTATGTTCTCTGAGGAAGCCAGTGCCCATGGAAGTCAAATATTGAGAAGCTGAACAGAGGCTGGAACAGGCTGTATGAAGACTTCCTGGGAAAAGCGCATCATATAATTCTAGGCAAACCGGGGATTCCTCAAGTTTGAATGCTACAACCTTTTCTCACGTTCATGTCAGAAAGAAAAGTGTTTAAACAAGCTTGTGGAAGTTGTTTTGGTTTTGATCATTTCTCTGGTATTTATTCTTTTATTTTTAAGGCTTTGTGCAATTTCTTCTTTCTGCTCAGGATCCAGGGTCGTGCTGTGTCTCAGAGGAGGAGGAAGAGGAGGAGGAGGAGGAGGAGGAGGAAGAGTTGTGCTCCACGGAACGGACTGGAGCAGATCAGCGCTATGACAACCACATGGATGAAGCCGCGGAGGAAGAAGGCCTTCAGCGCTACCGCGATGCTCGAGCCAATGAAATCTTTCCCGATGAGGTGGACACGCCCCTCGATATGGCTGCTAGGATCAGGTCAGTCTTTGTCGAATGTAGCGCAGGAAGAGTGCACGTGCAGTGGATTTGGTCCAAATGGAAAGCAGATGAGAAAGACAAATATCCGCAGCTATGTCAAGGCTTCACTTCACCCCCTCACATGTGTTGTGTCCAGGTTCCAGCGCTACAGAGGCTTGAAAAGTTTCCGCTCCTCGCCGTGGGACCCCATGGAGAACTTGCCTCTGAACTACTCCCGCATCTTCCAGTTCCAGAGCTTTGATCGCACCCGCCGTCGCATACTGACCGAGGCTGCAGAGGACGAAGAAGGAGCAATGGTTAAAAGAAATTTGAATAAAAAAAGATTGATGGTTATAAAACACTTGTATTGAACTGTGTGACTCAGCCAAAGCGTTCTGTTCCAGGTTGGCTGGTATGTTACACTGCACATCATCGACGTGCCTTCGTCAGTGATGGAGAGTGTGCAGTCTGGGAGGCCTTTGACCCTGGTGTCTCTCCTGCCTCATGAGCAGAAGGTACGACTTCTGACGAGGGTGTTTTCTTTTGTCTTTACATTCTTCAGTTAACGGCCTCATCGTTTGCTTTTTTGTTTTTTGTCTGTGTCTAGATGTCAGTGATGCACGTGCTGGTGAGGAGACATCCCAGCAACACAGAGCCCATTAAGTCCAAAGAGGAGCTGGTGTTTCACTGCGGCTTCCGGCGCTTCCGGGCCTCGCCCATCTTCTCCCAGCACACGTCAGGTTGTCGACACAGCTAAAAATACCTCTGACAAGTCGTCCTATAAACAACTTTGAGTTAAAACTCAACAGCAAACTGTTATTACCACATGTTAAGAGTCAGTTAATCAGTAGAATTCCGCCTTAAATCAATCAGATTTGGTAACGCCGTTAGTGGCAGTTTTCTGGGTTTTTCTATCGAAATCACTTTTCCCGTCTACACTTCATGCAGCAGCATCACAGGATGCATTTAGTTTCCATTCACCACCTCTTATTTGAAATTCTTAAGCACCTAATTGTAGCTTGAAAACACCTAAATGCTATCAGCTGCTAATTGCAGAGACTTTGCCATTTATTTATTTATTTTACTGATCAAAAGCAAAATATGCTAAATATGCAAATGCTAAATGTTTATTTCTACAGAACCAAATCCCCAGACTGAAATACTGGACATAGCCATGAAATATATTTTGACCGTGTTATGTCTTTTTTTTTTTCTCTAGCTGACAAGCATAAAATGGAGCGCTTCCTCAGGCCAGATGCCCCCACTGTGGTGTCGGTGTACGCTCCCATCACCTTCTCCCCAGCAGGAGTCCTGCTCTTCAAGCAAAGGAGTGATGGTGAGGGGGGAAAAAAAGTCCTGCATGTTCCTAAAACGTGGATTTCTTGCTGCTTGGCCACTTTTTGATTTCAAACTAGAGGGTGCATGTATTCTCTTGGAAACTACTTGATTATTTCAATCCTCTCTCAATCTTATGTCAATTCCTTCTCATCATTTAAGACTCTGTGTTGTCTCGCCACTCAAGGCATCCAGGACCTGGTGGCCACAGGCAGCCTGCTCAGCTGTGATCCTCGGCGTGTCGTGCTGAAGAGGATTGTCCTCAGCGGACACCCCTTCAAAATTAACCGCCGCTCCGCTGTTGTGCGTTACATGTTCTTCAACAGAGGTGAGAGGGGAAAGAAAGTCTCTTGTTCGGACTGTTTTTCTGCCTTCCCTGGGCTTCAAGTTTAACCTTTACGCCGTTTTTTCCTCTGCATGTTAGATGACATCATGTGGTTCAAGCCTGTAGAGTTGCGAACAAAGTGGGGTCGCAGAGGCCACATTAAGGAAGCGTTAGGTGAGAGTATTAACAAAAAGAGCAAGAAAACCTTTTCCTGTTTCTGTCCTCGACTGTTGATTTCTAATGTGTTCTAATATATATATCTTTCCAGGAACACACGGTCACATGAAATGTGTATTTGATAACCAGCTGCCATCTCAAGACACAGTGCTGATGAATTTGTACAAGAGAGCGTATCCTCGCTGGACGTATGACCCCTATGTGCCGCTGCCTTTACAGTGGGTCAAGAGAGAAGGCACGGTGGAGATGGAAGACTTGGACATGGAATAATTCGGTGCAAGGACGACACATATCATGTATTGACAGATCAATTACAGCAGCCTGTCGGCGTTCAAGTTCTAGTGTGTATTCAATTAAAGTGATTAGATCCAAAGGATCTCCTGTTTAATAATGATTAAAGTGTGTCCTCTGCTTTTCTGCTGTCCAAGTTACTGCCGGGTCCCCTTCTGCCACTAGATGGCAGCAATGTATCATTGAGCGACTTCCCCGCCGCTTTTAAAAAGCAACTCAACTTTGTTTAAATGGGTCAAACATCCAAACGAATAAATAGCTCGTACGCCCGTGGCTGCCTGTATGATTAAACTTAACGATGGTTGTTGCCACAGAAACTAGCAGCTGAATAATCGTCTTTAGCATTAGTCAGACATTGTTCAGCCCATTTCCTTAGCAACACTCAGCATTTAGGCAGACGTGACAAGAGAGCCTGCTGTTTTCTCCCGCTTGAAACCTAGCTGTGTATAAAGAGCTAACGTACCTAACTATAAGCAGCTAACCGGCTTAATGGTCTGACATTACGTTAAATTCACGTTCCTAATGAGTTCCAACATATCAGTATGTAGTCTATCAACACACTTCTTAAGCTTGCATCATTTTTCAGTAAATGTGCCAACAAGTGCAGTTCAGGAAATTAGGCCATTGTGATGCCACAAAGAGAACATGTAAAGATCATCAGATAACCGATGTGAACAGAGCAGAATACATGACCTCCGTACATAAAAGAAAATGCAATAATCTGCTGTCATAAATTTATTTGTAAAATATTTTTGGAATTTCAAGAATATTAGCTACAAAGATCAAGAATTTGAAAGCAATTAATAAACAAGAAATTCAAGGTATTTTTTGTTGTGGCTTTGCTAGGCTCAGTCAGCAACAGCCTGACACACCTCACCACTTCACTTCTCCACTGTGCACTTGACCTGACCTACCACCAACCTCCTCCTCACCCCTCCCTCAATGTGCTCTGCACTTCACATCACGTCGTCCCTTGACCCCGCTGCTGCCCTGTTGCTCAAAAACTCTTGTTTATTATGAGTTACAATATCTATCATTGAACAGCTTTTTGCGCGCTTTGCTGCAATGTGATTCATGCGTGGGCTGTGCAGGGAGACTGCGCCGCACAGGCATACCAATATGTCTGGGAAATCAGAGGGGTGAAGACTTTTGAGACGGGAAGGAGTGCACGATCCACGAAGCAAAGTGGGGCAAAAGTTCAACTTGTGCATTTTTATGCGAATACGGTAACACGACAGACAAAAAAAGACTGTCCAAAAGTTTGTTGCCCACAGTGGTGTCGGCTGGGCGCTCTGGACAGTTCAGTTGGTAACACTCACTTTATTTTTCTCACTTTGCTATTTTTTTCCCTTTTCTTTTCCAAGGCGAGGGCACAGAAACGGTGATGTGTTGAACACGACTGGCGGGGGCGTCGTAGGGGGCTTGGGAGAAAGAGAGAGAATTCAATACCCGCTTGATGGGGAGTGCTCTTAAGCAACAGATGTACAAACGTGGTGCTGGCTTTATATGATAGCAGTGCACTGTACTTTTCCACTCACACTATCAATTAGAAACAGATAAGCTGCCGAGCTGCTCAGGGACCAAGTGCGACGTGGTGCGGCTGAGTCCCACAAGAAGAGCTGCGTCTGGCAGGGGCCGAGGAGGCCGCTGACGCCGGCCACTTGCTGTTGTTTGGGATCGGCTGAAATCCTGTGGTTCTCAGCACGCTGCCACCACACTGAGTTGGCTCTTCCCCCCGCCCCCCAAACGCATAGCAGGCTGAGGTGTTTTTTTTTCCACTGGACGTGGATTAGGATTTGGAGAGAGAGAGAAAGAGGAGCAAAAAAGAGCCAGAGGAGGGGAGTGACAGATAAGGGAAGCTCCTGTTGCGGGCTGAATAAAACCAGAAGTGAAGAAAAGGGGAGGATAGGGCTGAAGGAATGTACAAAAAAAGGGGGTCGAAATTAAAATGAAAAAAAAAAAGCAAGTGGGTGAGGGAGAGATAAAGAGAGAGTGAAACGAAGGAGTGTGAGAATCTGAGGCAGTGTGGGCGAGGGACGAGAAAGGAGAGAGGGAGAGAGAGAGAGAAAGAGAGAGAGAGTGGCTGGCGTTTATGGATTGCAGATGTGGCGCTATGGGGTTTTGGCAGGGGCCGTGTGCGCCTGAATCCTTCACTGGCTGGGTGGCACCGGGGTGAGGAGGAGGTCAGCGCGCCGCAACACACAGCCCATAAAACACTGAGAGTCGTGAGGGTGAGGAGCGAGATAATAGGCCCCCAAATATCCGCGCGCCCCCCCCCCCCACCACCCCCGAATCGCAGGCGCAGCCAGTCACACGTTTGGTTTGAGCACGTACACGAATACCCAAACATCTTGTATGCTTTGAGGCAGTCAACCAGAAAAAAAGTCCCCAATTTCAGACCAGATAAGTTTATCTTGCATCTAATGAGGAGGTGCAGTGTCTCAAAGTGTCAGGTGTGAAGGCTGCATTTTATAACCATATTGAAAAAAAAACAAAACCCAAAGGCAGGGTGACACCCTGGACATGTCGTCAATTCCTCGCAGGGCAACATAGAGAGAAACAATCATTCACACTCACACCTACAGACAATTTAGAGTGTTCAATTGACCTCACATGCATGTTTTTGAAGTGTGCGAGGAAGCCGGAGAACCCGGAGAGAACCCACGCAGACACAGGGAGAACATGCAAACTCCACACAGAAAGGTCCCAGGCCTTCTTGCTGTGAGGCGGCAGCGCTTACCACTGCGCCACCGAGTCACCAAAAACAAACCTCAGTGGAACTAAATATGACAGTATGCTTGACCCTCAGTTTATAGTTAGCTGATGATTTGTTGTGTTTCTCACGTAATAGGAAGGAGACAAAACCAAGTGTGGAAGCAACACCAGGCTCAGAATCATTTACGTATCGGGACCCTCTGTGACATCATGAAGGGCTGGCATCCACAATTCTTCTTCGAAGTACATTGACCAGCAAGAGACAATTGGAACATCTTTTTTGTTTTGCACAGAGTGAAACTTAAAAAAACAAAACAAAAACAGCCAAAAATCATCAGTTGATAGTTAAGAGGAGCATTTTCCTCGTCTGGTTAATTTCTTTCAGATTTGTTGCAAAGGCTTTTGACAAGATTACGGAGGGACGCAAGTAAACCATGTGTGAAGCGAAAAAAAGCATTCAGCCAGAGACGGTTCTCTCGAGTCCGTCTGTGCCAATACATTCTGTGATTTCTCCTACTGCTCTCATCATTCATCATCTTCCCCAGGAAGCAACCAGAGCCAGCCCCAAAGTAAACTCACAGATGAAAAGAACGACCTTCTCATGAAATCACTGCCCCCCCCCACCCCCCCAGCCCCCCCTTTCAGTGTGATTCAGTGATCAGAGTTTCCTGTTCCTGGCGAATGAACCTCTTGCAATCAGCTGCTTAGAAGGACAGTGAGAGTTTTAATTGCTGACAGAGGGAGGAGTGTTGTTCGGGTCATCTTTGTAGAGAAATCTGCCTTTAATGTAAAATATCCACAGTAATATTAATCTAAATAGACCTATACTTGTATTATTGTAGATATTTTTGTCTAAATTCTCAGGTACTGAAACAAACACCGTTGACTGTACACTGTTGACTGTACTTTTGTGAAAGTAAAACTGAGAGGACATAAGGGAAGCTGCTCACACGCTGCGAAATTCAAGCAGAGGAAATAGAAGTAATTCAAAGTGAGAGTTCAAGATTATCTGGAATTAAAAAAAAAGACTGATTTTAGATGCAACGACTTCTGAGCACAAAGATTTAGGGCGTGAAGGGTCTTGAAAGTCAAGTCATGCAAAACTGTTGTGCCAACAGGTGCAGTTCCTGGACAGATGTTTCCTTCACTTTGCGTCTGGTGCCACCTGCAGACTTACAATGGTTGTCTGCTCAGTCCAGGAGAGAGAAGACCTCTGCGGCTGAGGCTGCACTTTCCCCCCGGATAACCAGACGATTGCAAGGAAAGGTCGTGGGCTTTGCGAAACAAAGAGCAGCTTAATTCTCCGCACGTGTGTGGGACTCTGAAATTTAATGATGCAAAACCAAAGAGCTTTATCGAATGTTGATGGACTGTTTGAAAAAAAAAAGAAAAAGTTGGAAACAGTCGAGCAAAAATTTGCATCTCATGCACTCGTTGACAATACTTCTGCATTAGCCTAGGTCTGCTTTTCTCTTTCTTTTGTGCTATCCTTCCTTCCTCCCCTTTTTTCTCCCCCTTAGCCTGGTCCTGACTCTCCGCTTCCTGGGGCCTGGCCAAGGCGTGTGTCCCTTGAGGAGTCCAGAGAGGAGATGGAGAGAGGGGGCAGCAAAGGGGCTGCAGGGATCCACTCCAAACCCACAGCTGCAGCCCTCTCCTCATCTCTTCTCTCCTTTCCTCCTCTGCTCTCCTCTCCTGCCCTCCCTTCCCCTCCTCGCCTGGCAGCCACCCCAGCTCTGCCATTAATCAGAGGGGAAGGGGTATTTTTTCATGCATGTGTGCGCTTGTGTGCGGGACAGAGGGAGAGCGAGAGAGAGGGAGAGAGAGATGCTGACTGTGTGTTTATGTGTATCTCTGTGTGCTGATAGAGAGCTGGACGGGTCGCCAGCGATGGTATGGAGCCCAGAATCTCACAACAAAGCTGGAGAGTTCACCCAGAGAACAAAAGGGAGGGAGGGAGGGAGGGAGGTGGTGGCGGGGGGTTGCAGGGAGGTTGACAGACATAAAGCCTGGCGAGCAGATTGGGACTGCCAGCGACTGGAAGGACGAATCTGCTGGATGATCCGTAGGAGCTCGGAGCATCGCGGGGACAATACGAAACCCCTCCGACTTGGCGGAGGGGGCGGGGGCCTGGCGCCGTGCTCCCCTCCCCTCGGAGGAAGGTGTTGCCTACACCTGCGCACAAGTGTAACACTTGGAAGGCCGTCCGCGTCCCAAAACGTCAACAAATCACATCAAGGTTGCCTTCGAGGCGCAAGCTGCCTTTCCACCCTCCCCCTGATTATCCAGGTGGGAGTGAAATCCAAAAAAAGAAAGGATATGGTTTCCAACCTGCTCTGCTGTCACCCCCCGCCTGCCCCACTACTCCCCCCCGGCGCCCCGACGGGCCTCCCAGAGTGCTTTTCTGCTGACATCACCGTGCAGAGACCTGGCAAGCCAATCTCTCCCCGTGCTCTGCCATTCCCCTCTCCCTGCTTCCTGCCCCGGTGATGTCACACTCCATATGGTTTTCAGCAGAGTCGAGCCGGAAAAGAGATTTAGTCAGTGAAGAGGAGGAGAAGAGGAGAAGGAGAGAGGAGTAGGAGGAGGAGGAGGAGGAGGAGGAGGAGGTGGAGGCCGAAGCGGGGTGGGCAGGTCGGACGCAGAAAACAAAAGGTTCGCTCTTCCCCTCGCTTGTGCGGGTGGAAGTTGGACAGAGAGGAGAGGAGGGGGTGTCGGGGGGGGGGGGGGGGGGAGGTGCGGCGGCAAGGGGGCAAAAGGGTAACGGCTGCAATGTGTGAGGCAAATGAGGAGAGAGCGCAGGGAGCAAGGGGCCGAGCATCAGATAGCCATGTGCTGCGCAGACCGTGATCGGACTGGTCCTGCACACAAACACATATTTGCAGGGATACACACTTTCAAACAAAGCCATTTAACTGCTGCGTTTGCCCAAGAGTGGGCAGAACAAAGCGGACTGCGGGCTGGTACGCTAGGTTATGATTGGATTATTCTGCCTCATTGTTAATAAAACGCTTTATACGATTAGGAGGTTTTCCTTTCGGTCCAGTTTCATGCAATCCTCCAGTTTTAAAAGGCCTAATTATTAGTTACAAGGCATTTTGGTGCTAACATAGCAACAGAGAATGTTCTCTTTGCTCTGCAGAGGCCCTAGTTTTCACATTTTTATCAATGTTACGATCCTTCTTGGGTGCTGTCTTGCTTTTTAGTGATGTTTTCGGACATGAATTATCATTTTTAGTAACATGATTATGCAAATGTTAATGATCCTGATGATTAAATCGAGAGCAAAGAGAAGAACAGTAAAGCCACAGTTTGTCATTTGGTTAGAAACACGACTGCTGCCGCCCACTTGACAGTGCTTAAACATCTTAAGTACCTAGAAAAGCGCTTCATAATTTCAAGCTATTACTAGTTGATATGATTAAAAATTTGGATAGTGCCTTCTGTGCCAAAGCAGTAAATACAACCATAATTGCAATAGGAACAATCTCAACTCAAGATCAGATTTAGTTGTTGAGCTCCCTGCAACACCACACAGTCTTTCTTCATTCATGCAATCTGTAAAATGTGAACATAGTTTGAAATCCATGGGTTTGCACCTCTACAATTGCCTATTTAGTGGCCTTTGGGTGGCTTGCTTGAAGTACAGCCTGCACTTAAAGAAAAAACAACCTCATACCGCCATGACGAAAGCAGCCAAAAATATTTGGGAAAGAAAAAAGAAAAAAAAAATTGTTACGAGTGTTCCCAAAACCATAAAGTGTTTTGCATTCATAAATATTTCCCTTTGTGCAAAAAAAGTATTTGAATCTGGTTTTAATCATGGTGATCGTCCAACATCATCAGCAGTTGGGTAAACTTGCATGAAGCCAGCGAGACGTTCGCAGCATCTCCGCTCTTTCAAATGACAAGCCTTCCACGCCTGGGCTCTGAAACTGTCGCAAAACTGCTTGTTAGATTGAATTAGGAGTGGTCTGTGCGTAAATGTTGAACCTACCATTCAATTTTAGGTGGCGAAGGGAATCTGGAGGCGGTGGTGGTGGTGGTGGTGGTGGTGGTGGTGGTGTGGGGGTTGGGGTTGGGGGGTTGGTGTCTGGGGCTGTCCCAAAGAGCATCTGGAAGTATGTGTGGCTGCGTCCCAAAAAGACAGACAGCAAGAAAGTGACTCAAGTTTGACTCATTAATAAAAGTGGGGCAGTCAGGCGGCTTGTTTCGAGGTGTCGGCCGTTCCATTCAGAGTGAAAGCGGCCTGCATGAGAAACTCACTGGACCAGTGTTTTCTAACAATAATGGGCGTCTCTAGAAAACTAGAAAAATGTTCATCATTTACCTCTTTTGCTTGCTTCACCTTTCATAAAATGCTAGCTGAAGACACTCATTCAGGGAAATTATGCCTTTGTGATGTCACAAAGTGCTAAGATGCCTCACTTAAGGAAACACCCACAGCCAGGTGTTGGCAGCACCTCATGTATGCCTCTCTTTTCTCTGATATCGAGATCAAGATCAAGATAAAAACCAACAATTTATGCAGGAGGTTGTAAACAGAGGGCTAAATAGCTAAATATGATCTGTTTGGAGATTTATTTATTTTTTGGGATGAGCATGCTTGCAATGCTGCTCCGCTAAAGTTCTGGACAAAAAAAAATGTGTCACCGGGTGCAGCATGGTTCCTTTAGGTTGTGCTCCATTACGCTTTGCTGGCAGAGAGAAATGCAGCGCTAACAAGGTGATTGCGTACCTAAATTGAAACGAGGTGTTTGAGACCTCGGAGACACGGTGACCCCGCAACGTATCCGCGCGCAGATGTCCAAAAGAATTGGCTGCAGCCACTCACTCTATTCCCAACCCCATTGTGTTTCCATTTCCAGCACTTAAATGCTCCGGCAAGATATATGTTGCATATAAAATCTTGCGCGCTCACACGTGTTGGTGTGGTGGGAAAGCGGTGTGATTTAGAGGGTAACAGCAGACTGCTCAGGGATTTTACTGTCCGGGCTGCCTTATCTCTCGCTCTGCGTCCTTGTCTCAATGGGCCTTGGTTTTTTAGAGGGGAAGCACACATGCACGCTCTCTGGGATGGGCTGGTCTGGCCTGTGATTGGTTCCTCGTCCTCCCGCAGCTTTAATTGAATCATTGCTTACAAGCAGCAATTTTGAGGCCTTTACAGTTCATTAAAAGTTCAGCATTTCAGGTTTTCTCTGTTTCAGATTATGGCTGATTAAATTATATTTTGACAGGGCTCTGGTTGATTGTCCAGCGCAGGCCCCTGTAGGCAGATTGATTCGCGAGATACCGTCTCCGCGCAACCGCACGCTGACATACAAAGAAAAACCGAGGCCTTGGGTACTGCGGCAGTAGGTGCTGCTGCTGTTTCGGGCGTTTCGCGTATCGTTTGAACAAAACAAGCTCACCGGTTGAACCCTCTGCGGTCGGAGGGTCCGACAAGGCAAGAGCGTTGGCCGAGAGACACACACATGTTGTTGTCTTCAGGTCTGCGTCGATCTCTCTAAAGGTGTGATAAAATTATATGAGAAAAGCAGAGCAGGCGCTGCATGTGAACTCACATGGCAAACAGCTTGTTATGCCACTATTTGTTGAAAGCTGGATGGGGAAAAAAACTATTTTTGATCATGAATCGAAACCTACGCCACATCCTTGATGCAAACCTATCCGTTCTGCCGTAGCTCCGTCACCGAGGTTATCAGCAGTTCATCGAGGGAACATGGAAGTGAGAGACAATACCTTTCTCCACTGCACCAGGCACTCGGGGTGGTGCGGACGGGTTCAATAAAAACTTTGACTCTGGTGATTTAAAGAGGAAAAGACCTTGCATGCTCCATGCGATTGTCAGCTGCTGTTGTGATCAAAACAAACACTGGCTGACCGCAGACTGGGGTGTGTGTGTGTGTGTGTGAGAGAGAGAGAGGGAGAGAGAGAGAGAGAGAGCACATCCGCTGTCTATTAATGACCTCAAAGATGGGAAAATAATTATCCCCGTGGATTATAGTCTGCACTCTTTCAAACAGTTGGCTATGGAAAGAAGTGAAAAAATAAACAGATAGGCCTTTATTACAGCTTATGGTTTTTGAAAGGACCTCTGCGAAGCCCCAAAAACAGTTCAAATATGTGTTTCTTAGACAACTATTGGCAACCAGTTGTGAGCTTTTCTAAGGGGTTTCCCAGTCACGGTGTATGTTCTGAATAAAAAAGCGTTCTGTATCAGCAGAAAAAAACAAACTGTGAAAGGTTTGTTTTACATAGCAGGCGCTGTGGCCTCTTCCTATAGCCCAGGAAGTCATTAAAAGCAAAACGTATTCATATTGGGTACTTAGGATAAAAACGATTTCATGTAACCAATGAAAATTACAGCATGAATATCTTGTGAACAACTGTAAAACGAGTGAAGTCCTTTTGTGTTTCAAAAGGTAGCTTTAATTTAAGAATTCCAACTGACTTATTGCTACTTAAACATGAATATGTTGTTCCATTACAGTAATTACTTAATGCAGGTGAAATAAAAATGTTCCTTTTTTTAATTTACATTTTTAAACTTGTTTATTACAGTATGGTATAAATAAACAGCTCACTTGAATTATTAACATTTTAACTTTTCTATTGCGTGGTGTTCCTTGGCGGTTAAAACACATTCTTCCAACCTGGATGTTTTATTAATCGTCATAACAATTTAATTACAATACATATAGTTGTTGTTGTTGTTGTTTTTTTTTTTTTATGTATCTGTGTTTTGTTTTTGTTTTTGTTTTTCTTTTAGCAAAAGGCGAGCCAGTTCAACGTGTTTTCTGTCTAACGCCAACGTGCAACTGAACACTACTGCTGCTGTGTGTCAGACATCATCCGGAACCTCCGTGTGCCCTCCCTGGTAAAAAAGCAGCGGGACTCGCCGTTGGGTGTCGCTGTGCGCGTAAAGTCTCCACCGGCGGTGGCGGGTTTTCGGTCCGACCGGACCTCGGCGCAGTTTGAAGTGTCAGCCTGTCTTGTTGAACACGTGAGAGGTTTCAGCGCGGACGCAGAGGGCGAACGACGAGGTGGCGGGGAGGGGGGGAGACGAGAGGGGCAGAGAAGTTACGCGGAAGGAGAAGTTGTGACAGAGAAAAGCTGGAGTTTCGGGTCCGGGGGCGGGTGGTGAAAACCTGTGAAGGTCCTGATGAGGGAACTCCGAGGAGGGGAGCAGACACACGGCCAGGGCAACAGACATGAGTCCGAGGTAAGACCGAGGGGCGACGCTCGCGTACGGGTGGCATCAGGGCGCGCGCGCGTCACACGGCGAGTGTGGGACTTTTAAAGTGAGGTTTTGGTTGCGCGTTCGAGCGTCCTGGTGTGTGTGTGTGTGTGTGTGTGTGTGTGTGTGTGTGTGTGTGTGTGTGTGTGTGTGTGTGTGTGTGTGTGTGTGTGAACGCGGCTGCGGAAACTCAAAAGATCCGGATCGTGAACTCACCGGCATGGTTTATAGATGACACATACACTTTGGAGGTAAAATACTTGAGGTTATTATTGTCACAATTAGCTGTCTATTGTTATTTTGTATGCTTCGCTTTTAAAATATGCTGATTAATAAAGTTCTGGAAGGAAACGTGAACTTTTAAGTTTACGCATAGAATACAACAAGCTTGACAGCTTGACAACCACAACAACAACAACAACAGCAACAACAACAGACTACAGCTGACAGCTGCACCACACATATCTAAATATTTTAACAAAAAGATACCTGACTGCTATTGAGATGGCTGCAAATGTAAGTGGAAAAAAAAGAAAAAAAAAAGAAAGAAAGACACCTGTGGAATAACAACAACAACAACAACTAAAAATAAGTTTGTGTCAAAGTCAGGTTGCTGCTCCACATTTGGCAGACAGTTTGCATTTTAATTGCGCAAATGAAGTCACTGTGACAAGCCGGAGCTGGACTGACACGTTGTTTAAACACCCTGAAGAGCAGGCCCTGAAGCACTCTCACTAGTGCTGCTGCTGCATGCTCAGGTGCTTCACGGCTCAGGTGTTGTTTTTTTGTTTGTTTTGTTTTGTTTTGTTTTGGAAGTCTAACAGAAGCTTATCCCGCCTCCCTTCTGCCTCACTCAGCCTTTAATAGCTCCAAACATCCCAGGGGGAGGTAAAATACACCTTCACTGAACTGTAAAGATGCTCCACCAGATTGAAAAGTTTGCTATCCAGGGGTGACATGTTTCTTTCTTTCTTTCTTTCTTTCTTTCTTTCTTTCTTTCTTTCTTTCTTTCTTTAAGGAAATAAATCATTTCCCCCCACAGGAGTGGTATCTCCTGTTTCTCCTCGTGAGTCAAACTCATTTGAGCCCTCTTTTATTTTCGTCGATTAATGTGCCACTTACAGTAAACGCCGACGCGCACCACCAGCCTGCATGTCCCTTTAAGACGATGTGTTGAGAAGTTCAAGTCGGGGTCACTTGAAGTTCTTGCCCTCTGTTTTACCTTTTAGTTTTATTATAGACTGACATCACACGGGGCGCTAAAACACTTAAGGCGCACAGAGGCTCCATTATCATCCCGGTGCGCGTTATTGGTCCGACTCAAAAATAGCTAAGGAAATTAGTAGGAGGGAGAAAAGAAAAAAAAATAGGAGGAAACTGATGCCGGTCTGAGCACGTATTTTTTTTTCTTCCTCTTCTTTTTTTTTTTTTTTTTCAAATAGAAGGGGATGAGACAGAAGGGCAGAGGAGGGGCAGCGAGACAGAGAAGAGAGGGAGAGGGGAGGGGAGTAGGTGGGAGGACGGACCGGAGGAGCGACAAGAAATTCATATCAATTAATAATCATAGAGCAGGGGGAGGAAAAAAAGAGAGCTGGCAGACGAGCACGGAAAACTGGCATGTTTTTTTGGAGGCTGGCAGTTGAGAGCTGAAACGTCAGATATGACTCCCGGAGACTGCTGAGATGATCATTAAGGGAGACTTAGATCGGATGGCAGAAGACATCGGGCATGCAGGTAAGAGCCAACAGGCTGGGACGCGCAGCTTTAAACTGTGTCTTACCAAGGCTGCTTTCTATTTAATCGCTGTTTCTGATCATTTTTAAGTAGCTTGTAATTTGCCTGATTTTATTTTATTTTTTTAATCCGGGATACGACCGTAAAAGTACAGGTTGGACATTTTTTATTTTATTTTATTTTTTTTAGCATTAAGGCCTACTTTCAAATACAGGAACGAAATGTTTATTTTGAAATTATCAGTTTTGCCAGACTGCAAAACCCTTTAAAGTGAGTTAGAAACGGCTCACTTGGACCGAATGTCACGCGTAAACAAAAAAAATAGTTTGATAGTCTGACACACTTTTCCGTTTCCTCCTCGTCAGATTTAAAGTCTTCAGAGTCTTTTGAAGTTTTCGAGTTCTTCTCCACGTGCGATTTTGAACTTTCAAATAACCTCAAAGCAAAAGGAAACACCGAACTTTTTTTTTTTTTTTTTAAATAAAAAAAAAGGAAGTTCAGCTTCTTCAGTTACCCTGTAATAAATTAAAGCGAAACAGGTTCTATAAATTCTTTATGGAGTCATGTGAGTGCGGCGTTGCTTAAAGGGAAAGAAAGCGCATCCTGCTATATACACAGTTCTGGAGGGATATTTTTAGTGCACAGATTTCTAATCCACGAGAGGAAGAGACGTGGTTTCTAAGGGCTGCTGACAGGTCTGAAGAAGAAACAGCTGTGTGTGTGTGTGTGTGTGTGTGTGTGTGTGTGTGTGTGTGTGTGTGTGTGTGTGATGCACCTTTCGCGCTGCCGCGCTGCAGAGATCCGCTTCTGGGAGCGATTACGCACTGGAGTTGTAGCGATGAGGATGAGCCTCTGCTGCTTCTACTGCTGCTGCTGCTGCTGCTGCTGCTCGCACGAAGCCGTTCGCGCACGGTTCGGTTTGCTGTGAAATGAACAGCAGCGGTCCCGAACTTTATAAGCACCGTGCATTCTCTGTTTTGAAAAAAAATAAAATACAATTTAATAAAGTAAATTTAAAAATAAAAATAAAAATCTATCGATCCTCAGAAGACATAGAACTAAAATGAGCCCGAGAAAACATTTATTTCCTACTTTAAAATAGGCACAGATTAAATATGATTATTTTATAAAGACACTGATATGTCTTATATGGATGTGCACTTTGTCGTCACGTTAAAGTAACAATAAATGTTGCCTCGAATCATTTTATTCTATTTTATTTGAGTTGGTGAATTCTTTCCCCCCCTTTTTTTTAGAGGCGTGATCGCAGCAGCCTCACAGGAAATTCTGCGCGATTCTGACAAACCCCTTCAACTTTGGGTGCAACTTCTCGATTTGCGCTGCAGGAAGTAGTTTTTCTAAGTGATACGTATTTATAAACTCCGTCTTGCACGTCTCCCACGGGCTGAACCAAAGTAGGTTTTTTTTTCTTCTCTTGAAGATATTGCAAATGGTAAATCAAAACTTGGATGAAAGGAATACAACACTGCCGCAAAATACCTTCTTGTAAATTTAAACCAAACACATTGCGGCGTTTGGTCGTAAATTGGACGTGGCCTTCATGCAAGCATGGTCAAATGGGTTGTAAAATAAACAGGGTGACATGAGCATGGAAAGCAAAAATTAGGGGCAAAGAAAGTAACGTGTCAACCCGAGGTTTAAAGCAGATGTCTGTGTTTACGTGACCTTGGCTTCATGTTCAGGTAGGAAGTTCAGTCTTCTGCCACAGGCCCCAAAAAGTGACAAAACATTGGCAAAACAGTAAGAAAAAAAAAAAAAGACAACCGCAACATGCACCACCGTCGCCTGCATATGTAAAACATGTTTGAAATGATAAAAGCAACATCTTCCTTCAAAGATTATACAGAGAAAATGTGCTATATAAAATAGGGGCGCAGCTGTCAGCAGCTCCTCTGAAAATGTCTTCAAAATAAATGGCGTTTTAACAGGGTGCAGTAAGCGCCCCTGTCCTCCAAGCAAGACTTTTACACACACACACAGACGCACACGCACGCACATGCACGCACGCACGCACATGCACGCACACACTTCATGTTTGGTGACCAAATGCTCTGACAAACTTTGGGCTCAGATATATTTAATCCAGTAACCCATCACAAGTTTGAGATGGCAGCGGGAGGGGGGGGAGGGGGGGGGGGACCTTTATCGTGTTGGGTGTTGTTATCACAAAACAAAACAGCTGGAGTTGCTACGTGCACAGAACCTTGCAGGTGCACAGTGTAATCATTTTTTTTCCTTTTTAATTTTTTAAATAGCAGACAAATTGTCTAAAATCACACCACAGTTGAAGTTGGCATTTGTTATATGTTATTCTAATGCTGCTCTTTAGATTGAATGTTTTGTAAAATAGTCTGTTGCCTGATATGGCACGGCAGGCGGAGAACTGGGCGGACACCGTCTGTTTGTGTGCATGCTTGAATACACAACGTGTCACCGTGCCGCCGCTCTGCTCTGCAGCCCAGTCGCAGTGAGCTGCACACCTCCTAATGGAAAGGAGACTCTGCGAAGGTTCAACAAGTGGCGGAAAGTACTTGGCCTCTCGCTCATATCACTCCACTTTGCAAACATGTTTGATCTGTCTGACAGTGAGATTTATCGCAAAATCAGCGCAGTGGGTAATCAAAAGGTGAAAGAAACCAGTCGTGGAAACAATTCAAAACGGCAACTGCGGACGTGACGGAGCGAAAAGCGGACCAAAGTTGCCACAGAACCCTTCCTGTTTAAAGACTTTGATCCTTTTTGTTTTTGCTTAGTGGTTATAGTTGCAAAGGCTGGATATAGAGAATGTGTAAATCATGTAATCATGTCTCTGCTGTTGTGCTCAGGAGAGACCTATAGGCTCTTTTGAATGCACAGATTTGGCAGCAGCGCATTGACAGAGGAAATGATCACGCGCATACTTTTGGAGTGTTCCTTGGGATTCCTTTGTAAGTTATCGGTCAAGGTGCTTTTTTTTTTTTATTTATGTTTTGCAAAAAAAATATTCCTACTTCCCCTTTCTTGTGCCGAGTGTGCACACTGAATGGAATAAACAAGAAGTGAATGAGCTGGTGTCAGGAAGAGCATGATTAGACAGATGACATGATATTTATTTAGTTGCTTGTTTCCCATCAGCGTGACTAAGCCCTCGGGGACAGTTTGAGACATTTAATCTCGTAAGTAAACCATCCCCAGAGCCTGGTGGCTGAACAATACATGATGGATTCCAGCGCGCAGCTGATACAGTTTATTTTAGACTCCATGCGACAATTAGTGTTGACGCTAGAGCGTGGAAGAATCATGCGCAGCGTTATTTGTGCGGACCGTCAGATCCCTGGAGCTCACCTCGAGCAGGAGCGGGGAACAGTTTGATGCTGATTTACATCTCATGCGCACGGTATTCCCGGTTTGACTGGGCAGGATGGAGGCTTATGAAAGATCCATGTGTTGTTTTTCTGGATGCGTACCTCTGGTTCCCCACACTGGTTTATACCTGCGATTCATCAAGCTTGTGTTACATTTATCCCCCGTTTTGTTTTAAAAGTCAGCAACACTGCTTCTAGAATACCTTATCGGGAAGCCAGCAGTCACAAAACATATCTGCAGTACTCTGAATTTTGTGTCTTTTTTTTTTTTTTTTTTTTGCCCTGTGCAGAGGAAGTGAGTGCGTACACTTGGGTTTCTGATAATGAGAAAACCACGTTTCACCTTTTGCACAAGTTCATTTGACTGCGTAGCCTGTGCGCTGAATCCAGCATCGTTTGGCTTTTTTTTTTTTTTTTAACTAAATACGATCCAAGAAAAGGAATGAATATTATTTGCACACATTATGGCAGGTAGAGAATTTGTGAATTAAGCACACAATAGTGTTCAAGTTAAAAGTTAATGGTATTTTGATAGGGGATAAAGTCTCTGTGAAATGTCAATTTTTAAATACTAATATTATAAAGTGCAAAAACGCAGCATTCAGGGATCATTGGGGAATATCTGATGATTGGTGAGGTGCTGAATTTTAAATGTGCCCATAATGTCTCCAATCAATGTTTGCCACGACTGCGGGAAATCCTCACCAATATCCTTTGTTCCAGGTGGTGGACTGAAGATGATGCTGGGTGCCATGGAAGTTCCAAGTCACGCTAGGGATCTCCTCCTGCAGCTCAACAGCCAGAGAACCAAGGGCTTCCTGTGTGACGTCATCATCGTGGTGCAGAACGCCCTCTTCAGAGCTCACAAGAACATTTTGGCTGCCAGCAGCCTCTACCTGAAGTCGCTGGTGGTCCACGACAATCTCATCAACCTCGACCATGAGATGGTGAGTCCGGGGGTCTTCAGGGTCATTCTGGACTACATCTACACAGGACGCCTGAGCGACGGAGACCCCTCCTCGCCCACTGAGCCGAACCTTGGAGCCGTCTTGGCGGCGGCCAGCTACCTGCAGCTGCTCGACCTGGTGGCGCTGTGCAAGAAGAAGCTCAAGAGAAACAGCAAGTACCCTCCCCGCCAGGCACCCCACTTTCTGCCTTACCCAAAGCTGGGGCCCACTGGCATGGGTTTAGTAGGTGATGGCAGGTACAGGGTTTCCACCCCCGTCATTCAGTCCTGCCCTCCGGGAGGAATCCTGAACAGCCATGTGACCCGGCCACCGCCACTGGAGGACCTGGTTCCCCATCGTCTCGCCCTTCACGCAGGAGAACTCTATGCCCCCACTGCCACCCAGGGCTCTCAGGTGTTCCCACCTCCTCCGTCAGCGCTGCCCGCCCAGCTCGGGCGCCCGGGCCACCCTGAGAGGAACTGCTCCCCGAACTACGGGCTGGATCTCTCCAAGAAAAGCCCCAACTCCCAGTCCCAGCACATGTCGTGCCAGTCCCACCTGGCCAACAGCCACAACGACGAGGAGCGGGAGAGCGCCCTGAGCAACCGCACCAGTCCCGCCCAGGCCACCAACGGGAGGGCCTTCCCCTCAGACAAAAACGAGGCCGCCGAGCAGGCCGGCTCCGTTACTCCCCCTCTGTTCTCCCACCTGCCCCGCCTGCACCGCTCGGCCTCCCAGGGCACGGATCGCTACCCGTGCCCCATGAGCCCCGACACTCCCACGGAAGGCGGCGGCGACGCCGGCAGGGAGATGGGCAACATCTACCGCTGGGTGAAGCACGAGCCGCTCTCGTACCCGCCCGAAGACGAAGACGAGGAGGAGGACGAGGAGGAGGGCGGTGAAAACGGGGAGCAGCACCACAACCACCACCACCACAAGGCCGCCGGGGAGGAGAGCGAAGGGGTGGACGACAAGAGCGGCTCGGGGACGGAGGAGACGGGGAGCAGCGAGGGCCGCCCGTCGCCGCCCGGCTCCATGGGCAGGCCGTACATGCCGTACGAGCCCGAGAGCTTCGGGGACAACCTGTACGTCTGCATCCCCTGCGACAAGGGCTTCCCGAGCTCGGAGCAGCTCAACGCGCACGTGGAGACGCACACCGAGGAGGAGCTGTACGGCAACCCGGGCGGCGAACTCGGGAGCGGTGGCGGCGGTGGCAACGGCAAGAACAGCGGCAACACAAACGGCTACGGGGGCCTGACGGGCGGCGGCAACACCCTGAACAGCCTCTCGCACCTGGAGAACAAGAACAGCCAGGGGCTGAACTCGGGGGGCCTTGGCGAGATGATCCGGCCCTACCGCTGCTCCTCTTGCGAGAAGTCCTACAAGGATCCGGCCACCCTGCGGCAGCACGAGAAGACCCACTGGCTGACGCGGCCGTACCCCTGCAGCATCTGCGGCAAGAAGTTCACGCAGCGCGGGACCATGACCCGCCACATGCGCAGCCACCTGGGCCTCAAGCCCTTCGCCTGCGAGTCGTGCGGCATGCGCTTCACGCGGCAGTACCGCCTCACCGAGCACATGCGCATCCACTCGGGCGAGAAGCCGTACGAGTGTCAAGTGTGCGGCGGCAAGTTCGCCCAGCAGCGCAACCTCATCAGCCACATGAAGATGCACAGCGGCGTCGGCATCGGCGGCGGCCTGGGCGCCGAGGGGAAGCTGAAGCTGGACCTGGAGGGCATCTACCCCCTCACCAAATACACGGCGGAGCACCTGGGGCTGAAGCAAGAGAAGGCCAACGAGCTCTTCATCCAGGCTCAGCAGCAGCTGGTGGCCGACGCCAAGGTCATGGAGAGCCTGTACCCGCTGTCCAAGCACCTCGGCCTGGCCCACGACAAGACGGACATCCTGGGTCAAGCCCTGGCCCCGCCCCTGCCCCCGCAGCCCCTCACCGAGGCCCGCACCATTGACCGCTACTCGCCCAGCTAAGTCCCGCGTCAAGCCAGCACACAAACACAAAACACACTCACACAAACCCTTTGCAGTATTCGAAAAACGCCGTTCACCTCAAACTCGTCTCTGCACCTCAGACCCAGGCCAAAAGGGATTGGCCTGCCGATGCACACCAAAAAAAAGTTGACTTGTAAAGTGCCTTAACAAAAAACAAAACAAAACAAAAAAAAAGCATCTAACGTGTCTTAAAGTCCTCCTTCGTTAAAAAGGAGCCCTGTGCTATTCTGTGACCAAGGGACACTTGCTGCAAGTACAGTATTTATGTCTGTGCAAAACAAAACATTTATGCAATCACAGCCTTTGAGCCAAAGTGACAAATTGAAAAACCAAAATGAAATTGCTTTATTTATTTTTGTATGACAGTGAAATCCAAAAAAAAGAAGTGGTTGCAAAGGAATATTGTGACCTGACCCTAAACCTGTGTACAGAATGTGTTGTACAAAACAAACAAAACAAAACCAAAAAAAAAAAAAAAAAAACACAACAAGAAGCACATAAGGACAAAATTCAGGGTATTGGTCCAGACCTGAGTGGAACTTTTAGCAAATGAATAAGCCAACTCTTTCTGGACTTTAAAGCCATGGGGATTTTTTTTTCCTTTTTATTTTCTTTTTGTTTTTTGCTTTTTTGGGTGTAACGGACAATTTATGTATCCCACTCTTCAGCTTTTAAATCATGTATGTGTTTCGCCAAGTTGCAAAGAGAAGACTGTATGATAGGAAACAACTGTTGCAGAGTTTTGGTAAAGTCCCTGCTTTATTTTTTTTCCCCCCGACTTTTATTTTTTATTTTTTTTTAAAAGGTAATGCTCTCCCCTGTGTGTTTTCCTCGGACTTGTACTCCGTGACAGCAACGTCAGCTTATTCCACCTCACACTCTGCCTCTAACCCTTTTCTAAGCTAAAACGTCCTTATCATTTCGACAAGCATTCCTTTTTTTTTGGCCTGTATTTACAGCTCCGTTATTTCATAACCGGGACACAATTGCACATATCCAGTTGATGACACACTAATATGTCTGCTCAAGACGAGTGCTGCTTCATCACATGGTGAAGACGAGGCAATGGGTGTGGTCTCTGATGACGGGTTTTTTTTTTTTTTTTTAATTTTCCGTTCTCTTTTCACGTGATATTTGAAAACGTTGATGTGGCTGAGAGGGAAGGCCGGGGTCAGGTTTGTAGGCGACGACACAGAAATCTTACTGCGAACAGCCGAGGGGTGATTAACTCGGTTGCGGCAGCCTGTCGGATGCTCTCCGACCTCTGCCCTCCCCTCGTCTGCGCGCCTTGTCTTCGGGCTTCTGGTGCCTTTTGGGTT
Source organism: Nelusetta ayraudi (assembly GCF_046127955.1). Taxonomy (NCBI): domain Eukaryota; kingdom Metazoa; phylum Chordata; class Actinopteri; order Tetraodontiformes; family Monacanthidae; genus Nelusetta; species Nelusetta ayraudi. The sequence continues at coordinate 11,920,550 of NW_027466098.1, read as the reverse complement.
TGCGAGTCGCTAATCTGTCCAAAGTATGAGCTTAAAAAAAACCCATACACACACACATAAAAAAAAACACAAAAAAAACGGAAGCTCCAGCTGCCGTCTTTCACTAATCCCTCCGACATCTCACTTTCCCCTGGGCCACTCGCCGGCACCGCGTCCCATTTCATGCCTCCCGACTCAGCCCCGCCCACAGATCCACCCTTTGACATTGTCTAAAAAAAGGACAAAATTCTATTTTCCTCTGATATGATGTCCAGATAGTGAAAGTGACACACTTCCGCCTTAGCTGACGGGCAGTTCCTCCAGCACGACAACAAAAGAGCCCTGAAAGGTTTTTCTTTGTCTTATTCACCAGAAGGCCTTTTTCTGTTTTTGTATTTTGTTTTTTTTACTATAACCACTTTCACTGGTCTTTGATGTTCTGACCACTATAGTGCCAAAGCCAACCTCAGTGGGTGAATGTGAAGACTTAAAGCCATAAATACACTGTGATGTGATGTGACATAGCGGATTCTGAAAGGGGTTAAAGACACAAAGTCGACGTGCCTGACATTTGGGATTTGTTTTCATGTTTCCCCCCTTTCTTATCTTAGTAATTTAAAGGTCTCTTTGTAGCATATGATCATATCGAACATGTTTTGTTAAAAAAACTAAAACTAAAAAAAACAAAAAAAAAACAATCACTTGTCTTTATTTCACTTTGAACTGAACGCAGCCCACGTGACTCTGGCGCTTACCTCAGGACTGAACCCAGCAAGGGGACGCTAAGCTTTACTAAAGAAAAAAAAAAAGAAAAAAAAAAGTGAATTCCAATAACAATATCGGCGCGTGCACACTCTCACACACACCTTATGTCCTTACAGGATGGTTATCCTGTGTTAAACCTGTGGTTATTCCTGTGTTTATATATTTCTTGATACAGCTTTGTTGGTTGAGAGATATGATGATATTTACTTTTCTGTGTCTTTTTTTTATTTTTTTTTGTACTTGTTACTAATGCGGTATACGTTGTGACGTCCTCGAAGAGGCTTATAATGGTCTAAACAGTTCCACGGTCAAGAGCACAAGGCAAAGTCATGTTGGCAGCGTCTTAACTGGCAGCGTGCAAAGGTTTTTTTTTTTCCTTTTCCTGAACCCCACCCCACCCCGAGCGAGCGAGGTGTCAGTGGTCTTCAGTTTCTGCTCAGCGACATGTCTCTGCTCAGGCCTCAGTGACTCACTGGCACTTTGAAATGTCTCCACCAGACATGATGTATTATCAGTGTTTCCCTAAAACAGACGACATGTGGCTTTGCTGTGTGCATTTGAAAAAGAAAGCTTCGTATTGTGTCACCGCCTCTCCCTCTCTCGCTCCCCCACTCCCGAGGTTAGTGAACTCTAGATGATAGTCAGACTGAGGCTGAACATGCACACAAGTATGCGAGAGGCCAGGCAGCTGGGAGTCTTTGGACTCTGGGGTGAAACGTTACCAACGGCGAGGACTTTTACGGGGCGCGTTGTCGGCGTTACAAAAAATCGTGGACGGAGCAGACGGATGTCGGCCGTGGGAATATCGTTTTCTGGTTCGAATAAAATTCGGCCCCCTCCTTTTCCCTGTCCCATCGCTAAAATAACACAGAGTGTTTTTGCTGTCGCCCGAGGGGAGTGCAAAGATAATGGCTCAACAGCTCAGAGGGACGCACACGGTGCAGAGTTTGCTAAATATATATCTTTTAATGTGCGGCACACAGCGGCTGGAGGTTTCGCCGCACGTACATAAAAGAAGGAAGTGTTTGCTTGTCTCGTTTTTTTTTCTTGCGCTTCCCGACGTCCCCCCCCCCCCCCACACCCCCCACCCCGGGCGTGAAGACGGGCCCCGTTAACGCACGTCCTGGGAATAGAGTCGGTTGCGGAGGAGACGAGCGCGAGGAGGCAGGAAGTGAACTCTTGGCTGGTGCGTCGCGCTGAGCAGGATGTGCCGCGTGTTTCTGCTCAAAAGGCAAAGATAGAGCGAGGGAGAGCGCAGAGGGAGAGGAGCAGGGGAGAACGCAGCGGGGCGGACGTCAGCCATTGTCTCGGTGAGAAAAACTCTCCATTCAGAAAACAGGCAGGCTGTATCTTCTCCTTTCCTTCCCCTCGACCGCTCTCTGGGAATAAATCCTGCGCTATCATGAGGGGTGGAGGGGTGGAGGGGTGGAGGGCTGCTGTCAAGGCCTGTGTGCTGAGGAAGACATTTTGTTAGAATTCAGCAATTAGGGATTCACGGTTTGGCATCAGAGGAACGTATTAAAAATGCTTCCTCAAAGTGTTTAGGGTAGGTTTTTTTTTCCTTCCAAGTTTAAATATGTAATTCAAGCTTCTTAACCCCCCTCCCCCCCCCGCCATTAAAAAAAAAACAGTGTCTTTTGCTTTGTCAGCGATCCACTCAGTGAAAACTGCACAAGCCTTTTTCCAATTAGCTGCCAAAGCCACTCACCCCAGTGGGGTTTTACACCATATGCCTTTGTTAATGTTATTTATATGACAACGCATCCCATAAAAACCACCGTCACAAAGCTACCGCAAGCGGGGTCACGGATGAAGACGTTCAAGGCGTATAAAACAATTCATTGAGTGCACCCGTCCTTAGCGGAAAAATAAAAGTGTCTGGTTAATTTGCGCAAAAAGAAATGATAAGAGGAGTGGAATTGTGTCCAATTCCCCTGTTAAACTAACACATCTGTTCCTGGCCTGTTTTTTTTTTTTTATCTATTGCAAAAGAAGAAGAAACAAAGGATTTGGATAAATTCCAGATATTTCTCTTTTGGGGGTTGTATGAAAGAAAAAAAAAATCTAAAGTATGGCTTTAAGCTTTCTAGCAGCAGCAGCAGCAGCGGCAGCAGCAGCAGCGGCAGCAGCAGCAGCAGCGACGGCTGCTGTGAACCCGCTGCTGCCTGATGTTTACGCTGTTCCTCTGCTGAAGCTCTCAGCAGACGTTGCAGCAGATGCTCCAGACCAAAAGGGACAATCTCCCTCCGCGGCGTCCAGCGCAATTTTTTTTCCAAAGGCCGCCCTGCCAGGCTAAGCTCGGGACC
>NW_027466098.1:11817500-11912500 GCF_046127955.1 Nelusetta ayraudi | reverse complement strand
AGAGTTTTCAGCAAGCAGACAAACAAACTGAGTTAAGTGAAAGGCATGAAGATGAAGCGCAGGTGTGAAGATTGTCAGCAGGTGTGATTGGAGTGAGCCATGCCCAGAGACAGGTAAAACTAGACCCAGTTTAACCCTCAAGAAGTTTAAATTTAAAGGCAGATGTTGATTATTATGAAGAGAGCAAAGAAAACAACATTTGTGATCGATTTGAACATTACCCACCTTTTCCTGAAAACAAGGGAATCCAGTGACCCAGTGTAATGCTGACAGGCACTGACATCCATTGACCAGCACACAATGACTTTAGGCTCGGCTGTATATTTGGATAGTGCTCTTTCCACATTAATTAAGTTACCATAAGAGCTTCTGGTTCAGCGCTGTGCCACTTGCTCTTTGCTGTTCACCTTTTATATTCTATAGCAGACTTTTATTCTCTTACCAATGTGCTGTTTTTAAGATCCTATCGTTTTATTTTTTCACCTATTTATCAGTTGCTTATTGATCCTTGACCCCACTTTATTCCTTACCATTTTATTCTACTGTCTACCTATTTTTATTGGACGCACTTGTGGCTTTGTATATTGGTGCGCAAGATGCTCAAATAAAGTTGTCTGTCCTTGATCTGTCAGTAACTGAGCCACCTGTGCCTGACAATTCAATAACCTGCACCTCACTAATCCAATCATTTTAATTGTCAATCTGCTTTCCCTGAACTTTTTCTCAAGATTTTAGGACTCTTTCCCCCGAACCCGGCTATCCCTCCGTGTCTGCTCTCGGTGGGCAGTGTAGTGACTCAGCAAGACGGTTCTGCAAGGCGGTCCCTGATCTGAACCCTGGGATGTTGTTCCTGCTTTCTGCTGGGCTCCTGATTTCACTCACAGTCATGAGAAATTCTTCTGGCGATGATGCACATCGAGTCGAGAGGCTTTCACTTCTCAGTCTCCCACACGGGCGTGCCCTTGAACGATAATTAGAGCCGATGGTTGTTTAATGTGAGCGTGTGAAAAGGCGAGAACAATAAGAAGAAAGGCAGACGAACAAATCCACTCTAATGGACGTCCGCCGCGACCTCGGCTCATTGTGTGTCACAAGATGTTTTATAATCTCCCTCCTGCTCCTCGTCTTCTTCACTTCTCCGCCGGCCCGTCCATCCCCCTTCAACATTTCACCGCTCGGACTCTCACTGAATGGAAAACAGCTGGTTCTGGGACTGCCCGGAGCGCATTATGCCCAATTCTTCAATGAATTCCCACCTACCTCTCCCCTTTCCTCCTCTGTTCAGCCTTCTCCCTTGCTGCCTGTCCTCATTTAAGGTGTGGCCGCGCAGCTGAAACAAAAGAAAAACAGTATTTATGAGAACATGCTTCTCACCCACATATGGTACTCGCTGCCTCTCCTCCTTTCTCTGGATTTGTTTCCCAACCTTACTCCCCAGAGGAGCTCCTCCGTTGTTGGGTTTTTTCGGCTTTTGACAAGCTAAAAACTGTGAGATTTAATGCAGCCCCGTTTGCTGGCAAAACGGCCAGAAAAGGTACAAAAAAACAAAAAACAATGGGCTTCACTTCAATCCGTTAGCCCTTTCATCACTGGCTTTCTCACACACGGTGACATACGTGTTTACATGCCGAAATGTGGTGCCTTCAAGTCAACCTTGTTGGTGTTGTCTCCAAGGGCACGCTGCTATTTTACACTTAGCATTTGTGACATTTCTGAGCCACTTTGTTTTCTTATCATTGACTAGCCACACCGCATTGTTAAAATCCAATTTAAACAGCGGATACTGTGGTTCTCACGCATGTTGAAACCATTTTGCCACTTCTGCTATGTCACCAAGATGGAGTTCATTGAGAGTGTGAAGTGTCCATCATTGGCAGTTTTTGAGTGTGTATGAAAAGTCCAACAATATGCAGGTCTGCAAATGTCTAGGCTCCTATGTGTTCAAATGAGTCTATGTTTGGTATGCAATTCAATGAAGCCATTTATCTGCATGCAATCTTGCACCGCTGGTCCAAACTTTGGCAGTCTCATTCCGACGCACAAGATGCCTTCTGCAGCGAAAAGTCGTTTTCTGTGTCTGTAATTGAGAGGCTACAAGTTTCCACATGGTTCGCTAAATGCTAGACCAGAATTGGTTTCCCGAACTATTCGTGATAGCGCAAGTAAGCCCGGCTCATTTCAGTGGGTGCGGGGGAAAATGCACACGTTGGGCAATAAAAATGAAAACACCCCTGCGATATGGATTTCACATTAATGCCAGTTACGCAAGAAAGAAACCCAACAGATTCCAAAAAGTGCAATTTAAGATGGGTGGATGAGGAAAGAGAGAATTGAAAAAGGAGAAAAGAAAATCTTGAGCTGGCAACACGAGTGAGGTCAAAGCAGAGACATAGGCTAGTTGGTGGGTGTAGTTGGTGTCTCAAGTGTGACCAGAATGGAAGAGCAACAGCCAAGGATCAATAAGTTGTCAACAGACATACCAAGAAAAGTTTAGGTCCACAAGCCTACTGATGGCTTGTGGTCCCTAAATCTCATGTTGAATGACACGAGTGCAGTAAAATAAATATAAAATATGAAAGACTCTGGACGCCAACGACACTTGACAGGAGAAATTACGCCAAACAGGAATCAGTGAACTCACCCTAAAAACATGACGCCAGCCTCTGCCCATATGCCGCTCTGCACGCTCAAGCTCAGACATCAAGGATCACGAACAGGAAGTAAAAGACATTTTTGACAGTGGGAGGACTGGAGGAAGAACAATAAGATTTATGAGGTCCATTAAACAACACTGGCAAACCAAGTGTTTGACACGTTGGCTCAAGATAAATATACCATGCCGTTTCTCAAAGCGCACTAATAGAAAGCATCTATCCTTTTATGTGTTAATGCGACATGTGGGGAACAGTATTTCACCAAGAGTCAGTTGGCACAACCTCTTGGAGCCTGAGACCACATCAATGAAAGGAAGGAACATTTTTCCTGGTCAATCAGTTTTGTTTGTGCGGATCGTCAAGCTATGTGTTAAAGCACCTCATTGGTTAGTTTTAGTTGCCTTAAATGGAATATTTTACTTCATACTCAAACAACAACAACAACAATCTCAAACAAGACATGTAAAAAATGTGAAAAATGAAGAGAAAAGAACATTTGTTCAATGACTTCAGGTATAAACACGGAGCAGTTCACACAGTTGTCTACCTTGAGAGAAAGAAGCAAAATGATTTTCTTGTCCAAACCATATATCTTCCAACACATTTAGTTCAACATACACTTACAGAACCGACTGTTCTTTCACAGCATGATCTTTATGCAGCCTCATACATATTCATCAGTCCAGTAATCATCATCTATGAATGTAAATCATCCATTTCATTTGCCAGGTTAGGTCCGAGACCACCAAAAAAATGTGTTGAATTCGTTAACAGCCTCCTGGATTTCTTTTCTAACTGTTCTGTCATGTTGAGTAAAACAATCTGTGTGAGCTGCTTCATTTGCCGTGGTTGTATTGTTCCTTTACTACTCTTTTTGCCAAAAAATTCTGTTACAATTAATCAACGTTTTTGAATATCACAATATATGTCCGTATCTTTGAGACATTTTCTTCCTCTTTGGTTCAATACTTTTTACAACTCTCTATATAATATACTAGGCCCCCGGTAATCCATTGTCTATGTTAGCTATTCATGTCGACGTTTTTTTTTTTTTTTTTTTTGCTGCTAACGGTTTGGGGCGCGGTTAGCCTTCATACGTCAGGTACTTGTTGAAAGCTGCAAATTGGGGCCATACAAAGTACAAGTGGCAATTACTTCTTCGGCTCGTCATGCTGGGTGTACATTGCGGGCGACGTGTGATTTTTGTGTGCCGGTGCCACACCAACATCCTGCGCTGTAGGCACCTGCCCTCGCACAAACGCCCATCCTGTTTTTCTCAGCGCGCACAAAGTCGCTCGCTCTCTCTGCTGCTTTATCTGCCGTAACCAGCTGAGACAATTAGTTGGTTCGGACTTAAAAGAATATAAAGGTCTTAAAAGCTGAGGTGCTTTTCCATTCTCATCGACCTGTAGCGTTACCGCGAGCATGAGAAGGGACTTTCAATAACGCTGGTGAGAAAACTGGCTAATAATAGGAGCTGCGGTGAGAGCTGAATGCATTTGACGTTAGACTCTGAAAGTGATGGGCACATTCAGCGGCCAGACGAGCTCGGACTGAGCTACCTGGCCTGAGGGGGGGAGTCGATGGCGGCCAGCACTGGCAAGGTCTCTTTCAGACAAACACACACACACATATATAAATGTACACACAGACGGCAAAAACATCAGCGGTAATAATGCGATCTTTATCTACGAGGACAAAAAAAAAAAAAAAAAAAAAAGGTCGAGAGAGCCACCATGTCCACAGGCCTGGAGGGCGAGATGAGGTCTAACAAACTAATGAGCTGGCATGCACACAGCTGTGGCTCATAAGGCGGTGCACTGAGTGTGTGTGCTGCTGGTTATTAAGCCTTTAAAAGCTGTGTGACCGTTAATTTAATGAGCGACATCATGGGAAAGCCTCGACGGTGGCACGTGTTCCTTCCCTTTGCTCTCAAGGGAACGAAAACCAGGCCCTGGTTTTGTGCGAGCTTCTTTTTTAAATTCACCGCAGTTTTAACAGGATGGGACGTTTGTTTGTCACCTTCCCAAGTTTCAAGTTTTTGTTGCCTGATTGCATTGATTGCATTCCTGTGAAGTGTCCTTGGGTGCTCAGAAAGGCGTTTACGAATGAAACGTATTGTCGTGATGACGTCGATGATGATGATTATCGTTACTAATAAGTCGTTCGATTGTATTCCAAAGGGTTCCCGCAGGGTTCACAAATGCATCGCTTTCAGTGCGTGCACGTGCAGAAAGAAGAACGTGTGTGCGCAGAGGGTGGCTGCACAGCTCAAGGTGTCTCAGAGAGGTGAGAAGAAAGCCAAGGTGTGTGTGGTTTCTGTGTGTTTGTACAATATGTTTCTCACCTCTTTTTTTTTTTTGTTTAGGGGGTGGCCTCCTTTTAGTTGTCAGTTTGTGTTGCAGTGGATGCGAACAAAAAGAACTCTTGCTGTTGCTTTGTCAACTCTGCCACATAAAAGTGGAGTCTTTTGGTTCCACAAGTGGGTGGCTGTTGATGATACCCTCCGGTTACACACCAGGGCCTCCCGCTGCTGCTGTTGCACGTCGGCGGCAACATCTCAAGTACAAATAAAGCGAAATGACTCAGAGCCGATGTCATACCCGCAGACCGCGACACAAGGATGTTCGGTAAAAAATGTTCTGTAACGCAAGTGTGGCACGGAAAGGTCACTGGCTGTTTGGGAAGCGGCGAAGACAACATGTGTGTGTCATCCAGCTGCAGATTAGAGCCCCATTAGTCCCAGTGGCTGGCCTGCTGTTTAGACTGAGGGTAAACACAGAGAGAGAGGGATGGGCCGACGTCTTCTGTCTCGATGCTCAGCCTCCAGATAACACACAAAAAAACATGCAGATATACACACCCACGCACACTGTCCGCAGTGACTTCCACAGTTTAAAAAACATATGTATATATATAAAAAAATCATGGGTTAAGGGTGAGGGTCAGGTTATTTGATTTGGTAATTGCGACATTGTCAAGGAATGTGAAGACCGCCGGCATGTATCAGACCATTTGCTCTGTATTTTTTGCACTTCACTTCGCCAGCAGGTTCTGAAACTCTCAGAGTCCCACGTCAATGTGGCGAGAGGCAGAAACTGAGAGAGGGAAGTGCGAAGCACGCCAGGTGGTTTGCCACCGCTGTGCTAACCATGGAGTCTACCTGGAAAATAAAGGCCAGCGCGATCCCTGGTGAAGCTATCCAGCCATTCTCCCACAGCATAAACACTAAGCAGAGGAGCATTCATGGAAAAACATCCCGCAAGATTTAGAAGGGACAAAAGCGAACCAGCTGGAGGAAGTTCATGAATGACCTATGCTCCCCGAAGAGCAAGAGGGTTTAAGTCAAGTCAATATTTTTTTTACAACAGTCATAGACAGTCTCTAGTCTGTCTGTGAATCGGCCAGGAATGAAAAAAAAGTTTATTATTTACTTAGTTTTTTACACAATTTTTTTTTTTTTTTTTTTTTTTTAACTTTCTGGTCACACTGATGCCTCACTAACACCTCTCTGGGGGTCAGCACCCACCAGCCGGGTTTTCAATCCATCCTTTCTGAAGGTCTTGTTTTGGTTCCAAACACGTGGAAGGCCCAGCAAAGCGTCAGTTTTGGCGGGAAGCTAAATCACGGAGGCTCCACCGCAGCCTGTGATTGCAAATCAACATTTTAAACCAAGTGGAATACAGGACCTTTCGAGGCAAATCAAAAGAGACACAATGATCTGAGATCATTTGTTTCGGAAGAAAAAGGAGTTTTCTCACAGCATCTCAACAGTCTGTCATGAGTCATTGATCCCAGTTGGACAAACTGCTGCATGTTGCATTTTGCATTTGAGGTTGTTTGGGTTTGACTGGATTTTACTTGGCTGATGCGCGTCGCTCTTGGGGAGTGGTCGCCCTCCGCCCATCCCCGCCGCTCGGCTACTGTAAATCTCTGGTTTGCGGATGGATATTTGTATTGTCGGGGAGCGAATGATCATACGCCTCGCAAAAGTTGGCCCTGTTTGTTTAATCTGCGGCCCGTTTGTACACAAGATGACAAAAACCATGAAGACCGAGTCGTCGGCGTATTTTCTGCCTCTCTGCGTGTTGTCGAGGTGCCTGGGTGCTCTGACAGTGGACGGCGAGCGATGCGGGGCGCGCATCTTCGCCGAGCCTCTGCCCCAGTTTGCTGGCAAGCGTCCCCAAAGTCTGTGCTGTGAGTCACGTCGCGAGGAAAGAGAGAGAGACAGAGAGAGACAGGGAGAGAGAGTTGGCCCCCGGAGAAGCAGGGTAGGAAGGAGGAGGTGGGAGGGGGGGGGGGTCGCAGGGGGCACGAGGAGCAGGACACAGGAAGTGGAGAAAGATGAAGAGGCGGGAGAGACAATGTGATGCACGGGGGTGCTGAACCGACCGGAGGAGGGGCAGGGAGGGCAGGGGAGGGGAGGGGCGGAGGCCGGCGGGGAGGAAAAGCAAGCAGAGAGTGAGGAGGCAGCAGAGGAATGCTGCGAGAGGAGGACGGGAGAGGGTGTGTGTGCGTGTGTGTGTGCGTGTGCATCTGGCACTGGGAGGCAGGGGGAAGATAGCGTGGGCCAGGCTGGCCGGACGTGTGTGTTTGTGTTTGATTGAAGAGGGATGTGAGACAGAGACCCCTCGCTGGCTCGGTTCTGCTGGAATTCCGCCACGGCGAGATGGACACCGACGCACGAGTGTTGCGCGGGCTGCACGCACGCAAGCACGCACGCACGCAAGCATGCACAAGAGCACAAACATTCATGCGGCGGAGCGCACGGCGCGGACGCAGAGTGCGCACAAGGAGAGTTTTGTTAACCGGAGTGGTAACAAAAGGAGAGAATCCTCCATTGTGTCTCGGGGTTATTTACATTACATAAGCGGCCGCGACTGGCGTTTTGCGCAAAGTTCGGAATTTATAAAAGCGTCGGAGAAACAGCTGACACACGTCTGCTTTTTTTTTTTGTGGGGGCGCCGTTGTTGAGACATTGTGTGAGTCATCCTCCGACCCCCTCTGACTGTTGGGACGGCAACTGGACGTCTCTGCTGTGCAAACGGACAGCGCATGCATTTGAGGCATTTTTTTTAAAAGTAAAAATATAATACGCAAAATGCTTCCCCCCCAGGTTAGCCCATTTTCAAATCTTTATTTTCCATTCTAGAATCCAGTGAAGCTGCTTTTCACCATTAATTTCCCCCCCGAAACTCTACAGCCCCCAACAAAAACCAAAACAAACCAAAACACATGTTTTAGCATAAACTTATGCTTCCTACAGGTTTGATAGGAGACACAGAGAGGTCACAAAGGGCGGGACAAACACATGGCTGGGACCACCGGTGGGATACCAGGGCTACCTGTCACATTACAAAGGGTTGATTTCAAACCTGCACTATTTTAGCCCTCATTTTCTCTAGTAGAAAGTCTAAGTAGAAGTAGAACTAAAGCAAGCTCGAGAGGAAAAGAATGAACTTTCCTCATTTCCGGAGAGTTTGTCAGAGACACATGTTGTTTGGTTATTGGTGACATAAATAATTTTAAAAATCTGGAGCAAAACAAAATAGTCTGAGTGGTTTGATGTAGAGTAAGCAAGGCTGAGAAGACTATGAAATTTGTTTCAATTTAATAAAAAAAAAAAAAAAAAGTAAATGAAAAGAATCTGTCTCACTTTCTTTATGGCACGACATGTAAGGCTGGGGCGTTTTATGTGAAGCTAGTCAGCAGCTGGTTAGCATCACATCGTACCCAAACTGATTCCAGTGCAACCAGCCAGCCTAATCCCATCCAAAGTCACCAAAAGCTTGATATAAACATGAGCGCACGAGTAAACATCGCTTATTGTGGGGGGGAATCGTGCGCTCAAGTGGCTGGAACAGCTGCCATAATAGTCCGTCGGTGTGTCACTGGCGCAAACAGGCCAACGGGCCAAATGTCAAACACTCCTTCTCTGTAAATAATAAATGCGCGCATTAATTTTGTTTTCCCTCGGGAGAGGCCGGGCAGGGTCATTTTATCTGTCTCTCAATTAGCAAACATCCCAGCTATGTTGGGCTACGGTGGCATCCTGCACAGGGGAGGAGAGGAGCCGGGGGGGGGCGGAGAGGTGAAAGCAGGAAGGCGGTGAATGAGAAGCCAGGTTTCCTTGCGAGGCGCGGAGATAACATCCATCAGTTAGCCAGACACTCCAGGAAAGTGACATGTTTCAAGGTTGCAGCCGCGCGACCAAAACAGGATGAACCAGCGATCACCCCGCCGACTCCTCCTGGTTTTTTTTTTGGTTTTTTTTTTGCGCGCTACTGTAGGCAGCCGTGCCCAACCTTTTTGCAAAGAGTGGCAGCAGGATGGAGGCGAGCAGATAGAGGCGCATGGGAGTTTGGATATTGGGAGCGGAGCTTACATAACCTGATGAGTTAACAGGTCATTCCGAGTTGGACCAGGGCTGATGTAAACGTGTCAGCGGACAGGCAGCGATATCCTGTCCGCAAATATCTGGCGCTGGCCTCTCAGTGGCGCGGCTTTTTTTTCCTTTTTCTGCCCCCGTAACGTCAGTCAGGGCCCGCTGTCTGAGACCCCCACCCTCCCCTCCTCCCCCACCCTGACTTTCAGTCACTTCCTGTCCACTGTGTGTCCCGATTGCCACGTTGCAAAGTGAGCGCAAGGAGCTTCTAAACATGTTGCCCTTCCTTATGGGACTCCAGAGGCCGGAGTCGCTCCCGAACACACGCACAGACACACAAAAATGAGCAGAGGTGGCGCGTCCAATAATGGCACTTGGGATGTGTGTGCGTGTGTGTGTGTGTGTGTGTGTGTGGGTCAGGGTGTGTGTTGGTCCGGGGGAGGATTGTGGAGGGACATAGGGGGTCCATTGTTCCAGGCTGGAAGGCAGAAGTGTTGGGAGGGGGCGATGGGAAAGTCAAGCGGAGGCTAAATTTAGAGCACCTCCGCTCAAGTATTCCAAATATTCTTACGGGTTATTTGGACGCTCACGTATACACGCGCCGTCGCACCGCGTTGCCACGGGTGATGTCACCGCGCCGCCACGTCATTGATCGCCACCGATATGAATCATCTTCTCCGGTCTAAGTCACTGTCTAATTGCGGGCGTCAGATTTCTTTCCACCCTTGATTAGCCTCGTGCCTCTAACTATTGCACACAGGTTCCTTTCCATTTTTTCCCCCCGTGTTTTTTTCAGAATAGAATTTCAAAATAAATGGAATGTAAATAAAAATAGCATGCCTATTTTCTATTTGAAGCCTTCTGATTTAAACTTCAGCAGCAACCTTTTTCCATTGGCTAATAATACATTTAAAAACATAAAACAACAACAATGAACCAATTAAGTAATAATAATATCCTTCAATGGACGTCCTGTCCTGATTGAGGAAAATATCAGCAGAGCATTCTGAGATTTGTAGTATTAGCAGTACATTAGCTGTTCCAGCTCCAGTAGTGATTTTGTATTGCCTTGTGGGCCAAATGTAATTACACTGCGGGCCAAATTTGGGCCACGAGCCAGAGTTGGACACCTATGGTCTAGGAATAGTGAGTGTCCATGTACAAAATGTAAAGCTCTTTGCGGCAAATTAACAACAACACCAATTGCGATAAACCAGCAGAATTCGCCGAGTTTATGGACTAGTTTAACAAAGACTGATGAATCTCAGGAGACGCCAGGATGGTTTTTAGCCCTGCGGAGGATCCCAGATGCTGGGACGACGTAACACACATGGGGTTAAATCTTCACGCGTGTGTTATGGGTCATTTCCTGCCGGCTCGACAGTCTTGACCTACTGCTGTAGACCTGGCCGCAGACGAACACACACACACACACACACACACACACACACACACACACACACACACACACACACACACACGAAGTTGACCCACACTTCCCGTCAGACAGCGACACCCCCTCAAGCGAAGGAGCATGAACTGTCTCCACTGCGTCCCACGCAGAGCCCCCACCCCTACCCCGACCCCCACCTCCCGCCCACCCCTCATTGTTCTTTTTATAGAGATGGCAGCCACCGAGCAGGTGCTTCACTAGATAAACAAAACAATTTATGTGCACTTCGGACACCAGGAACGGCACACGGCGTGGCTTCTACCCCGTGTGTGTGTGTGTGTGTGTGTGTGTGTGTGTGTGTGTGTGTGTGTGTGTGTGTGTGTGTGTGTGTGTGTGTGTGTGTGTGCGTGCACGGTTTTGTTGGCCCAGTGATCGTCATTCCGTAATGTTGGTCACGTCATGGGGACTGTGCTTAAAATGTAATTAGCAACAGATGGAACAGAAATACATTTTGTATTTTTATTGGTAGGAAGTAATGGCAAGTGTGTGTTTTTTTGTTGGCTGATAATAAGCATTTATTCTTATATTAAAGGTAGGTCAACTGGTAGGAAGGCAGCAACATTGCATCTTCTTGTTTCTACAGTGTTTCTATTCTACAATTGTTTCAAACAATTCTATAATTATTGTTATTATTATTGATACTGGTATTCACATGTAAATGAGAACTTTTTTTGAACAGAACAACTGTTCTACTTTCCAGTCCACCGTCATTAGCTGGACTGTGTGTTGTACATGTCTGCTCCTATTGTATTGTACATGTGTGTCTGGTTTGCTCATCACACACCCAACTGGGGAGCTACGTGTGTGATATGTTCCCTCCAGTTGCTCCAGTCTGAGGTCAATCATCACAAACTATCTTTCTGTCACTTTCTGCTGCTGCTGCTGCCTTTCGGCCGTTCGGAGATGCTGGAACAGCATGGATCTCAAGGCGACTCGAAATACTTTCAAATTAAACTTCAATTATTGTCAAAGTAAAAGTAAATAAAGTCTTAAGTTAAAGTTAGATAAAGTGTTTTTTATAGTTGCTATACAGAATTGTATTACTTTAAACTAAATTGTATTGATTTCAAACATAATTTTATTCTTCATTGATCTGGCTCTGATGTACTTCCTCTTTTAATTGTTTTAAAACTGATTTGAATTTAAATTTTTAGCGTTTCATTATTTATTTATTTAATCTTTTACTGTTGTAGATTTCTCACTATTTCCCAGGTCAGTTTTTACTTTTAGTTTTTGCACTTGATTAGTAGATTAGTTGGAAGGTGCCGCACTTAGATATAAAATTGGATTGATTGGCTGTTTGAATTGAGGCCAGGTGTCACTGTTGACCCAAGTGAGAACATCGCAGCCTGACTGAGCGAAGTTAATGGAGAGAAACGTGACAGTATATATAACAGTGAATGGGGTTAACATGGTTTTGGTAGCGCACTCCAAATGGCTTGAGTTAGGATGCAACACGGCCTGAAGAGGATCAAACGCTCCAGACGCGGATCGTCCAGCGTCAACCACCTCTTAAAACCCACATTAGGCACCATTCCGGCTCTTTTATTCTACCTCCAACACGTGTATCTCCTCATCTCGTTGCAGTGGAAGTGACCACATGCTGCGCACTGTGATTACACACTGGTGTTTATTGGCCTTCCGCATTAACACTTGTGTTAAACAGCATGGGGCGCAATTTGCAACCACTTTTTCTTTCCTAAATGCAGCCATTTGAAGTCCTTTGCACAGTGAGGTAGATGGCATCTTTCAGAATATCTATATGTACACACAAGTGTGATACATACAAATATACACATATACACATATAGTGTTTCCTGGACAGGACACTTTGCAGTAAAATTATATACGACAGATGAAAATTAAAAGTTTTACTTTTTTTTTCTTTTCTTTTTTTTTTTTAACATTTTCTGCATGTTTACAGTTAAATGATACTTTTTTTTTTTTTTATCATTAGTGGTTAATGATTAATAATCAGTCCTAGAAAAAGCCTGCATCATGTACCTTCACTGGCCACTTTATATGGTCATCTGTTCACCTAATAGTTAACTCTAATATCTTTTTCAATAACATTCCCAGCATCTCAATCCATCAGGGACATAGACATGGGCAAGGAAGCTTGAAAACGAAGTTCTAACTGAGCAGCAGAATAATGGGGGGAAAAACAGAGGGATTTAAACAACTTTGAGTTTTACGTGCCTCTTGGTGCCAGACAGGCTGGTCTGAGTAGCTCAGAAACTGCTGCTTCATTGTGATTGAAACCCGCAACTCATTCTCTGGTTTACACAAAAGAGAGAAACCATCCAATGAAAGACAGTTGATTGTTAGATCTGAGGTGGATGACAGGGCCAGAATTTGGCTTGAGCAGCATGAAAGAACTGCATCCATCCTGCTGTGTGTGAGCGGTTCTGCTGGTGGCGTCACAACATAGTTGCCACAGCCAACCATTAGCATTGATGCAGACCATCTGCATCCCTTTGCGACTACAGTAAACTATCCATGTGACGAAATCTTGACTGTACTCAAACGGCCTCCAGAGCCACCGGACCTCAATCCAACCCATCACCTTTGGCATGATGCTGTCATGCCGGTATGGTCTCAAATTTCCGAGGAATGTTTTTAGCATTCCCGGCAGCGGCAAGGTGTAGTGGAGAACTTCGTAGGGCGAAACAGCGCGTCACTTTTGCAGAGGTTGCACAAGTTTGCATCCATCGGCCCTCACGTTCACGCTCGAGCACGCGCGGACGCGCGATTGTGTTTCGGGGCGTGTGCGTGCGATCTCTGCGTGCATAACGAGAACCAAATGGCTTGGTGTGTGTGAGTGCATGGCTTCGCCCCCCGCCCCCCCTCAGACCCCCCGCCCCATCCCCTCCGCCCCCCCGCCCACCCCCATCTCTAATCAGACAAGCCCCAGGAGTATGGTGTGAGCGCAGACCCGGGGCTTAGAGCCCTGAGCTGCTACATAAATCAGCTCTGGCCATTGAGAGGCCTGGATACATGTGGACTCCACTAACCCGCCGGCTGAGCTCGCAACTATTGTATTTCTATAGCATTTTACATAATCATCGTAATCATTTTGTTTTGTTTTTCGGCCCTCTGCAGTGACTAAAAAGGCTTTAAGGAGAGAGAGGGAGAGAGAGAGAGAGAGAGGGAGGCTGTAGAAATAGTTAATCTTGTGATTTTGAGGAGCGACCACAGAGGGCCCTGCTGCGGGCCGGGTAGGTGGTCTCTGAGGACAAGTCCGGGTTCTGTCGAAAAAGGAAACTATTTATAATGTATTCCCACTTTTCTCCACGATTGATTACAGATCTGTTATTCCTTTCCCACTCTCCAAATCTCTCCAAACTCCCTCTGCCTGCTTTCCTCCATCCTCTCCGTTTCAGTCCTCATTCCCCACAGGAGGTGGCCTCTCTCTGTCCTCCATCTCTCCTTATCCTCCCTTTCCTTCTCTTTCACATCTGGTCAGGCAGCTGTGGCTGGCCGGGGTTCAGTGGTGTTGGGAAGGTGTGGAGGGAAGAAGAAAAGAGGGAGGAGGAGAAGCAGAAGGAGGAGGGTGGTTGGGTTTTGACGAGGCTATCGATTGCAAAGCCCAGGGCACAGCGAGAGAGAGAGAAAAAAAAGATTTGAAGTCAAAGGAGCATTGTGAAAAAAAAAAGGTTTAAACCAAATCTTTTCTCTTTCTCTCAGTCTATCTATCACACTGTCTCCCCGTGCACTATTAAACTCTTTGGGAAAGCAGGAGGTGGGGTGGGCGGGCTGGCTAATGGAGGCTGTGGGCTTAGGGGAGAGGCATGGGAGGAAGGCGAGGGGCAAAGATTTCAATATCTGATTTCCACATCTTAAAGGCATTAATCTATCTCGCCCTGGGGCTCGTTCAAACTGGAGAGAGGCGAGAGGAAGGGGTGGGAGGGGGAGGCGGAGGAGGAGGAGGACAAAGGGTGAGGGCACTTATGACATTTTCATTGTGGAATCCCATTTCCATTGTTTCTGCGGTCAACATGTTGCCCAAAAGACTCCACATGCCAGCATGGCCACACAGGCTCTCGGCTGCTTAAACGCTCACAGATGCCATGACACACTTTTGCACACATGCAGATGACTTGATTCCTGTCAGGCCGAGGTACTTTTGTCCTGCAATGTGCCAGTGTCAGCAAATGGTTTACTTCTTGCAGTGCGTCACGCCGTTGTCTCATTCCAGGATATGACCAAACGCTGCCCCAGTTTGGTTGCCACCCATTTTTCTTTTTCGAGACCGATACCGGGCACAACTTCCTCACTCTTCAGCTGAAGTTCGCGACCCCTCAAGAGTTCAAGTTGGGACGAGGGACCTTGTGAGGGAAAAGTCAACTCACTGCCACAGTCTCACATGACTCTTAGCATATGGTAAGTTACCCCGCGGTGAGTGGAAGGAAAAACAAAACAAAAAAACCTCCGCTTTCAGTTGCTTCCAGTTCCTTCCAACTTATTTTATGGCCGCTTGGAGCGGCCAGACAAACAAAAAGAGAAGAAAAAAAGAAAAGGAAGAGCGATAATGTTTAAATTTAGGGGCGGGAACAGAGATGGAATTATAATATTTCACCTATGGAATAGAGACGGCGCACAGGACGGGAGGGGAGCGTGCAGGTGGGTGCATGCAGCGGGGAGGATGTAGGCATGGTGTGTATTGTTTTCTGCATTCATGTGTCATTGCATGTGTGTGTGTGTGTGTGTGTGTTTTGCGCTGGGGTGCTTGGGAAGGTGAACTCCAAGGCTCCTCGCAGAACAGGAAGCCCCTGATTAGCGCTAACGAGAATTGCAGACCATATTAATGCAACCACACACCTCTCTCTCTCCCTCCCACCCTCGATCTCTCGCCCCTGCCATCTGCACTTCCTGTGCTCTTTGCCAGACATCATAAACCCTGCGCAGAACACTGTGGAGGAGGCGACTCGCTCGCTGCCACACACTCAGCGTCGCCCTCAGTGCAATTTTTTTTTTTTTTTTTTTTTTTTTTTTTTTTTTAAATATGGTGCGTATATAACATATGAAGTGCGCTCATTGGAGAGATCCGACACAGTGGAAGAGTTCATTGCACAAACATTTGCGGCCCTAAACAAACACAGAAAGCGCAGTGGAAAGAAAGAAAAAAAAGTCACTCTGGCACAAACATTGACATCTGTGCTTGAACACACTTTTTTTCTTTTCTTTTTTTGCGTTTGGTCTTAGTTCCCAGCACTTTCAATTTGCATAGACAAGAATCAGAGCTCGGAGATCAAAGATAAGGAGAGCGCGAAGCTCGGGAGATGGAGGACGAGGGGATGGAAAAAAGAAAAGAAAAAAAAAAAAGGTCTGCTGGTGTGCAAGTCTTATTAAATGTTCCCGCAGCTGGACAGACTGGGCGTTTTCATATTGAGACATGGATACCCTCTCCGCTATTCTCTTGACTCCCACCCACATATTAACATGTGTTTCGCATTCAAAGAGGAGATGTGCAAAGCCACGGCCAAGAGAGTGACTGGCAGCCTGCTCGCTCACTCACACTTGCTCTCCTCTCTGCGCTCCGTGAAGTCATAGAAATCAGCTCACAGAGCGGCGGCGGCGCCTTTTTCCGAGCACCGTGGCATTGTTTGAGCGCCCGGGGTCAAATCGAGGTCGAACCTTTTAACATATGCAAAGCACGTCAAGCAGTTCCTTTTTTTTTTTTTTTTTTTTTTTAAATACTTGTACTGTTAAGACGTGACACGCTGAGCGACAAGAGTTTGCACTCAGTTTCAGTCTGCGGTTTTTAAAATGGTCTTTGCAGCCCTAAATGAAAGAAATACAAAAATAACTAAGGAAGTGTGTCTGCGTGGGTCCTCTCCAGGTGCTCTGTCTTTTTCCCACAGTCCAGGGACGTGTGCATTAGGCTAGCCGGCAACTTTAGATTGTCTGTAAGTGAGAAAGTGGATGGCTGATTGCCTCCAATGTGGCCCTTCGATAAACTGGTGTCTTGTCCAGGATGAAACTCCCATTTTCACCCTAAGACACCAGGCATAGACACAGCGAGAGGATGTTTGTAGCTGACTTCAGAATAAGATGTTATGACCTTTAAATTCAGGGAGGGAAAGAACTTGTACTTGGTAAATGGACTGCACTTATATAGCGCTTTTCCAGCACGTTCCGGTACCCCAAAGCGCTTTACAAAGGTCTATCATTCACCCATTCACACATCAACTTACAACCTTAAGTACATAAACCATTTTTTTTTAGTTGACAAATTTCAAATCATGTTTCATATCGTTGGCTTAATAGCCTAATAGCATAGTTGCCTAAGTCGTATTTGAACGGAAAAGAAGAAAAAAACGTTTTGTTTTTTTAATTTATTTCTTTTTTATTAGCAAGCACATTTGTATTTTTTTTTCAGATATCACAATGTAGCCAAAAAATGACTTAGGCAATTACGCTATGAGGCTAACGATATGCAACGTAGCAAATGCACAAAATGTACAACACTATCACTGATTCTTATTCTTCCAATTCTTAGAGGGTGGGAAGTGCTCAAATACAGTACATGCTGCGTCGACAGACAGTGCAAAGACAACAACTACTGTGCTTTCTTAACAATACAGGCTTCTTGTAAGGCTGCGGCCACCATCTCGTTCTATTATTTCAAACTACACAATGTGTATGCACATGTCCTGTACGCATACAAGTCTACATGCATGTGCCACAACGGGGGGGTCTGTTTGATCACATTCAGTGTAGGTATGAGTTCAGAGCGGGCGGATGAGGGCCAGACACACACACGCACAAACATAAACACACACACACACAGACGCACAAAAGGGAGTTGCATAAAGGGGGAGAATGCTTGAGGAAACACATGGCATTATAATAAGTGAGCGCAGGTAGCGTCTTTGCACATAAAGGGGTCATAGACTGAGGAGGGGGTGGCTGGCCGGAGTCGGAGGGGTCTCTGTGTCTGGTTTACCCAGCTGAGGAACCACTGGGTCCAGACGGAGTCGCCCACCGTACCCTCCCTATTCCCCGGCTTCCTGTCCCTGCCGGAGTGATGTCACGGGCCAGCTGGGGATGTCACGTCCACACCCGCCTTCCCCTCCTCCCAGTCCCCTTCTCCGCGTCCCCTGGCTCCCCCTCTCTCAAGTCGGCTTCAATCGCTGGCGTCCCACTGTGACCCGGGACCGTCGATGCGGCACGTACCAACGCTAATGGAAAGACAACCCGGCGCGTCTTGTAAACACAAATCACAGAAAGCATGTAATCCAGGCTGAGCGCGTCCACGAAAACTGGAATGTACACAAAAACATGAATAATTGTGTAACTCAAACAGGGTAAATATGGCGTATTGTTTTATGTGATCGAGTAGCCTCTTGAGAAATAAATGAAAAAAAAAAAGCTGAAGGGGAGCAGCTCACAAAGCCGTAGCACAACTCAAGGCGTCGCATTCAAACGAACTTGAACTTGGAAAAAAAGAAGATATCGCAGTTGTACCTTTGTGATTATTTGATTATGCTCACTGGTGGAAACAGGTCTCGAGTAATAGGACCAAGGTGGGAAACATTGAGCTTTGTCTTTTCCTATCAAGTATCATCAGTTATCACTCCATTTTGGCTCATATGCCGCTGATTTATGTGCAAGCATTTTGTTAAAAACTCAAATTTCTGGCCGGAAAGTGACAGCTTACGGACATCATTCAGTGCCGTCTTGAAAACCAGCATCACTACTGGGAGGAAGAAAGTGACAGATTTATGGCCAAATAAACCATAAAGAGCCCTCAGGCATGCTCAACCTCTTTTGGCCACCTCAGCTAATGAAATTGGAGCAAGTTCAACTTCCTGTGCAAAAGCCAAAAGAACAGAGTACTTCTTCAATTCGACACAGCTCTAGTCCCCGTTTCAACCAGATACTGAATATATGTTTTATTGCCGGTTTATGCTCTACCCAGGGTCTCTGGTGAGCCTGCAGTTATCCGAGTAGCGGTACCTCTCAACCTGGCAGAGTTTTCAAGATCATTAGTGCGAAGGTTCATTCCATGAGGTGGTTTCCAGTCGGGATAGCGACACCCACATGGAGAAATCTCTTAGAATATTTTCCCAGCAATCGCAGAAGTTCCTAAGAAAATCACTTAATTGGCCAATGCTGAAGAAGAACGTGGCCGGTCCCGTCCAGAAAATTACACACATCACATTCTGTTATTAAGTTGTGTTTCATTCTTATTACTGCTTTAGAAGTCACTAAGCTACCGCTCCTGTGTGCCCGGGTGGCGCCTTCTGCCCCACCTTCGCCCTCCGTCTCCCTGGTCGCTGCCGCTGCCCCGGGGCCCTCGGGCGGTGGGGGGTGGCCCCCCTTTGGCTCCTGGATCCCTGTGGTGTCCCCGGCCCCGATGTCGCTGAGGGGGCGTCCTAACCGGGAGTCCCCCCTGGTCACATAATGGGTGTATTTATTTTTTTATTTTATTTTATTTTATTTTATTTTATTTTTATTTTTATTTTTATTTATTTATTTATTTATTTATATATTTATTTTTCCTTCTGTTTTGGGGATTTGTGTCTTGGGTGGTCGCTGCCCGGCCTTCTGGCCGGGCACCGCGGGGGACTCGATATGGGCAGCGACCGGGTCCCTGGTGGGCCTCCCCCCGGTGCGGTCTCCTCGCCCTTGCATGGGGCACCGACTGCACCCTCGTTGGCAAGGACCTGGCTCCCACGCAGCCAACGACCCACTGACATTATCACTAGGGCTTTGGATGAGGGTCGGCCACCGCTCCATCCGAGACCCTCTCCAATTTTAATAACATTATAGACACTTAGGGCCTGGGGGGGGGGTTCGTGCACTGCGGCCGCCGCCCTGCTCAGCAGCAGTGTGGTTGCCCCAGGGCCTTACCACCCCTCCATTTTAAACGCACTATAGTCCAACACACCAGCAAGTGCACATATACACACACTGACACTCCTACACACAGTGGGGTCGGCCTGCTAGTGGGGGCCGGACCCGACATCTTTCCCACCCTGGATGGGCCCTGTGCAGTCCGGTGCCCCCGAGGTGCGAGACCGGCTGGGCTTATGGGGACCTTGCCACTTGTGGCGGGGTCCCCCTTCCCCCAATCCCGGGACTGGGCCGCTGCCCGGGTGGTCCCCTTGCGCCGCTCGGGGGCGGGTGGGCGGCGACGACCTGAGACACGGGGGTCTGACAATGGTGGGCGGGGGCCCACGGATTGAATATTTAATTTTATCTTTTTTTTTTTAATTATTTATCTTCTTCTTTTACAGGACACAGGGGGAACCAGGGGGGACTCTCGCTCGGGGGCCCGCTTTGCCGGCGTTGGGGGCGGGGGTACGGCTGTGGCCCCGGGGGCCGGGGGGGGGCTGTCCCCTGGTGCCGGGGGGTCCCGGGGCGGTGGGGGTGGCTGGGGGGTGTGGGGGGTGGAGGGGGCCGGTTGATGTGCCATACTGGGTCCGTAGGGGGGGGGCCTCTGGGTGCCCGGGCCCGCCCTGGGTACCGATCCTCCCGGTGGGTGAAGGGGCTGGGTCCTGTCATGGGGATGGGTCTGGTCTCGCTTGCCCTGGGGGGCCCCCGTCCGGGGGCCGGGCTCTGCTGCCTGTCCGCCCTGGGTGGTGTCCCTTCTCCTTGGGGTATCTGCCTCCCTGTCATCCTGCCCTGGCTCCTCGTGGGGCGGGTGCCCTCCGGCCGGGGGGCCTGCTGCTCCGGGCCTCTTCCTGGCCGGCTTTGCGGTGGGTATGTCGTGTCCGGGGCCCCCCCCCCCCGGCTCGTCGCTGGCGTGGGGCGGTTGCGGCCTCGGAGACCGCACTAATTGGCAGCCTACTTCCAGTGACGTACTTAAACACACCCACCCCTACATTCAGGTACACACACCACCACATCCATACACACACCACCACATCCATACACACACACACACACACACACACACACACACACGTATACACAGATGCAAACATGCACATACACACAAGTATACACACATGCAAATATACACATACACCCGCACACACGCACACACACACAAATATTCACAAGCGCGGGTACACTGTTGTACACTATTGCATAGCTTATTGTCTTATTGATCCATGAGTAGATTATTATCATCGTTATTATTACTATCAACATTATTATTATTATTATTATTATTACTATTATTATTATTATTATTACTATTAACGTTGCTATTATTATCATCGCTATTATTATTAACATCACTGAATGAACTCGCATGTATGTTTGTATGGGTATATATGTACTATCTGACAATTAGCTATGCATATTTACGATCTGTTTTGTTCTCTCTTAACACAATTGTATATTGTTGCCAGTTGCCTCCTCTACTCCTCTCTCTCTATCCCCTCATCATCTCATCATCCCCCCTCCCCCTCCCCCCCCACACACTCATTTCCCCTCTACTCACCTCCCTATCTATCCCCCTCAGTCCGGTCATGGCCAGAATGTCACCAAGAACATTATAATAAAACCACTAAAGAGGTAGCTCCTGAAACCACCCACGTGGCTCACACTCTCAAGATCTACCTCTGAGAATAAAATCTGTCAGCCATCATAGACATTCAGAGACACTTCTGCTTGTCATTATGGCCGGACCGGACAAGGGAAAAAAAAAAAAAAAAAAGAAGTCACTAAGCGATAACATTTCAGCAGTGTGAACTGGCAAGACATGGTCAAGAACGTCAGAGCCTTCGGGGAGACTGATTTTCAAGGTCCAAACTAGATTGCTATGGTAGGAAAAAATAAATTAAAAAAAGATAATTTTAATTGCTAATTACAATACGATTAAAGAAAATTTCAGTTTGCTGAATATAATTCAAAAATAGAAGACACGTCATAAGTGATCACCAAATCAGGCGCTGCATTGAAATCTGGAATACTGTGGCGTTTGCCTGTTGCGTTCGGTTGAAACTAGAGTGAGGACTAGGACTAAGGTTAGAGTTAGGACTAGAATTTGGGTTAGGACTCGGTTTAGGTTTGGCGCTAGGACTAGGGTTAGGACTCAGTTTAGGTTTAGGTCTAGAACTAGGGTTAAGGCGAAGACTAAGGTTAGGGTTAGGACTTGGACAAGGACTAGGGTTAGGGTCCAGTGGTTTGGTACACAATGTTGCATGAGTGTTTAGTTGGCTGCTTGCAGTGTGACACACACCACTGGCCAAAAGGTTTCTGCTGTATTGCAGGGCATCTAACTGAAAATTGACTTTGAATATTTAAATGTTTTAACATGCCAGCAGACTTGGAGTGAATGCAGCTAGAGTGTGTAAAGTTAGTGTAATGGTTTGCTCGCGGACATTTTTTTTTTTTTTTTTTCTTCGATGATCTGGAACTGTTGTTATGAGGAACGCTTTAAAAAATGTGGCCAGCGGGGGAGAAAAAAAAATCTGCTATGCGTAAGAGACCTGATTGGATTCGTTTGAAGCGTAATTACACTTGGCATTTTGAATATGCCTTCAGTAACTGATGGGGAATTTTTACCATTAGCATTTCAAAGCAAAAAAAACAACAATGTAATAGAGGAATTTAGGGCTGAAACATTCCTGAGTCTTGTTAACTTCAAAAGCTACTCAGGAATATCTTTAGAGAGAGAGAAAAAAAAAATCATTTAATTCAGTGATCAGAGAGGGAGGGGAGAGTGGGGGGGGCGAAACCCCTCCCACCCCCCGCCCCCACCTTCACACTCTGTATTACGTGCCGGCCGACAGTCAAGCCCCCCCTCCCTCCTGTGAAAACTGAACACCACCGTCTTCCTCCCCTCAGGCGTCCCCTCTTCCCTCTTCCCTCTCCCCCTGCCCTGAACCCACCCTGTCCCCTGCTGGCCACTGTCCTCAACCACAGACACACACACACACACACAGACACACAAACAGAACTGCAATTTCGGATCGTGTTTCGCAGCGACCCAGAGGCGCGCACACATGCGCCCGCACACGCACACGCACACGCACACGCACACGCACACGCACACGCACACACACACACACACACACGCACACACACACACACACACATTGTGCACTGATCCTTCTGCAAACACACGCATCCTTTCACTTTCTTTGATGGATGAGGAAATGCTCGCACAAACACACAAACACAGCCTCTCGCCGGGGCCTTTTTTTTTTCCTCGAGTCTTTCAGGACCTGACGTAGATCTGGCAGAACCGCCTCCCCCTCCTGTCCTCCTCCGTCTCTCTCTCTCTCTGGGCTCAGGCCCTACCTGATTGTCTGCTTGTTTTCCCTGGCGGCTCCCCGCTTCCGTTCCCAGGCCAGGAGGAGGGAGGTGGGAGCGCAGCCTCCAACACATACTTTCCACCCCTGAAGGCCGAGGGCCAGCAGCCGCCGCTCCTGTCCACAGGCCCGACAGGAAACACTTAGGGCCTAATGCTGCCCACCAACCCTTCTTCTTCCTCTAGTAGAGGGATGGAAGAGAAGGGATAAATTAAAATGAATTAATGCATTGGAGACAAATACATGAAATACGAATAGAAAAGAACAGAACGGATGCTTTTAATGGCAGGAAATTAAAATGCAACGGCAACCTCTAAACATCAAACACAAGAAACCCAACCAAAATGACAGAATTAATAGAAAAACTGAAGGTGAAGAAAGCAGAAGACGGTACAGAACATATTCATGTGCTGGAAAACACTGAATTCTAACTTGCACTTCGCCTGCGCACCTGTTGGTTCTACCTTGAAACTTGGAGCCAGCTGGCCCATGCGATTCGTCCAAACGACTTCCATCATGTGGTAAAAGTGTCATTATGTGACCTGTGCTGTGCTGGAAAGTGCTACGTCTATTACCGCGGGTGACAGCGCTCGAACATTAAGCGGTCTTTCAAATTTGTAAGCAGCTTGTGAGAGATAATTGTCGCCTCGCGCCTCAAGCGTTTTGCCACTGGGCTTTTTTTTTTTTTTTTTTTTTCTCTTCATGCTTTCCAAGCTCCTTGCTTTTTCCTCTTCCTGGGGCCGAGCCATTCTGTCACTGTCGAGCGCACAGTTTGCTCGCAGCTGAACCCAAACAATCATGGCGAGGCCCTCACGTCAGATTAGCTCTGTTCCGTGTGACTCAAGTGCGGAGGGCAATCCACCCACATCACATCATTCTGACGGCGGAACCTGCCGAATGAGGAAATCGTTTGAGGCAGGCCAAAAAATCACATGCAGGCAACTTCCTAATGGATACTATAGCACTCGCAGTCACAGCCAGCTGCGAGGGCCAATGAAAAGACAAGCGGGAGGCTGATGTTGGACGTCGGGGCGTCTTTGCAGTGCATCCTTTGCCATTTCGCCTCGGAGCTTGGATACGTCCGCGGCGGTGAGGTGAAATCTCAAAATCCCTGAGTTGAAGTTACGAGTCACCCCCGAGCTCTGTTTGACTGTTTCCACAACTGACAGCGAATTGAAACTCAATAGGAATCGAAGGGTCACGTCGAGGTGACGACTCCGAGGTTTGATAAAAAATGCTATCAAGCCACAGAGGATGCCACGGATCACACTTACACAGATAAAACCCTGAGATACAGCAAATGAAAGAGATGCAACCTTTGTGCAGGGTGAGTCACGTCCTCTCAGATAAGTGCTGCTCAAAGGTGACGTAGGCAGGTTCACCACTGACCATTCAGCGTTTGGACTCTGTTTTTCCGCTGTAACGTCTTAAAATTTCAGCCGAAGGCGAAGATTCCAACTCATGAAAACAGACGATTCCTCCACTTGCAAGGTGACAAGACATGACGGTGTGTCTCGCAAAGGCTTTACCCGGGTCTCTTGCTACAGTCGCCTTACATGGCTGTTGCAACATTCAATTAAAAAAAAAAAAGGACGGGCAATAACCAATTTAAATGTCATCCTGAACATAATCCAGGTTCTGCAGGACTGTCCCGCATGACACCGTGTTTAGTCTGGATTCGGGTTTCCTCTTTAACACTTCTCCAAAGTAGCAGCAGCCCATCTCGTCCCGCCTAACCCTCCGCTGAACCCCTCGGCTGACTTTAACACACGGGCCGAGCAAGGACACCCCCCCCACACACGCACATACACACACACACACACATACACACGTGTACCCCTCTGGCTGTGTGTTAGAGACCTGACCCTACAGCTCTCTTTCCAGCAAAACAATCTGTTTGTCTCTCTGTCCATCTGTGCACTTTTTGTTTGTCTTATTCCCCCAGCCTCTGCCATTCCAGCATCACTTTCTCTGGAACTTAGCTCTGATTCAGATTCCAAAAATGCAGACATGAGCAACAAATGATCAGAAAATAATCCTGCAGCGATGAAGCAACAGTGTTGAAATGCTCACTTGACTGGATGACTTCAATGATTGATGACTAATGATTTCAATGACAGAAAGAGAGAACTATGACTTGAGACTAGTATACAAGAGACT
The DNA here is from genome assembly GCF_046127955.1 of Nelusetta ayraudi. Taxonomy (NCBI): domain Eukaryota; kingdom Metazoa; phylum Chordata; class Actinopteri; order Tetraodontiformes; family Monacanthidae; genus Nelusetta; species Nelusetta ayraudi. The sequence goes on along the minus strand of NW_027466098.1, from coordinate 11,887,633 downwards.
TGAAGACTTGTCTCTCGCACACGTTTTGATTTACGGGGAAATGTTGACCGTTAAAGGAGCATTCCACAGAAATATGGTCCCATTTCTACAGACGCTAATCCTCAATATTTGTTTTCCAGGTGCTTTCCAGAAATCGTTTTTTGTGTTTTGTTTTTTTCAGTTAGAGTTAAGGTTGAAGTGAACCAAGAGGACTCCTCCATGGCTACTGATCCAATGATCATCCTCCTCTTTAGAAAGAAGGTTTTAAGATAGTTTGAACTCACAATGTAGTGTAAATGTTGACACACAAATAGTGAAAGAAAAAAGTGCATGAAGTGTTGGATGAAAACAACACAAATTGGACTGTCTTCTTTGCTGCAATGTCATTGAGTTTGGCGCTGAGTGGAAATATTGGAGGGGCCACAATGTAAAAATCTGGAAGAGTTGTGAGCCTTTAATCAGAATCAACTTCATTAATGATGAATGTCATTAATATTGACATTGAGTCAAGATGTAATGAAAGCTTTTAAACACAGGCTGGTTAAAATGGGTGAAAATTAGATTTTATTTCTTTTGAGTCTCTATAAGAGACTTTGTGTCCCCTCCAGGTTTCCTTGAAATGTGCTGAAAATGTGTCAGTTGTTTTAAAAGGTCAGTATTTTCCAGAGCACCGGGTGCAAAATTCACTTCATTTCAAAATGAAATTACAGAATTTTGAGGTCTTGAAAATTCAGAAATGCTCTCATTAACCACAAAAAACCACAAAAAAAAAAAAAGACGCTGCAACGCTCAAAAAAGAAGCCTGTCTGGCTTCGGAATCAGCTCGAGGAGTTTCTGATTTACAGCTGCCTGTCGTGTGACCCCCCCACTCGCCCCAAGCCCTCCACCCCCCGCTTAATATTCGAGGGCACGGGTGAGTGGACTAATCCTGATTGAATTACAGAGTAAACTCACTAAGTGGGTATCCAGCGCAAAGACAGTTGTCCTCTGTATACCCTCCCCGCAGAACAGGAAGCTGCCAGCCTCCCTGAGATTAGGGCCCGTTTCCTCTCGCCGCGATGCACTCTGGGCGACCCCGCCGGGACCTGCGACCCGCCAACCTTCCTTACCCCGCGTGGCACAGACGACACATGAGCGGGCGAGGAGCGTGCCAGCTGGCGTGCGACACAATCGTGAAGAAATAGGACAAAATCATTCCCACAGAAAACGACATTCAATTCCGAAACAATACGTCTCTTCCTGGCCTTTTTTTTTTTTTTTCCTGCGCGAGCGCCGCCACTCCGGTGTCCTCCACGCTCCCCCGTGCTCCTCAACCCCCTCTATAACAAATTGTGGCAGTAATTTTCCCCTCTGACTGAGTTTTATGAGCCTTAATGTGAAGCACCTGTAGCCACACAGAAACCAGACCAGAGCTGCTATAGGTTTTTTTTTTTCTGTCTTTCTTTCTTTCTTTCTTTCTTTCTTCCCCTACGCAACCCCAAGTTTCAGCCCCGGCAATGCGAGCAGGTTCACCGCTAACTCGGAGCTTGTAAAATTAACATCGTTTAGCAAGTGTGCGAGATATTTGGTTTTTTTGCACATTCTCCTCCACCCCAATTTGAGCTGAATACCATTCAAGACTTATTCATGAGAAGGTCAATTAAAGGTAACACTGTCAAAACTTTGATGCAAATATACAATAAAATGAAAAGAATTTGCCAATTCAACAAAACAGCTTTACAATTGACAAGTAAGTCCATAAAACCTGTCTACACAGGCCAGTTCAGTAGTTTCTAATGTCTTTAAGCTGACTTTGTTTTTTTTCTCGCTTCAACAGTTTGTGCTCTTCCACACAAAGCTGCTATATCTATGCGGATTCTTTGGCTTATAGCACTCTGGCACGTCTGTCAGGAATTAAAAGGCAGCAATGATCAACTTGACCGATAACTGGTGCCTTCACGACAATAGAAAAAAACCATAACATGAGTAGTTGCCCATGAGGGGAAAAAGACAAGATGTGTATTCGGTGCCACGCACGCGACAAAGTTTAAAGCGGTCGCTGCTGGGTATCTCCCATCTGAGCCTGTGTGTTCTATTAAGGCCACATGCAACACCCCAGTGTGCAGCTCACTATGAAAACAAGAGGTCAGTGCGGCGGGTTGTAACCTGCAGCTCTCTCAGGTTCTTAAGATCAGCTGCTTTCCATTACTGCAGGGTCTCGACCTCACGTTGGCAGAGAGTCTTCGAACCTCGGCTCCGTGGCCAAATTTGGACGGTAACTCCGTTGCTGCTGGTGGCCTTTTTTTTATTTTTTTATTTATTTTTTTATTGATTCTCACTCTGAGTCACTCAACACAGGATTCCCCCCCACCCCAACAGGAAGTTCAGAGTGTCTGCACGCTTGAGAGAAGCTTTTGGACCAGTCTGCAGTGCCGTCTGCAAAGAAAACATCACGGATCTCCAACTGTAAAATAACGGTGCACGCCGCTATTATTTTTAGCCGACCACACTGCAGGCTTACGAACGCGGTTTTTGGATGCTTCGCCTTTAATTATCAGCCAAGGGTTTCGAGGAAAGTGTGCGCAAGCTCCCATTTAATCTGTCTAATTAAAGCACAAGTGCCAATTGACTCGAGCGCCGCAAGGGTGCAGTTGCCACAAGACGCCTGCCACCACATTTGTGCAAAAACAGACACCAACGCAGCGGCAGGAGGGACTCTGCTGCAAAGTACGGACGGAGATGTGCGCATCTTCTCTCCAGCGCGCGGTTTTACGGGTTTCTCGTCTAAATACGGGTTTCCGCCAGCCTGTTAGCCGCAAATGTCGTCAAGGATGAGGGGAAACGTGGGTGACTGCGTCTGTAAGCGAAATAAATTGGATGGGAGAGCTGCATTTTTTTTTCCTGTTTTTTTGAACGCCGGACAAGATGAAGCCACAAATGCCTTTTATACATAATGTACAGATGTGCGAGTGTCTGTGCTCGGAGAATGTATGCGCATGAGTGTTTCAACATGTTCTTATATGGAGAGGTAATTAAGTGATTATAACATGCTGTAGCTAGCTAGAATTTTCAGAAGTAATGTTTGCGGGGCGGGAGGAGGGGGTTGATGTGACAGATTCGTGTAAAAGTGAAAAAAATGGAAAAAGGTTAAATATTTCCTGTGTTACTAATCCAGATATTTGAGACCGAGAGTGGATGTGGGTCACAAAATCTGGGCTCTCGTTCGTGAGAAACCTGCTCAGCGAAGATAAGAAGTCACTGGCGTGTATTTGAGAAGTCGCTGAAACTTTTCCCTTTTTCCCTTTTTCTCTGTGCTCCTCCTTCGCCTGACTGTCGCACCTGCGCCATGCTCACACTCCTCACCTTTCCCTTCGCACACCTGGGCCCGCCGACAAACTCAACAGCCTCTGATTTCAATTGGCCATGTGAGCATCTGGGGTTTTGCTGGGTGGCGTTAATCACTGGGCTTGTTTGATCGAGGTCCAGGTTACTTAATGTGGAACAAGTTCAGTCAGCGTCGGGACAGTCAAAGGGCACTTCTGCCTGTTTGAAATGGTAATGAGCGATGCCTCCTCCTCTCCCAGCGACGTGACTTATAATGGTAATTTCCCCTTTTGATATATAACGCGAGAACCAATTTGAGGCGAAGGAGATTTATTTTTGTTTTCACAGGGACTTTTGGGGAGTTGCGGACACTGTTTAGTGGATAAACCTGCGGTCTGCAGAAGCACTTAGAGCCTCTGATAAACATCTTTATCTGGAGGTGAGGTGTCGAAATATGATCTGGGTCAAAGGGTGTGATTGTGTGTGTCTGTGTGCACGTGCGAGCCACGTAGTTTGAAGACGTTTGCCCCAGCTTTTGCCTCTCCTGCGAGCCATCTGCAGCGCTGAGGGGCTGCTTTTATCAGATTCATCTCTGGGGCTGACGCTAATGTGTGCCCACCCATGTAGTTGGTTAGCCGGCCGTGTGTTGCCTTGCCAGCGCATAAACTCTCTGAGCGTGCCTTTGTGTGTGCGACTGCCTGCGTGCGCGCACGTGCCAGTCAGCAGGCCAAGACGACGCTCAGAATATCTCGGGCTGATTTATGGAGTTTGCCTGAGGCTTCGGAGAGAACCCGTTTATGACTGAAGACAGCTAAGGGTCTGTGGAGGGACAGCCAAGCTTAATGAGTAAAAGTCGGTGCCAACTCAGACACACACACACACACACACACTGCCGTAAAAGATCAGTCACGTCTATTCGGCTTGATGTAAATCTAAGAGGAGAAAAATCAAAGGAAGGCAACCCGTCAACTGAAGATAGGTGGACTCATTGAGGATCATTTTATCCCTCTGGTGCTCAAAAACCACATGCAATCAACCCCGAAGTCTGGCTGCCTCGACGGCGGTAATGCGAAAAACTTTGTTTAATTTGAGTTTAGAGCACAATCAGCGAGGTGCAAGCTCCAAAAAAGTTCCAAAATAGACGGCGCTTGTGTAAACAGTCAATTCTGTGAGATGAGCAGCAGACATTTGTCATGCATGGTAGCTGCAAGCATGTAAACTTCTGTGTGTCCACGTGTGAACACTGACTAATAGTGTGAAATTAAACACGGTGTGGAAAGGTCCAACGCATGTTTTCAGTTCAGTGTGCGGTGAGGATTCTCCAGCGTCCTCGCCAGGTGAAACGCTCTCATCCCCGTCATGCAGATCGGCAGGGCTCGACATAAAAAAAAAAAAAAGGGGGCATCCGGGACACATCTTAGCAAAAGTGAAAATCACCCACATTAGTGCTCTGCATAAGTTTAATGATGCACGGAAACGTGTGGGCTGGTTTTCAGAATGTTTTGGCTCTCACTAGCGGGGGCAGCAAAAGCGAAGGAGGGACTTATTATGAGGACTTATTGGACTACTGCATAGTGACAACATAGAACCATGCATAGGAAAAGACTGACATGAGATCAAATGAGGCATGACAGTGAAGAATCTGGATGCAAAATCAGTGGGCAGCAAAAGCAGAAGGAGTGGGCAGGTGCACTTTGCATCCAATGAACTTTACCAATCTGGCTCAACAGGACCGAATCAGATGTTTTCCCAATGCTTTGATTGACTGTGATTGTGTCTTTGTTGGCTCTTGATTTTAATCTTCGGCCCCGACAGAAATAAGACACAGATTGCGAACAACGCAGCCTTGTGATCTCAGCCCACATCGCTCTGGGGGATGACCTGTTCATTTCTTCTTTTCTTGTTTTGTTTTGTTTTGTTTTCCTGTTACTATCAGTGGGACTCATCAGTGCTCGAAATTGGGCCATTTGTGTGCCACATGTGTTTGGGTTGTTACCGATGGAGATTACCATGATTCAGGGGTTTTACTCTGGAAGGAAGAAGGGGGGGAAAAAAAGCCCCTGCGAGGCCACCGGCTCCGCTTATGAGGTGTTTTACATGCTGGATTCTTGAGGAGGGGAAGTCGACGCAGCCACTTATGAGAGCGCCGTGACCAGGACACAGAGGTGAGGGAAGGCCAGCTGAGGGACAGCGGGGGGAGCCGGGGGGTGGAGGGGATGAGGGCAGTGGCCTGCTTGAAAGTGTAAAGAGATCCTAGAAGCAGTTTACGGCCTTTTCTTATGTCCTCCTCTTGCTTCTTTTCCCTTTTCTCCCCCCCCTCCGCCCTCCTCGAACACATAAAGTTTGAGATTTTGATGATTTATTGGGAAAGGAAGAGAGGGAGAGGGAGAGAGGGAGAGGGAAGGGTGGTGGCAGGGGGGTTTAAACATGATGCAAACCATTTGGAGGAGGGAGCCGAGGTTGCCAGCACAGCCTGCTCTGTTTAAACTGGAGAGGAAGTGACCGTATATACAGCATGCCAGCAAACTCCCTCTGCCTCGCTGTCTCTCTCTGGCTCGTCCCTTTTTTTTTTTTTTCTCAGCTCACACACACACACACACACAGACACACTTTCAGGAGCTCGACATGAAAAAGCGCACACATACACACACACGCACGCGCACACCCCCTCCAAAACGTACACACTCACATCCACAGAGGTCAAACGATGGCCACTGGTTGGAAGAGTGTGTTTGTTATTTCAATATTATGTTTCTTTACATCACCGTCACCGGGCCCATCACCGTTATTATCATTATTACTATTATTACAATCTGGACGGCCGGGGGCTGCACGGCAGAGTGAGAATAAAGGAGCGCCGAGGGGAGAAAAGAGCCAAGAAAGAGAGACTGAGAAATGAAGGATGGAGCAAAAGGGAGGAGAAGGGGTCAGCGTTTTCCCTCAACAGCCATCCATGACTTAATCTCGCTCGGCTTCGGCTCTGCCGAGACCTTCCCAGGAATGAGGATCCGCTCGCGAGAGAAGGAGGAAGATGGAGAGTGGCAGCGTCGGGGAGGTGAGCGGGACGAGGAGAGAGCAAAAAAGAGACGGGGGCCATATTTTCACGAGGAGCCTGTTGGAGGTTTTCCAACGCCAACGACGGTAAAGCATTCCTCTCGGCAGTTTTCATCATCATTCCTAATTTTTGCTGGGAAGATGAGGCTGGCAATACCCTTTGTTTTTTTTGTTTTGTTTTTTTCCGTTAGCGTCAACGACCTCCAAGAAAATGCCCTAAATCAGCAGCGTCTCCCGGCGTGTCGTAACCCCCCCCCCCCCCCCCAGCTGGACTGCGGCGCTCAGCCACGGGAACAATTCCTTCCGACTGAGGCCGTAAAAAAAACTGACGCTTCGCAGATATATAGTGTCATCTCTCTTTTTTTTTTTTTTCTAAAGCGGTCACAGGTTTGGTGTGTGCTCCGAATCAAACGCTCGTGAGATCGGATCGTAGCTCATGAGTAGCTTTCAGATTTAGAAAAAAAAACAACAAAAGTTTCCTTCCATGCAAAGGTGCACACTGACGTGTTTTTATGCAAGTGCATTGCGTCAAACAAAGTCTGAGGTTCATAATTGGTCTGATTTTAAAGACCAGCCAGAGTTCATTCATGAAACAGAGGCTGACGCATAAAACCAGGATATATGGCATGTAGACATTGTTATAAGTTGTGTACGGACATCACGGAGATTAAGGGGGAAAAAAAATCTTCGGAAACTTTTCAATTGTTTCATGCTGAAACAACTCATTGGCTTGACCCGTGGGATGATTTAACTATTTGGTTCCAGATCGCTCTAATTATGCTGTAATGACCTTAGACAATCACTGCTAATAGGAGCAGAACAAAAACAGAACAACTATTTAGAACCCGGTCAATAAATTAGACTGGAATTGTGATAAATCAATTTCCTCCGACGGAGGTTGAGCTGAGATGTTGCCCTGTAAAGCCGCCTTTCGGTTTTTAGTCACCTACATTTGTGTCCGCTTTAACTGTGGTGAGCAGCTGAGACCTCAGTTAACTGGATCACTGTGATCCAATGATGTTAGTCTGAAATGCAAATTGTTTCACCATCGGCTCTAAATTGGCTCCCAGAATAGACTCTGGAGGCCATCGTGAGCGGAGCGGCTGCCAAACAGCCCTGTTCTCTCATTTCTAGTTCAGTTGGTATTTATTGTTATTATTTCATAATCATATTCTGATGTGAAGGGTCATAAATTGGCCACAATAAATAATCCGAATGGAATGCAACCCAGTAAGAAATTTAGGCAAAATGCTCACATGCTTAATGCAAACAAGAGTCATTAGGCCAGTTAAAAACAATGAACTTTAAACTTTATGTTGAACATAATTACCCAATTAAGAGGGCGGTGAAACATCCACGTCAAACACCTTCTGTCGGCAACGCGGTTTGCGCTGCTAAAGAAGAGACTCATTCACGGTTCAAGACCCCTTGGTCTTTTTTTGTGTGTGGTTTACCCGGTATTTGCTCGAGCAAAACCAAAATAAAACCAAACAAAAACCCCAGGGCATCAAAGAACCACAATGGCTGAGGACATAAAATAAATATAGTAGGCTGTAATTAAGTTTTTTGCATTTTGAGCTGTCATTTTACATGTATTCAAGCACATTTGGAATCCGTTAAATGAGAAAACACAATGCAGGCAGGAAAATCACAGGCTGAAGTCACAGCGAGAAGCTGTGAGAAGGTCCGGGACGTGCAGCCTCTCCGTCTTCGCTACAGGAAGAGCATCGGCGCTCAACTGCAACAAAGATCAAACTTTTTCTCTCAGGTAAAAAAGTCAAGTAAAGGCAAGGAAATGTATGAATGTACCGTAAATATGAATTAACTGAGGTTCCTCTCTGTTCTAACACTGATTTTAGCAGATGGACTTTTGGATTGAGATGCTTAAAGTGTTTTGGGGAGCACAGTAGGACAGGGAGACTAAACAGACCAAGTGGGTTTAAGGCTAAATAAACTAGGTAACTGTCAGATTTTGCTGAGGAATTCTGGGCTTTAACAGGAAAATGATGGTATATTGAAAACAAGGGTCGACACTGGGAGGTTGGAAGGAGTTCAGGGAGAAGACGGTGAATGATTCAGTGGAGTGTGGAGTGAATTACAGGCAGGATTGCGTTAAAAAAAAGGGAGAAAAAAAAGAAAGGCTGGTAGGCTGGTGGTCAAACTGTGCAAACAAAAACAGGCGTGTGTGCCTGACGGAGGGGAACGTCAAAAGGCTTCTTCTGGAACAACAGTGCGACGATCCAGCGGGGAGCGAAGATCAGAGGGCAGCTGCTGCGCTGTGTGTTGATGAGCTGACGATAACCAGGTGCGCTTGATTGCGGAGGCGCAGCAGGTGTGCACGGCGATGGAAGCGGCAGCAGAGTGCAGGGGGAGGGGCCAGGAGACAAGTCGGCCGGCGGGCCAGCGGACAGCACACAATTACACTAAGAGAGCTTTCACTTTGACTAGCATGTCGTGGCTGGGGGAGATTTAACAGGACACTGTGGGGAAGAAGGTAAATGTGCTCGTGTGAGTCAAGGAAAGAAGCTTCGCAGGCTGGTTGAAGTGGGACTGAGAGGCTCAATACACTGGTTACAATGGGATGGACTGGTTAAATCAGCTGGTTGTGTAGGTGCAGGGAGACTGGGAAAGTGCAGAGGATGAAAGTTGAAGCAGAAGCACATTCAAGACTTTGAAGTGCACAGGCTTCACAGTTTAACGCTCCAGTGAGTGAATTCATTCACTGTGTTGCCCAGCAACCACTTCCACCTTTACTGTAAAAGCATTGCGTCCTCCCGTTAAAGGCCGTGAACCCATGACAGGCAGCACCTTGCAAAATACTTTAGTCAAAACGGTTTTTGAGGGCGTGTGAAAACTTTTTTCTTTCCACCACTGTACAAATTACCAGTCATATTGTTTTTTTGTTTTAAAGCAAACACTCCAGTTCAATCAAAGGAATCAGCAGCCTTTCATTCGTTTTTGTTGTTTTGCTTTTTGGTTCCTCCAGATCACGATCTGATCTGATCTTACTGATCTGATCTCCTTCACTAATAACGGAAGATAAGAAAGGAAAAAAAGTGTCAGGTAGAGGCATGATGCTGGCCACACATAAGAACAACACATAAGAACAACATCTGGAAACTGGAGCCACAAACTGCAGCAAATCTATGACAAAAAAAAAGGCCACAAAAACTCCAGTTGGAAAATATCAAGATTGGAAAACTCAGCATATGGTTATTGCATAATGTCTTAAACTTTATATCAATTTATCCATTTGGTAACACCATTTACCCTGCACAGGCACAAGTGCTGGGGGAAGTCCCTGTGGAGGTGGGGTAACACCCAGTTTAGTGCAGGGTCACATAGAGGCAAACAACCATCTGCATTTACACCCAAAAGACAATCTAGCATTGCTGATAATGTACATGTCTTGAAACAACCCATACATATGCAGGAAGAACCCGTAAACTCCACATAGGGAGGCCATGGGTGGGATTCAAACCCACAACCTGCAGCCCCACCTCAGTACAGTGCCAACCAACTGTATCCTGACGCTTGTGATGTATTTACGGTGGAAAAAGTGGACAGAAAATCAAGGTAAGTCGCTGACGGCACAAATGGCTGACACGCAAGGAAAGAATTCCTCAGAAAATGTGGAAATAGCGGAAGAAAATATGGGTGGAATTGTCAGGACGAGCTTCCAGTGTCGACACAACATGCTTCACATTCCCGAGGGCCAGGCAACGCCACATTTCCTGTCGTCTGTCCGGACGGGGAGGCGTCCCGTCGTTCACGTTGTCGGCCTGACCGGGTCCCTCCGCATGGGGACGCTCGGCACGGGCGGCGCTATTGCGAAAAAAACCTCACAAAAAAACGTCAAAAAAAAAATATGCTTGCGCACATCTGCGCGCCCGAGTGTGTGTGTGTGTGTGTGCCGCTGTGTTGCTGGTGGCTCTGTTTCAGGATTGTGTCGAAGCCGCCCCGTAATAAATGTGCCCGGGCGAGTGGGCCCAAAGAGATATATCACAAACAGGAGGGGAGGCAGAGTGCACGGGGGTGGGTGGGGGGGTGGGGGTGAGGATGGAGCAAGAGAGAGGGGAGCGGCAGCGGGGGGAAAAGGAATGAGGAGAAGAGGAGAAAGGAGATGGGGAAGAGGAAGAGGAGGAGGATCGATTGGTGAGGAAAAGGAGGGAAAAAGAGGAGAGAGGGAGAGGGGGAGGCAGGGGCTGTTTTCTCCCGGGTCCTGCTATGTTTCCCATTATGTAAGCCCTGGTCACCGGCAGCATGCCAGCAGGCAAAATAAAAGAGTCTCTCTGGCTTGGCACTGCTCGTATTTTCCTATCCTCACTACGGGGTCAGGGAGGGGTCAGGCAGCTGGATGGGGCGCTGGGGGGATTGTGGGGTCTGGGCCGGCCTCCAAAACCCAAAAGGCCCAGGGTTCAAGTACCAGCTGAAAGCAATCAGGGGGAAATCTGGGAGTGCCACAGCTGCTCGCAGCGGCGTTGCTCTGCGGCTCAACTCCTCTCCCCTCCTCGGCGCTCCGCATCTCCCTTGTCCCACTTTTTTTTTTCTCCTTCACCACCCCCCTTTTTTTGCTGTCGCCTGACAGACACACACGTTATTAAAAAATGAGAGAGAGAGAGAGAAGAGAGAGAGAGAGAGAGAGAGACTGCATAGTTTCTCTCCCCCTAGAAGTTCATCAAGCCAGAAGTTCATCAAGGCAGATATATGTGTACGCATGTGTGTGTGTGTGTGTGTGTGGCGTCTGGCTGCTGTACTTTAATAAGCGCGTGTGTGTTTGAGTATGTCTTCAAATTTCAAACAGAAAATTCAGGGATGCCTGAAGTGTCATGACGTTTTAAAAACTCCCAAATTCCGAAAAACTCACTTTTCCCAACGTTGCTTGACACTGCGCCGTGTCTCTAACCTGTCGATGAACCCAGCAGAAGCGAGAAAGTTGGATCTTTTACTCCTTTTTGCATGCAACACTTTTCTGAAAGTGTGTGTTAAAGTGCACGGTCCTGGAGTTTGGGCCTTTGTGATGTCACAAAGGGGCACCGGTATCACAGTGATGCAGCTCCCAGGTGAGGAGAAACATCCCAAACAGTTTTAGCAGGGAGCTTGAACTGAACATTATTGCAGGAGGCTGTGAACACAGGGCTAAATATGCTCTCTTGTGGTGGGTGCTACTGTCATTATTGCTATTATTGCTATTATTATGTAAATATGAGACGACGCTCCGCTGGAATCCAGATGTAAAAAGGTTAAAATGCTGGACCCTTGAATCTGGTTGCTATTAGTCTCAGCCATTACAGGTCAAACTGAATTTGTTGTAAATTTTCCTCCTCTTGTTTCGGCCTTTGGCCTTTGTTGGCGCGGCACACACTATCGTGCACCGTGCGATGCCATTCTCACTGATTACTTCCATCCTTTGGAGAATTTTTCGCGATGATGGAGCCTGAACTGTAAGGGCAAAAAAAAAAATAAAAAAATAAAAAAAATCCCTGAACAGCCACGAGCCCGGAAACAGTGTGAACCTCGCGAGCTGCCGCGGTAAAAATATCTTCAAAGTAACGACAGACATGGATGGCGCAGTCTGGAGCTACCTCGTTTTTTCGGCCTCCGCCAAATTGTGCGGAGCGACGAGTGGTGAGCCAGAGACGTTCGCGCATACATTTCAGGTCTGGCAGTTTAATTAATAGGGGTCAAAGGAAGGAAGCAGATTTTTGGACGACACCTCGTCCGCTCTGGTTCTTAACCTTATTCTGCCTTTTTCCCTCTGTTGGCTAAGGAGCCGCGCTGCTGCTCCAACAAGCTATCCTCCCTTGTAAACACAACCAAACAGGAGGGCGGACGGACACAAGCGGCCACACAAACGACTTCAACACAGACGTCTGCAGCTAAAGCGCTGGACTTCTGGCAGAGCGGCCGTGTCCAGAGCTGCTTTGCACGGCCGTCGAGACACCTGACGTTCGCTCCGGTGTAGGTACCGAATCTGTCCAGGGCTACGGGATCTGTCTGGGCTCTTATGGCAACTCCATTAAGACAAACTACATCGCGGACGAACAGATAGATAGATAGATAGATAGATAGATAGATATATTGATCGATCGATCATCGGCTGTCGTCGGACCCTCTGGACAGATCTTGTAGCCTTCCAGACGCCACGTAGCCAATGACAGTTTTCCACGTCATTGAAATTGCCGGAAATCGCCGACCCGGACAGATTTTGCACCTCCGCCAGCGCTTCACCTTTGCACGAGTGCCCTCATGAACACACCATCTCAGGAGGATTAGTGGAGGTTGAGCCTCTCAACCTGGGGTCGGTTTGTCTAAAAACGCAGGACGCTTCGGAGAAACAATCAGGGTCCTATTAAGCGACGCGTAATGTTGAATGGGTGGCACAGATCTGTGCCGTGCCCTGCTTCCACCAGCCTGGCAACCCCCGGCCAAGGCGAGATCCTTCCTCGCGGGAGAGTGCACCCTCTTTGTCATCTGGAATTGCCTCGCGCCGGTCTCTGGACTCCCTCAAGACAACCCCCCCCCCCCCCCCCCCCCCCGACACCTGGGGAGAGGAGTGGTGGGGGGAGAGAGAGGGGCATATGGACTGAACTGAACAGCAGCAGCAGCAGCAGCAGCAGCAGCAGCAGAGTGGCAAAAACAGAGGAAGTGATTGAGACAGAGGACGAGCCAGCTGAGCAGGACCCCCAGACACAAAGGGCTGGGAGGACACACGCAGACATAGAAACACACACACACACACACACACACACACACACACACATACACACGCACACACACACACACACACACACAGTGACACGTGCTAACCCACGATCCGAGATTAGCCAGTACTGACAGATAAGACTGGCTGGGGCATACGCAGGAGTTGGTTGGGTGGATGTGTGTGGGTGTGGGGGGGGACACCCACACTACACTCGGTTGGTCAAGTCGCCGATCGCCCCCCCTCCGAGCCCTCCTCTCCCCTCCCCTACCCTCCTGGCTCGAAGTGACGGAAAGAGCGAGGCTGGCTGTCGTCAGCCTGGCCCAGAGCAGGAAGTGTGCTGGGGATAAGGCAGCCATGTGGCAGGATGTTATGGGTTTCTAATTAGAGCAATTCATCTGTCAGCAGGGGCGCGCTTTCGCTGAAGCAACCCCCACCCCCACCCCCACCTCACCCGCTCACTGTCACACCGCCTCACACCCCTTTCCCCCCTTCACACTCTCAAACTTCGCCCCAACTTGGAAAGCACATTCTTCACGAACATGCAACCACCCCCCCCCGCCCCCCCCACCCCCGCGGCAAATCCCTCCGATCCCCCCGAGTGGGATAATTCCTCAACAGCGTGAAGCCGTGACTCAGAGAGGCGGCTCGCCAGCGCCAGCAGTTGGAGACGGTGGGAATGAAAGCGGTCGTCTACACACACTAACGCTGGTTCCCTTGTCACGGGACGGGGAGAAGCAGCGGCGGGGCCGAGCGGCTTGGACGCTCCTGAAGGTCCGACTGCACGCAGCAGACCGGAGCTCCCCGGGGAACGGATCCTGCTATTGTGTTACACCAGATATCCTGCCACTGCGCTTTTGTGCATGAGCTGATAATCGTGCAAATAAGCAAACAACGAGGGGCGGCGCGTCGCTCGCCCCCGTGACGTGTTTGGAGCCGGCTAACCAGCTATGACAGCAGCGAATCTGTAAAAAAAAAAAAAAAAAAAAAAAAAAGAAAATGAAAAAATAAATGAAAAAATGGGGTTGCACCGCTTGTCTCTTTCTCTGGAAAGGGATCGACTCTGTGGTGTAACGTCGGCAAGCGAACAGTCCAAAAAGGACGAATTCCAATTCCAGCAAAATTCCAAGCAAATGCCTGAACTCTCCCAAAGCGGCAGCCTGTCAGATCATCATGCACTTTTAAAAAATGACCCTTCTGACTTTCCATACAGCAACCCTGGCTTCTCTCTTGCTGACTGTTCAAGGAACACCAATACTACTAAGACTTTATGTCATCATGGTAATTATCATTTTGACAGCACTTTGTGTGGATGATGCAAACATATTGATAATTCAAATACTTATACACAAAATTTATTTAATCTGCTTTGTAATCTTTTGTAATGATCAATTTGTCACGCTTGCCTGAAATGTTTCAACCTCCAAACATTTCCAAAAGATTGCGCAGCTGTTAAGTTTTGTAAAAAGTAAGAAGCCTCCAATCCAAGATGTTTCAAACCACATAAAAACATCTGTCAGTTGATCTGATCTGCAAACTGTGGCTGCTGATAAACAGACAAGCGTGGACTGCGCTATAACAGAGCTAGATGGCACTCGATTTTCACATAGCAAGAAAAGCAAAACAAAACTTAAGACGGCATGTCATCAATTGAAAAACCTGGAACCGTGAGTTCAGGTTGGCAAACGGAAAACGGTAACAAATCCGATTGGCCGGCTTGAAAGTGATGTAGAAATATGTTTTGTCTCCCTTTCCAAATACATGCTGTTGGCTTTTGAAAAGATGGACGCATGAAAAACGGGCTGAACGGGAAGAGACAAGAACGGAAAAGGGGCAAGATAAAAGTTGATTGGGATAGAGCTGAAAAGGAGATGAGGTGGGTGGAGAAGGAGCAGGAGAAGGGAGAGAGAGAGAGAGAGAGGGAGGGAGGGAGGGGAGGGATGTGGAGGAGGCTCTGTACAAGGCCGGGAACAAAGAGCAGCGGCCGGGGGATGTTTAGATAGGTGCAGGCTGCCACTAGGAAGTCCACGCTCCAGTATAAACAGGCCGCCACACAGCCCAGCACTCCCAACTGTGGGAGAAATCTGCCCCGAGACGGTCGGAGTGGCGCTGGCCAACAGAGCAGAGGGGCGGGGAGGGGAGGGGGAGGAGGAAGGGAGGCGAGGGAGGCAAGGGGAGGATGGGTACATGGCCACTTTCAATCCCCGCTGAATATATACACAGCTGAGTCTGGCCTCTGGACCCACTTCCTCCTGCTTCTCTCTCCGAGGTCCATACAGGATCCTCAGGGCAGCTTCACTGCTCTTATCCGCATGGAATCTTCAACGCATGCACCCCCAGCATACACACACACTGACTGACTGACACACACACACGTTTGTAAGGACTTGTCACCGACTTCTATTAATTTTCTATTCTTTAGGCCAGCCCTAACCTAACTCCAGCATCTCAAACCCATTTTTAACAACTTCAATTCGTTCCCTCGCCTCTAATTCAGCAATTTCTCATTTTTGATTCTGAAATTCAAAACTTGGCCTCGAATGGCCCCTGGTAAAGTTGTGAGGTCGAGGTCAAATCATCCTCACGTACTGAAACTGTCCTCACTCTCAGATTGCCATAATTACAAAGACATACACACACACACACACACACACACACACACACACACACACACACACACACACACACACACACACGAGCACCCATGCAGCTATGTTTCCATAATAATACTTGTAAGGCCTTTTTGTATTACAGCCAAATTACAACTCTACGATGTCTTTGCAACATATTAAAATCAGGCTCATTAATGTCCACGTGGTTGTTTCACTGAATCTCAAACATCCAGTAAAACTTCACTAAAACTCTGTATTTTCATTCCTTAACCTAAATACCAGCACTCTGGTGTAGCAGCCGTACAAAAAACCCGATCTTTAGGAACAAAATTTTTTTGTCCTCCCAGACTTTGCCCACACCAAGTGCTAATCTTGGTTTGTAACCAAGATGTGTTGTTTTCTCATCATGGTAGCAGTAGTGCAGATTAGACACCCTCGCTCAAACAGTCCATCTCCAAATACAGAGGAATTGTCATCTTTTATTTCATTATCTTTTATTGTCATTATCATATCATATTCTTCATAAAAATGTAGTTAGACTATTAGATAATTTGACAATTGATAGCTTACTTATATATTAAATGTGGTTTTTGGTTATAGCTATTACCAGCTATTATTATACCATTACAGCCATAGGGGAAAATTCCTAAAGAATTTTCAGTTGCAACGGATTATGTCTGTAATCAAGAAGCATCTCTATGTTATGGGGGGAATATGGGGGCAAACTTGGAGAAGATTGATGAATTCTGCACTCCAAACGATCATATTATCCACATTAAGTATAAAAATAAAACAAGTTAGAAGAACCATCTCTCTCTCACACACATGCACACCAAATACACAGAGAACCGTGTGGTTTTTGTGCAACACGGAGGGATCCGAGGGGGGAAATTCCTTTGAACACGAAACCGAGGAAAAACACGGGCAATAAGTTGAAGAGAAACATTCCACGAGAACCAACACACTGGTGAACCCTTAAATTGACTCTCTGGATTGTAACTGACATCATGTCCTGTTCGTTATCAAGTTCCACATCACCTGGCAGGGAGCGAGCGTGCTTGCGTATTCACACACACACACACACACACACACACACACACACACACACACACACACACACACACACACACACGCAGGCAGACACGCACATGAGTCCACATGCACCTGGCGCAGACGTTCCTGCTCTGACGAGAGTGGCCAGTCTGACCATGTTTAGTCTGTTCCTCCGCGCTTTCCAAGTGTGACAAGACCCATGAGTGGGTGAGGAGGAACTCCGGCGACTTGCAGCATCGTGATAGATTCACGGCTCTTCTGCTGCAGACATATATCCACTGGAATATTTACTCACCTCCTGTCATTGTGATATACCGTGGGCTTGGAAAAGAGCAAATTTGCACCTCCATTTTTTTTTTTTTTTTTTATAGGATACCTACAAGTGCTCTCTGAATGGAATACACTTATGGAAGAGGTCATTTTGTGGCTTCTCGTTGCTTATTGTAAGTCTTAATACCACTTTGTAAAACTACAACAAAAGACTATAAAAGTCATAAAGTTAGAACTATAAGCGCACAGGACCTGCTTTTAGAGTAATAGAATGAGTAAACGAAAGAGAACGAAGGTTAAGTGCATCGGCCAGAGGATTTGTACAGTTGTGTCAATCAAGTAGAACCGTCAATCTGGACCCTGGACAACTTCCCCTGCAGCTCCGAGCAGGTCAGCAGTTAATACAACCTAATGGTGATTTGAAAAAAAAAGAAGAAAGACTTGGACCAGAAAAACCAAACTGAAAGTAAACTAATGAGAAACATGAATGTTAGAAGATAAATTATTGCAACATCCTGTGCCCACATCCTACACTGGGGATGAGAGGTTTACGGCTCATAGTGGGTTGCCACCCACTATACGGGTCTGTGTCTTGACGGTCCAATATTACTCCCATTAACAGATATTTTTGTTTAATTCCTGACTCAGTGGAGCGCTCATGCTGGATCAATTATCCAAAACAAGACAAGGCCAAAGTAAAGATTCAGAAACACAGAAACACATTGGTCCTCTTTTTTCTCCCATACAGTGATTCTGACCAACACCTACAGGCAGATGTTGCCACTAACCGGAGAGAGGTGACTGTGCACTTTGTGTCATCACAACAGGGTGCTTTCCAGAACTGAGTGTTCTGCACATGCTTTTTGAAAGCTGGAGCGAGCTGAGAAGCAAAGAGCGAACAATTATTATTATTTCTGTAGGAGTTTGCTGGAATATAAAATTGCCATAAAACAACAGTAATGAGATTCCTGCGTAATACGGGACCTTCATAGAAAGCTTCCTGGGTGTCCGGCCAAAAGACAGTTACGACTGAAACACTTTTCTGTAAATAACACACTCAAATTAAAAACATTCACCTCATCGTCCATTCGTGATCATTGGAGATCTAGAAACTAGTTGGAACCGAACCCACAGTCCTAGTATTAATAATAATATAAAAACACACACATGTGTCAAATGGCTGTGCGCCCTTTGAACTGAGACGGTAACAAGTCACACTTTCTCATTACGATGCTGTCAAACCACAGCCCGTCGGTTCCCAACTCTGTCAAGCTGTGTCATGACGAAGAATCACGCGAGAACCTTATCTGCTCCACAAGTGTGTGTCTTGGCGAAGGGCTGCTGGGAAATTTTGATGCAACTTTTAGAGGAAGACCAGCGGAGACAGAGGGGAGTGGAGGAGGAGGAGGAGGAGGAGGAGGAGAGCTCGAGTGGCCGAGCAAAAATGGAACCAACACCCAACCTATCGAGGCAAAGATACACAGACACACAAACTGGCTGCCAGTAAACACGCACAAGTCCAGCAGCTCTTCCTGGAATAGCACCATGAGGCAGCTGTGAGTCCCAGCAGAGCCCGACTCTCCCACTCATTGGGCCTCTCTCAGGCAAACACACACCCTTGTGCCCTCACACGCCGACCAGAAACACCCCACGCTCAAAAAACCTCACACGCTCTTTGCTAATAGGACTTCACACTCGTCCGAGTTCACACAAAAGTGAAAGAGAAAACTACCAACTACATTTTGTCCCGATTGGTTATCTGTTTTGGGGTCAAGTGAGGGGAAAAGAAATGTACAGATTGACCAGCCCAAATCAGATTTGGCGATCTGAAAACTTGATGTTGAAAGTGTTGGAGTCGGCTCTCTCAAGATGCCATTTGATTACGGTGAAGTGATTAAATGCAAACTGCTGGTGCGGCTGATTAGTGATTGTGAAAGTTCAGGTCATAGTACTGTTGCTCAAACATCTGCTGACTTGTTTGTTTTTCATAAAACCCTACAATATAATAACCAAGTTACACACACGCGCCGCCACCCTTATCTGTACATACTGACTCCATAAACAGGCTTTCCCAGGCGGAAACTGAAAGTATTAAAAGGTGTGATCGTTGCATTAACTTCTACAGGAAACAAAATTGCAGCTTTTGGTTTCAATATGCCGAGATGGAATTTCTCTGAGTGTGCCCCCCTGACTGTGAAAACACCTAAAACTCCCTTTTCCTGGCACATACAACACTCAAAGCTCAATTTAGCAGATGTTGTGGTATTTCCAGATCCTGGATCCTTATGGTAAGAATGCTGACGTGCCGATTTCAGCCTACCAAAGAAAACACAGCCCAGAGCTTTGCTATCTATCTATCTACTCTATCTATCAATCTGTCTATCTGTCTATCTATATATCTATATATCATTAAATGCACTGCATGCTAAAAGATGCGTCATGCTGACGCAGGTACATGTAAAAGTTGCTGCTTCATCACGATGCACACGCAGCGTTGCAGAAGGACGTAAGGCGCCGCCGCCGCTCTCTCAGTGACACACTTTCCCATGCTTCACTCCGCCGTGCACTCCGTGTCTGCTCTTTCTGTTGTTCTTCATGTGGTCGCAGTTGCTCCACTTTGCGGAGGGAAGTGCCGATCTTCCAAAACAGCCCCGGAGTGCACGGATCTGTCCTGACGTTCCCACTCGCTGTAACACATTAGAAAAGCAACAGTGGAACGGACAGCCTGTCAGGACGCTGAACGGCTGAGAGACATGATTTCAGACCCGGCAATCCAAGCGGGGAAATCTCCAGGTTTTTCCCGAATTAAGCAGTAAGCCACTCGGAAGCCTCGGTCTCAGGCGCGGATGACCTTAGCAGATGCGTTGACAGGAATGTTGAAGTCACTCTGGTACCGTGTTGATCCGCGCTGATGTGAGCTGCATCCATTTAATTCCATTTCCTCTCTACCCTGTGGGATGCAGACCTTGAGCGGTCGGATCCCGGGAAAACTCCTCTGCCTCGGCTCTCTGCGCGCCATGTGTGTCCAGATCGGACGGGATAAGCGAGTTAGCAAGTGATTGGGCAAAAAACAAAAAAAAGAGAGAGACGCCGGCGTGTTTTCTAAAGCCTCGGGCTGTAAAGTTCCGTCCGGGTTTTTATATTCACATTGAGGTAATGTTGTTTTGACAAGAAACCGAACCTGGAGAATGGAGTGACAGAGGCAGTCTGGATCTGACAGACTGTCAGCTGAGGCCAAGATGACTAGCTGGGCTGTAGAACTCTGGTGGCCTGTCCACTCCCTACCTGAGACGTCAAGTAACAAAGTAGGACTACTTCACTACCGCACTAAAGTACTTTTACAAAAGTACTCTTCTCTTTTCTTTACTTTTTGCATTTACGTACGTACATATTTTCAATGAGGTGAATACTTACGAATACAATTCTAAATATTTTGACGGAAGATTATCTTGCAGTATCACCGCCAGAGCGCTGCATGGCTCTGCTGCTGACTACAAGCAGGCTGGGTGAAGCTGGCTCATGATTGGCTGATCATTGCCTTATCACAACATGGTGTTC
This sequence comes from Nelusetta ayraudi, assembly GCF_046127955.1. Lineage (NCBI taxonomy): Eukaryota > Metazoa > Chordata > Actinopteri > Tetraodontiformes > Monacanthidae > Nelusetta > Nelusetta ayraudi. The sequence continues at coordinate 11,867,101 of NW_027466098.1, read as the reverse complement.
GGCTCTGCCTCATGGATCCCGGTGACAGAACCCTTCTGATTTGAAGTCTGTAAAAACATGATATTCAAACTTTGGGCCTCTTTCTTTAATAGCAATGAAATAGATTAATTTAATCCTTGTGCTTTTGCTTTCAATAAGCGAGTATTTTCTTTTTTTTTTTTTAATGGACAAAACTAGTCCTGTAATACTCCTGTTTAAAGGTCGTGCTTCGCTTTTTACAGCCTGCTGTGAGGTGTTGACGAGGTGTTGATGTTCAAGTATGAAGTGTTGGGACGAGGCGAGTGTGTTCTTGGGAGACGATGCCAGGTCGGCAAAAGAAGTTGCATAGTCCTGCAAGCCAAGCGCACTTCGTCATTTATTCAAATATCATTCCAACTTCATTCATGGCAGAACGGTGTCATTTAACCATTCCGTAATCAAGGCAATATTGTTTAAGGTAAGGGAGAAAAACCGTTCCCCGATTAGAAACTGGCTTTATTATTGAGTGTTTCAGTGAAACAGGGAGCAACATAGTTTTATTGTGATTTCCAAAGACGCTAACTTCTACAACGTTGTGTATTGCTCACTGGCAGAGCTGTTTTAAGCGACCACAAGGAGAAGGACCTCTGCACCCTCTGAACACTGGGAACCCTTTTTTTTTCGCCAAGTCATGACAGTGTTATTACACAACATGCCAGGAGTTTGTCTTCCCTTTATGAGGATAAATATCGTCGCCACTTTGTTTGATCGCCCGCACGGACGGGGCAGAGTGCCAGCTGCTCCGACAGCGAAACCATCTACCCGAGATATTACTCTCACCCTCCTCCTGTTCGCATGATGAATACTCAGCTGTGCCATTGTGTTTCCTTCATCACAGCCTTTGGTTGAACTAAGAGTAAACACAATAAAGGTTCACCCTCCTAACCCTCGTCTCGTGTCCTGTAAACACCCGCGCCGACCCGGGGCGCCCATTCACACGGGGCCGTCGGCCAGGATGCGCACGGACTGGGCTTAGTGGGCCCGTCCGCCCGGCCTACGTGTCTGTCCCAGCAGTAAAGCCAGCGGTGAGACTACCCAGTGACGGCTGGTTTATAATCAGTCAAACACAGGCGTGTCAGCCTCGGGCCCTGCGACACTGCGCTATGCACACTAAGACGGATCTGCCGGCCCCAGCGAAAAAGCCCGCTCGCCTCCGAGCCTCGCCTTTTTTTTCTCCCTAAATTAAGTCAATTCATTCTCATGACCCGCGCTAAATCAACGTGACCCATTTACAAGGGCCCGTCTCGGCCATTTCTGTCAGCGCAGCCCCTCTGGTGCGTCAGGCGGAGACACAGGTCCCGCTCCAGGTGACAGTGTGGAATTTAAACATTTCAAAATGCGTGGAAAGCGTAACAGTCATTTTTTCCCCTCCTCCCCCTCCATAACTCGGCCCATATGAGACGCGCCGCTCGTTCATCGCGGGGACGGAGGAGGAGCGCCGATGCAGTCGTGGCGCGGCGTTTATCGGCCGAGACAAAACCGAAGGGTTAGACCTCAGCCCACTTGGAGCTCGTGATGTGAAAACCTGAGACTGAATGGTGAAAAATGAAATAGACCGCAGCGACTGAAACACCTGCCAGATATCGGCGAGGGCCAGGACGCGCTGGAGGGAGAGAGGCAGCCTTGACTTCTTCACCTGGGAATGCAGGAAACCAGCAAGAAGCAGAGGGACGATTTTTCAGACAGAATATAAAGAGAGGAGTGTCACGGTTGCTCCTGCGAAGAGAAAAGAGCTGTGAGAAAAGGGGAAATAGACGAGAGGATGGCCAAAAAAAATAAAAAATAAATGTCGTCTGTAGTGGAAAATCCCCCTTTTTAACTCAGAAGGTTTCATCAGACAGTGTGCCAGAGGGCCAGTGTTGGCGAGTAATCCACCACTGTAATTGAACTACTTTTTTAGTAATGGAGTAATGTCACGGGATTACTGTGGCAAAACTGGTAATTATATCACGATTACTTTATCAAGTAACAATTCCATTACTCTTCCGAGATATCTTGCAAGCTGAAAGTGTCTTGTTATCCACAAAATGTCTGAAATTTGGAAAAAAAACAACCCGAAAACAACGATGTCGCAGACTGATGAGGCAGCCGTGCATGCGGCGTCATTGACATGTGACGACACACCAAGACAAGCATGGCGGCGGCAAAAGAAAAAACAGCCATTGCGTTTGAGAGCTGGAAATACAAACATTATTTTGAGTTAATCTCGTCTAAATCAAAGAATATTGTGGTTGGTTGTGCGTTATGTTACGTGCAGGAAACAAGACGTTCTCAACTGTGACTTTATCTTTTTTAACTAAAATACTTACGTAATTAGTAATTGATAACTTATAATTAATTGGATTACTCTTTAAAGAAGTAATCAGTAGTTGGATTACCTTTATGGAGTAATCCCAACAGCCTCCCTCAATTAGCGTCTTGCCGCGTGACGGACAGATTATTGGGGATGAATGAAGGAAGCTTTTTCCAAATTTGGCGAGGGGGTAAAAAACAAAAGTCGCGCACGAAGCTCCGGCTCTGATGTTCTTGAAACGATACGAGGAGACGATGTGCGCACACACGTGCACAAGGAAGTCCACATCCTGTAGCGGAGTTACGAGTCTCTCATGAGGAATCAGTGCATGCAGGCGGGGGAAAAAAAATGCTTGTAAGACACACGAACGCTCACGCTCGCACGCGCGCACGCACACACACACACACACAAAGGTCTTGGAATGTATATGGGTTTTGTCTCGTATGTCTGCCTGATTGAAAGAATCATTTTTGCTTTGGTGTGTGTGTGTGTGTGTGTGTGTGTGTGTGTGTGTGTGTGTGTGTGTGTGAGTGCAATGGAGGGAGTTGGGGTGTTGGGTGGGTGGGTGTGGGGTGCAGTTGCAGGTGGCTCGCTCGAGAGTTCCTGCCAAGAAAGCAGAGTCCCCCTGGGGTGGGGTGGAATAAAGGAGAAGGGGGGAGAGGTGAGGCGGTGAGGAGGAGGGAGAGGGTGGGGGGGGGGCAGCGTGGGGGAGGAGATCGGAGAGTCGGGGGAGTTGATTTAGATGGCGGTTATCAGAATCGATTAGAAGTTGTTTTCTCTGCGCTGCCTGCGCCCAGTGACTCTGGCCAGGGCCTGGGCGGGGCTTCCACACAACGGGCCCGGGCCAGATGACTTCATTGCCATATGGTATCTAACCTCTCAGTCACACTCATCCAGAACAATGCGAGGCGCATACCCACTCTCCTACGAGCACTCCCTGCTCGCTGCGCTCGACTCTGCCTGTAAACGCCGAACAGTCAGCCTGAGGTCGGCGACCTTTCGCCACAGCCGGCCTCCGTCTCAGTGATTCAGGCTTCGCGATCGCTGCTATTCAGAACCACAGTTTTTAAGGTGTGCCTGATTTCACAAGTGCACTTTGATGAGAGTCTGAGAGTTAAGCAGATCCGCAAAGTCAGCGAATGATTACACTTGAGCGAAAAACCTTCACACAGATGAGAAGAAATCTGCTTCTGGAATTTGCAAATACTTCCAGTAATTAGCTTACCCTACTTTTGTTCACAGTTTCAATTCTGTCCCGGAAAATTGTGAGCAATCATATCTAAAAAAAAAAAGAAAAGAAAAAAGATCTATTTGCAGCCAGGAACACTTTTGCAAAATCTATGAAGTATTCTCAACATGTCAGTGACCTTTTGATGCATAAAGATAGATTTGAGTTTTAAGCAAATGGACGGCGACCTTGTTTCTTACTGAAAGTCTGAAAAGTGATGCCGTTTCTAATGACCAAACACATGAGGTCAAAATGTCACCTTTGACCTGAAGGCCTCAGTAAAAAGTTGCCGCCTACTGTTTGCATTGCACATGATTATAGTGCAAAACTAAGCACTTTTTTTTCTGGGGTGACTTGCTTCCTTAAAAAAAAAAAAAGTCAATGACTCAAAATCCTGTCACTGCTCATCATTCTGTCTTGTATATTGCAATCAAAGTTCGCAGAAATCCAGCCGGTTCTCAGCAGCTGATTGACCCTGGTCACAGTATCCCTCACTTCCTCCACCATCGAGCCGGCATGAGTTCAACAGCCAGGCCGACACTTTCATATTCACCAAAATGCGATTGTGCGCACTGAAAACAGATCAAACCGCAGAGCGGCGCGCTGCACCTGAAACTGTCATAAACATGCGGGTGACGCGTTCCAAATTCCAGCCCCGACCTCAAACTGCAGTCAGAGCGGCAGGCCGGAGCGTCGCATCGCATACCTCCGTATTAACAACGTGTTTAAAAAGCAAAGAGTCGGACGCAGTTTGCGATCGACACGGCGAGAGCGTGGAGAGAGAGAGAGAGAGAAAGACAGTAAGTGCGTGAACTCCAGCGCTGGTGACGGCGCAAAGAAATATGGAACACATTACGGAAGTGACTTCGCTGAGGACCGAGACACAAACAAACAAACACATAAATCCCCCAACGACGAGACGCTCGGCAATCTCGCCACATGTGCTCCCCCCCAAAACCGTTTTGCAACCCTAATCTTTACTTCCTTGGCACCGCCGCTGGTCCCCTTTGCACCCCTAAATCATCCATCTTCGCTTCCCGTCTCCGTAGCCCGGGGTGAACCGGGCTTCGCTCTCTCTCAGCTCGCTCTTGTTTTCCAGCCCCGGGGCCTCCGAGGAGAAAGTATTTGCCCCCCTCGTCTGTCCCTTCTCTCTGGTTCGGGGCCTGAGCTGTTCTGGAAGGTTTAGGGAGAGCGCGGTGCGGCTGAGTTATGGGCACTTGAGTCTCGGGGACCCCAGAAGGAGCCAGAAGAGTGTACTGTTGGGAAAAGGATGAAAGGGAAAAAGAAGGAGGGAGAGATGAAAGGAGGAGGGCAGTTTCAGGGTTCAGGATGCCAAGTGCTGATGTGTTTGTTTTCCATCACCGCCGTTCCGGGCAATGACATAGAGAAAAACAAATGGCAACGCTGATATATTGCACGCGCACTTTCAACTTTACTCCTCGGAGCAGTACATCAGTGAAGTGGCTCTGCTTTCTTCATATCAGATCTCTGCTCATATCTGTTTTTTTTATGGGTACTTCATGTTTTTAGTATTGCTAAAAGGAATGCAAAAAATAATATCCACTGTGTGTGGAAAAACCAGATGCCGGGCTTTCATACTGGACTTTTTAACGCATTTTTCTGTTGTAGACTGCAATACTAGTACATGATCAAACTACAGATGGACAGACGGACAGACAGATAGACAGATCGATAGATAGATAGATAGATAGATAGATAGATGGCCTTACTGCTCAGAAATACTTAGTTTAATTGTATACATGTGTAGTGTTCTAATGTGTTAGTCCCATTATTTTTTCAGTGCCATAGTGGTCATGAATAATTAACATATTGCTTTTAGTTGCTAAATGTGCGTTTCATTAAATGTCTATTTATGTTTTCTCAGCATGATTGCTGTTGGAAATATTTACGCACTTGTATTGCATTAGCATTTAGCATCAAATAGGCCATTTGTGCAAACAACTAGCTAACATTTTTATATAAACAGAAAAGTAATAAAATTGGACAAATCTTGTACCAAATTTTCTGGAAGATATATTTTTTTAAAAAAGTATAATAAGTATAACAGACTGAATTTCCATGTCATCAGGTGCCACCAGGTAAATGGGTTACGTCAGGTGTCTGACGTAACCCATCCCGTGTGCACCAGCCCCTCCTCTGTAGAGATTTGGCAAAAAGGATAAGACCGGGAAAAAACACAGTTAATATTGCTGATTGTAATGAATTTTAGTTGATAAACGTCAATGGCCAGGCCAGACACCAGAGCTGAATTGTGAGCATTGTGGTCATGGCTTGAAAACCTCAGCCGTGTGGTGTGAACACAATGTGGGAATTTCACATTATTGGTTGTTTTTTTGTGTATGTGTGTGTGTGTGTGTGTGTGTGTGTGTGTGTGTGTCGTGTGAAGCACTTTGTCTCGCCTCCTTATCGCAGAACAGGTGCTAAAGAAATAAAGTTAGATTTGATTCGATTCGGGACATGTGCCCCGCTCAAGTGTGGGTGTATCCTCGCAGAAGATTAAATAGCGAACAAATCCAGAGATGAAGTGTTGGTTACACTGGCCATCACTGCAACTGGATCAGAGTGCACGCAGTCCCGGCGTGGCCTCCCTTCGGATCCGCGACTTTTACTGCATCATTTCACCGGCGTCTGTCTCCTTTTACACTGTGCAGTGGCACTTTATGCTAAGTGTGAATACCTGTCTTTATAAGGTAGTGTGTTGCTGGTGTTGCGTGTAGAGACAACTCCAGGCACGCCGGAATGGTCTCGGCCCGACGCTGCAAGGTAACGTATGGGACAGCCGGGACAGTGGGTGCGGTGGGAGGCAGAGGTGGGAAGTAGCAAAGTACAAAGACTTCATTACTGCGCTTAAGTAGGATTTTTCAGGTGTGTGTACTTTACTTGAGTATTTCTTTTTCTGACGACTTTTTTTTTTACTTTAACTCCTTACATCTGTACACAAATATCTGTACTTTCTACTTCTTTCATTTGAAAAACATTCTTGCTGCTTTTGTGTTTAAGCAGCAACAAATTCTGTTAAATGTTTTTAATTTATTGGATTATAGTTGCTGGTGCTGGAAGTGGAGCTACTCTGCAACTATGCTGTGGTGTCGATGGCTCAAGTTTTAAATATCAATATAGTTCAATGTAAAAGTGGATCATACTTTAGAGGGAGATTATTTCCTCGGCTTTGGTGATATCGTTCAGTACGTTTTCAGTACAGAGAAAAGAAAATTGAAAATAACATTGGTTATTGTTCTAAAGATGGCTCACAGGTCAATACAATTGACTGCATTTGAAAAAAAAAAAAAAAAAAAAAAAACCCTAATGAGAGTACCAAAGCTGTAAAAAAAATAAAAAATAATCCAGATGTTCCTGCAAGAACTCTTTTTAAATTTAGATTATTATGTGGCAATTTTTTTCATTCTTACAAAATTATCAACAAATATATTGTTTTGTTAAAAAAGCTCATCTTTACTTGAGTACATTTCACCTGTACTAAGTAAAGGAGTTGAATCAGTACTTTTAATTTATCAGAGTATTTTTACACAAGTATCTGTACTTTTACTTTGGCACAGAACCTGAATACTTATGCCACCGACCGAGGGAGAACCGAGGAGTGAAGCCGGCAGACATCATTGGATGTCTGCTGGATCAGCGCCGGCACACTTCTGCCCAAACACTGTTCAAACCCGCACGACTTCTCGCCGTTCCAGAGCACTTGAAAGCACCGCAAAGTTGGACTTTGACAGAGCCCGTTAAAACCCGACGCAGAGCTTTTATTGAACGCCTCGAAATTGCTTGCGCAAGCTAAAAAACCCCAACAAAAAAACAAAGAATCGATGTGGTAATCACTGCGGAGAAACCATGACGTATCGTGTGAATTGAGAAGTAAAAAATGGTGTCAATAAAGCCAAAAGAAGAAACATCGCAATGTGAAGTCAAGGCTTCCAGCAATGAGGGAAAAATCCCCAGCAGCCCTCGGACCCAACATATATGTGACTGGAGGTTTCTTATGAATGGAGGTAGAGTCATCTGCAATGAGAGAGAGAGAGAGAGAGAAAGAGAGAGAGGGAGAGAGAGAGAGAGAGAGAGAGAGAGAGAGGAAAAAAAGCCTATTTAAGAAGCATGAGTAATAGTAATTTTCTGGAAGAGGGTCAACAGTGCGCGCGACTTGAGTCGGGGACAAGAGAAGCGCCGCGAGACGGGCAGGTGAGGATGACAACAAGTGAGGTTTATTTTTATTAGCCCCCTTAATAAATATCTGACAGATTTCCTGAGGAAATATCGCAGATCACATGTAAAATAGTTTGAGACTGATGTCAACTGCGGCAGCATATGAAATCTATTAGCGAGGAGCCACAGCAGACGCGGGGTGAGAGGGAGTGAGAGAACAACAGAGGAGCAGAGAGTGCGAGAGGGAGCGCTGCTGAAAGTCATGCAGGAGGAGGAGGAGAAGAAGAAGGAGAAGAAGAAGGAGAAGAAGAAGAAGGAAAAAAGAAATCTCACAGCCTTTCCAAATTCTTCGAGAGGTAAAAAAGTCAGCCAAGACGCAAAATCAGAAAAAGGAGGGGGGGGAAAGAAAAAAGTACAGAAGCACATGCCTGTGCTCATGCACATGCACATGCACGCACGCACGCACGCACGCACGCACGCACACACACACACACACACACACACACACACACACACACACACACGCTGAAGCACTGATCTCCACATCCTGCTGGGTCCAGGGCCAACAGTAAAACGAGTGCCCAGACGCCGCTGCCAGCCCCAGGGAGGGATGAAGATTGGAGACACACTCTCTCTCTCTCTCTCTCTCTCTCTCACACACACACACACACACACACACACACACACACACACACACACACACACACACAAACACACACCCGTACAAACAAACACACACACACACACACACACAGAAAACAGAGAAATGAAAAAATGATTAAGTGAAGAGTTGGCAGACAGAGCAGCCTGCTGCAAAAATGACTTCAGGACAACACCGACAACGACTCGAGAGTACCTGAAAATCAGAGGTTGTTATCAGAATATCCTGCCTAGCCAACACCGCACACAAACACACACACACACACACATGCTCGCACACAAACACACACACTCCTGCAAAAGATGTGATGTGTTTTTCTCCGAACGTGTGAGATTCTAGATTCAAAACTTTCCCTTGAGCGTCTGTGAAAAAAGTTCAGCAAAAAAGCAAAACAAAACACAGAAGTGTTGCTACAAACGTTGCATACACAGAACGCGCACACGCGCGCGCGCACACACACACAGTGGTGGTTATGTACGTTGGAAAGAGGAACATACAGGCTGAGTGGTGCCAGTATGTCTGGCAGTGTGGCAGCCATGGTGTTCCACCACCCTCACCCTCTCTCTTCACCAAGACCCAAACCACAAGCCAGTACCCACAAGCCGGAGACACACACACACACCCACACACACACACACACACACACACCAACCAACCACACATACCAAGAAAAGAGGTACACTTCTGGAAACTGAGAATGAGTGAGGTTTCTGTCCCCTTTTTAATCATCCAGCCCTAAAAGGGCACGCAGAGTTCACGCAGAGGCTTCACACACACACACAGGCAGGGGGAGGGGGTGTGTGTCTGTGTGTGTGTGTGTGTGTGTGTGTGTGTGTGCCACATCAGGGACGAGCAGCAGCAGCAGCCTTACTGTACGCCGCCTCGCCTGGAAAACAGGGAGCGACGTCTGGGTCTCAGCAAGTGGGAAGAACAGGAGCCGCGGATGCGGCGGCGACGACTTGGAGCTCCTGTGTTTCTGTCACCGGGCCACTTCCCGCACTGAAATGTTGTCACGCGGCACTTACGACAACACGAATAAACCCCGGTCAAATATATTATCCTCCCTGACACACGGCCTCTCCTCGTTGAGCAGGTGCTCTCAGTTTGTGCAACACCTCCCGGGTTTTTGTTTTTTTTTCCTTTTTACAGAACCGCAGGAGGGCACTTTCAGTTTTTTGTGGCTTTTCTTGAAAAACGATGTTGTCATGTGTGTGTGTGTGTGTGTGTGTGTGTGTGTGTGTGTGTGTGCGCGCGAGTGTGCGGGATGATCTCATAGCTACTGAATTCAACAGAATTTGGCTGCTGTCATCCTTTCCGACTGCTGCTAATGACTTGTAAATGGCATTTTTATTTATTAAAGTGCACTTTTTTTTATAAGCCATTTCCAGATTTCTTTGCTGCAGTGGAGCAGCCTGGCAGGCAGGGTTGACTGTCTGTCTCATAAGTCTGAAAAATCTTTATTTTCAGGATGGGGACAACAGTAAGGAGACAGTTGGATCTAGACTAGAGACACTTACAAAACATGGTGAGTTGATTTTTATATGGGATATTTCATGTTGAATTTGCCATCTGAGTGGGAAGCAGCTCAATCCATAAATCTTAGATGGAAGCACTGGACTACATCTGTCAGTTGATGACTACACTATATGAAAAAAAGGTTTGAACACGTGAGAAGACTTTTAAGAAATTAATAGAGTGGTGTTGCAAAAAATAAATAAATAAAATAATATTTTTTTTCCTTATAATAAATGTTCTGGGTTATCCGTGATTATTTAAACTTATACAAGATAGGCAGAAATAAGCCTTTGGCTTCAGCCTACTCCCTTTCAGATTCCATATTGTCATCTTTAATGTTGTTCTTTTGATTTCTGCTTTGTTGCAACCAAAATAAAATCATCCATTCATTCATTCAACTTCTAATTCCTAATGGACAAATAGTTGAAATTGTAGCAAAAGTGCAAGATCCTGCAATTTACACATTTCCTGCATCTGGCTTTGATTCGGCTGTAAAACACAATCGATGCCACCTGCCGCTCCCTCGCGCTCGGCCCAATGCCGACGCGTCTAAATCTGGAACCGACCACTCCACATCGCGCCGCTTGGTGCGAACGTGTTGCTGCGCGCCGAGCGTCGCCTGTTCGGGTGCGCGCCGGCGGCTCGCGTTTCCCAGCCCCGCGCGACAGCCCGGCGGAGGAGGAAGAAAGAAAGTGATGAGAAGCTGGTGTTGCAGCCCAAAGCAGGCCCTTATATGGAGCGCTGGAGCTGTTTTCTCTCCCCTCTTCTCCTCCGTCTTTGCTCCTCTCCAAAAAGTGCTACAAGGTCGGAGCAGGAGAGGACATCCTTCCAAGTCAACATATTTACATATTTGCAGCGATGTGGGGATATTCAGCCCAGTGCTGTTGGCAGGCGGCGCAGTGGTCATCCAAGCGCAGCTGAGAGTGGACATCTGGGCCTTCGCTGCGACCCGGCCCCTCCCCCGACCTCCCCTTATCGTCTTATCTGAGGAAAAAAAAAATAATTAAAAGAACAAAAAAATAAAAACAGACGCGTCGGAAAGCTTTGCATGACTAAATGGACATCTTAAGATGGTTATCTGCTGCGAAAACTCGCAGTGAACTCCCACGTGCAGGATAGCATGTAACATATGATTGTCATCCGAGAGACATTAAAACGTACAGAGGGAGTTTTTTTTTTTTTTTCTTTATGTGCGATCCCAAGTTTTACAACTGGAGCGCCTCTCTTGTGATTAACACACCGGGTCATATCGTTTCGTTTACATCTTTTGGCAAAGGGGGACGGAGAAGCACCCCTGGGGAACCCCTTATCTTCTTCTCCGCCTGCAACCCTGACGCACACACACACACACACTCTTCCTTGCCCCTTCCCTCCTCTTTCGCCCCCGTAGCTCTTGCGAGGAACACAGCGCCATGTTTCTCTTGGCAGAACTCTGAAGGCCGTCCCTGCGTGCCTGAAGGAACCAGCCAACGTGCACATTTCTCACATTTTCTGCGCCGCGCTCTCGCCCTCGCCTCGCCTCGGCCTCCTCACGTCGTCCAGGCTGCCGAGCAACGCGGCACAGGGCAGGACGGACGCGTCCGCTCTTTCTCTCTCTGTCTCTCTCACTCGCTCGCTTGCAACTGCACATCCACATCCTGTCCGTCTCTCCTCCTTTCTTGTCTCCAACGTCCATAATTCACTCTCCCTCCGTCCAGATTCCTCTATCTGTCGCTTCGCTGGCTCTTCTGAGTCCGCGGGAGCGCGGCCAGCCCAGCGCAGGTGCGGCATCGCTGCAGTTTGATGAGGTACAGGTTGCAAAAAATGACAGAGCTGCCTGTTGCTCAGGAAAGGGGGGGGGGGGGGGGGGGGACTGACTGTCCTACGGACGTGTCAGCCGGTTAAGAAACCGACTGTCACATGAGCGAAACTGCACAGGTAAAGTGCAAGTGTGCAATTTTTGCCACCAGGGATTTAATAAAGGTTTGTATTATAAGTCCACATGATGTCCAGGGTTACCGCACAAAAGAGGGAAGAAACGCAACGTGAATGTGAGCTTGACTGCGACACCGGAGCCGCTGGAGATGAACTGGGGCCGAGAGCAAAAAGAATCAGCCCTGCCTTCAGCTCTGGAGGATGGATGTTTGACCTCCATCCCACACACACTGGGCCGTTTGGCAGCGGATCGCCACTTGTATTTATTATTTCATTTATTTCTTCTAAGCTTTTAATTTAAACTTTATTTCCTCCGCACGTCTGGGGCCTGGGCATTTGCTACATAGACGCGCATTCTCAGAAAAAGGAGGAGGAGGTGAGGAGGCGGGGGGAGGGGAAGGAGAGAAAGAGAGAGAGAGAAAAAAAAAGTGCAGCCTGTCTCTTGGGTGCCCTTTTTGCCATCCCATTTCCTATGCATCTGGTCTGTGTTTGTGCAGAGAGGGAGCGGGGGAGCGGAGGGGGGCCGGCCGTCTGGGGCCGATTAATAACCAGTGATTTATAGCAACTTTTATAGAATAATACAATAAAAATGTGTGCGTACGTGCGTCTGCGGTGCGTGTGTGTGCGCGCGCTTGGGGGACTCGCGTGCGCTCAGACGCGCACTGTACGCGTACTTTGCCTTAGTGAAAGTGCGCAGAATGCTTTTCTAATTCCGAGGAATCAAAAACAAATTATCAGGAAAAAACACAGACCGCGCTCGGGATAAATTGGGCACAGATGGAGGCAGGAAATAAAAGCGAGCGGAGGGGGAAGACATCGGGAGAGAGATGAAGGAGGAGGAGGAGGAGCTGAGGAGGAGGAGGAGCTGGGGAGGGTTAGCGAAGGGGGCACCAGAGAGAGTGACACGGCGAGGGCAGGACAATGCGAGGATGTGATGGAGGGAGAGAGGTGAGGCGGCGGGGGGAGAGATGGATGGAGAGAGGAGGAGAGGAGAGAGGGTGAGCGAGAGGACAGGGATGATGTGGAGGAAGAGAGTGGGAGGAGAGAGATCAGGGGAGTTCCCATGCCCTGCACAGAGGAAATGGGTTTAAGAGAGGGGGTTAGCGTGTGTGTGCGTACGTGTGTGCGTGTGTGAGTGGGCAATGAGATGAACAGACCCCCTCTCTGGCACGAAGCTGCATCCCTCCTGCCAACATCCCCCCCTCATCCACTCTCTCTCTCTCTCTCTCTCTCTCTCTCACACACACACACACACAGGCGCATGCGCACGCATGCACGTGCAGCACGTAGCTCAACCACCGAACGCTGGTAAAGTCTTCCGATCACACCCACCTACGTGGGTTCTAGGTTTTGCTCAGTTGGCCCGAGGCCGCGCCACAAACGGCGGTGGCAGTTGAGCTTGTCTCGTGTTGACTGTGCTTGGCGTCGGGCTACGTGACAGGGCGATGACAACAGCCTCGAAAACACACAAAAACAAAACCTCGCACGTGCCCCGGGTTCATCACCTCAACCCCTCTTTGTGGTTTTGGCGCATTCAAGTGCGGCTTTTGATCGATAACGTTGAAATTCAAAGGAAGTGATGCAGCGAAATGTTTTAGAGTCTGATCATTCTGAATAATTAAAAAAGAATTCGGAAATGTTTTTTTTTGTTTTTTGTTTTTAAATCTAGCCTATCTACTCAAGCTTGAATAAACAAAATAAAATAAAAAGCTTACTTTGATTTTCAATGGAGACAGGGTGAGCAATGTTCACTCCAGGCTGCCATGGAAAACCACAGAAGAGGACAAGGAAGAAGAAGCTACTTCAAGCTGTAAACAGCAGCCGCTGCTAAAGAGATTAGCTTGGATGCAGCGACAGTGAGTGGCATAAAAACGTCACAGAGGCTCTCACTTGTTTAAAAGACGTCAGTTCACTTTAATTTCCGCCGACTTTTTTAAGACTTCTATCAAACATCTCTGTGTTTAGCAGCTAGCTACGGAGCGGTGATCCAAGGCGGTAACAAATCTGATTGGTGGACAGATGGTTCTCTTTAAACGTACTGCTTCCCCTTCCTTAACTATTTTTTTTTTCCTGAGCTCTTTCTCAGCTGGATATGTGAAATAAACCCTCAGGATTGAGGAAACATCAGAGCCGTCGTACCTGGTTTGCAAACATTTTTTTCACTCTTTAACTTCACTGAGATCAATTCATTAGCATGATCGCTTCAAACCAACAACAGTGCAAAAAAGAAGTTGCCAAATAGTCTTCAAATTACACATTTATTGTGTGCATGTCGCAAAAAGGTTTGACCATTTTACTTTCAGCTCGGATCACGGCAGAAAAGCCCCTCCGGCTGCAGAACCTCGCTGCTCGAGGCGACGAATCGAGACGCTGCCTCGTCGATCAGTCGCCTTTTACGCAACGTCGCCGCCGTCCATCTGAGCCTCACCTTGAAGCCGCAGCTTGCGGTGTGGAATGAGCGGCTCTGCGAAACCCAACTACAAACTCAATTGCACGCGGTGCGCAATACACACACACACGCAAAAAAAAAAATCCATAAAAGGGTGCGCGAGTGTGTACGTGGGGGCGTGTGTGTGTTTACACACTGCTATAGATGGTGTCCCGGGTTGTCGTTTGAGCGCGCTGATGCGTGGCGTGCTGGGGCTCTGGGGGACGGCTGCTGCCTGCGCTGGACGGTGGGAGGTGGCAAGCAGCACTTCTCAATATGAACGACTTCCTGTGCTGTGCGCTGTGGGCCTGGACTGTGGTATCTGTCACCAGCCCTTCCCAGCTTCCCCCCCCCCGAACAACCCTCCCCACATGCTTCTCCCTCCCAGCATGCCTCACCAACCCCCCACCCCGACTCCATCCTTTTGCCCTCTTGCCCACTTCCTCCTCCTCCTCCTCCACCTCCCATGACTGGAGCCTGAATCACGCACAGTTTCACTCCGTTTACTGGTAAATCCCTCTCCCAAGGCCTCCCGGGTGCCCTCCCACCTTCCTCTGTTTTTGTTTTTTTCTTTTTCTCCTTTCCCTCAACGATCCCCTGGCACTGCCAAACACTCACACACACTCACGCTACTTCCTGTCAGTCCCTCTGATCCCCCTGTTGCCCCACTGGGCCTAATAATCCTGCCCGCCTCTGCTCTGACGGGGGTTTCTGGGGGGTTGGGAAGTGTCGGGGGAGGGGTGAGTGGGGGTCCGAAGCCAGGAATGATAGAGAGGTTGGTGGTTGTTGGCAGGGCGGCGGTAAACTGAGTGGACCTTCGCTGGAAACTCCATCAGCGAATGAATCACTTTCAGCTGCGCTTCACGGAGAGGTAAGAAAGCTGGCCGCGCTCCTTGAAACCCATATGTGTTTTGTCTTAACAAATAATCTTGATGAAGTCTTGATGTCTCTCTCTCTTTCTTATTTTTTTTCTTAAATCTCAGTGTAATTACTCGAGCCCCCCCAGAGTAGATGGCAACGTGACATCGCGCCAGGCCTGCTGAGTGTCGCGGTGCCACACGCGCTGGCGGGAGTTTGGTTCGCGGATACGGTGTGAAAAGTTCTCTTTAGTCGATTGGATTTGCGTCTAAGAAATGAGAGTTGCAAGTTGCTAACGAAGTTGGATCAAACATGTTTAACCTGTGTTTTAAAGTGGCATGCAGTGGTATGCATGAATTAATTTCACCTGGGTGATCTCAGGGTTTGCTTTCAACAAGAGGCTTGTTGAAAGCAAACCAAATCCAACTTTATGGGCAACAGTGGAGGTCATTTTTGCATTTATTGTAGCATTTCCCCACAATGGCTACTAAATTACCAGAAAAAAAAACAAGAAATAATTTCTAACCTAGTATAAGTAAGTGAAGGTTGCCGATGTAGCTTTAATAGCCAACGCGTATTTATAACAATATTTTTTATCATTCATCTCAAAATAAAGATCAAAGCCTTTTCACAGTGGGACTTTCTTGCACGTCGCCTTTGTGCACGTTTGATTATTATTTTTAGTTTGTGTTTGTGGTGAAGCCAAAGTCAAGTGCATGTGTTAGTGGTGCGAGTGCTTAGTGGTTCCAGTCAAGGCCTGAACTATATGGCTTTATGGCAGAATAAGGAACACTAAACAACCCAGACGTTGTTGAATCTTGGTTGACCTCGAAAAAAAAAATATAATAAATATTTATAAATATATGTATATTTTACCCTTCATGTGTAGCTGGTATTGTAAATAGCACAGAAACACAGCAGGTGTAGCTTTCATTTTTTTCTTTTTTGTTGGGGCGCAGGGGAGTGGAAAAGTTATCAGACATGATGAGAAGTGATGACGTGAAGCCAAAAGGGCTGGATTGTCACTGTCAAACAAACACATCACGAATTGCCTCGTATTTCCCATAAGGACAGCCAAGATGTCCATTTACGCAAATACTTTGCACTCACAATTCATGTTCATAATTCTCGAAATTGATTATCACATAACCGGAAAATCCACAGAGCAAGAGAAAGGAAACTGAGCGGCGGTTTTCGGAGAAAAATAAATAGAAGAAGCTTCAGATCGTGCTGTCGTTTGAACTTTGACCTTTACGAGCGACTTCTCGATCGTGTCACTTCGCTCGCGGTTTCCGCGAGACACCGGCAAGCGAGCGCTCATGGGAACGAGTTCAGTCAAGCGTCTCGGTGCGCGGTGGCCAACTGGTCTTACGGTTCAGCAATGAGGACATTTCGTCTTTCACTTGAAGAGTTTCCCACTGTGCCTTCGCTGGTCTCACTGTTACAGGCCGTTGGACGTCTCCCGTTTCTATCACAGGCCACATGATGGCAGTGGACCAGAAATTCACATCTGATCTAATGAGAGAGACAGAGAGAGAGAGAGAGAGAGAGAGAGAGAGAGACAGAGACAGAGACAGAGAGAGAGAGAGAGACAGAGACAGAGACAGAGAAAGATTCAGAATAAACTTCCTATTTTAAAACGTGTCTCGGTCGGTGTGAATGTGGACGCCTGTGCCTTCCCATGTCAGAGAGGCTGCCGCGGCGAAGTGGCAAAAAGGGACAGTACGTGAGCGAGCCAGGTTGCGTACGTGCCGGCCTGCCCTCGTGTGTATGTGAAAGTGTGCTCATATGACTTTTGGCCCCAGCGCGATTACAAAAATGTGCGTCTGCGTAACCGCACGGAACTGAGCGCGCCCGCCGCAAAGAGAGAAAATGAGAGCGAATTGGAGAACAAAAAGGGAGGCAGGCGTCAGAGGTGCAACAGAGTGGCGTCTGTAGAAATGTGGGTATGAACAGACACGTAAAAGGCACATGCTTAGAAATACACACACACGCAGGCGGGCGGGCGGGCGCACGCGCGCACACACACACACACACACACACACACACACACACACACACACACACACACACACACACACACACACACACACACACAGACAGAGCCACACACCCACAGGTTTCACTTCTGCCTTGTGTGGCAGCACTCTTGAAACACCAGTGCACAGAGATTATGGTTCACACACGGGTCATGGCACTTACACATGGAGACAGAAACACACACAAACACAAACACACTGAACATCCCATAATTTCTTTTTTTTGAGGTTGGCGTTTGTAAAATGCATAATGGCTTCAGCAATATTTTCTGACAACGATATCATGAAACTAAAACGACGAAAGTCCATTATTTACCTCTATCCCTTGCTCTGCTTTTCAAAAAAAAAAAAAAAAAATGCACGCTAAAACACAGATCCCTGGAAACGCGCCCGCTGTGATGTCACAAAGGGCACTGACACATCTCTCGGGCTAGCGTAAACACTCTCAGCCTCACAGACGCCTCGCTTGTGCTCCCCATCCATACTTGAGGTGTCACAAAGCACCAGTTTTAGCATGAAAACTTTAGCACCAGCTTTAGCAGTTGTAGCATGAAGCTAATGTTTGTTTGTTTTTTATTAGGAGTGCTGCAAACAAAGGGCTAAATATGCTAATCGCACAAAACTTCCCGAATGAATTAAAATCCGTGATGAAAGATAAAGTCGGATTTTACCAATCTGGGATATCACTGTTGCAACACCAAGACGTTACTGAGACCTGCTGTGCTGCATGTTTGTGAACCAAGGTAAAGTAAAAAGGCTAAGAGGAGCTGCAGGGCACAGGAGACAACACACACACACACACACACACACACACACACACACACACACACACACACACACAGATGCTCACAGATCTAAAGGGCCAATGCAGCACCTTTTTTTTTTTTTTTTGCCAGTGCTTGCATGTCGCACACCGAGATCAAATCTGTGTCAATCAGAGCTCGCCGAGCTCCGCGGGGTGCTCAGTAACCAACTGAGACTTGCCCGCAAATGAGTGCACTGCTGCAGGGGGGGGGGGGGGTGGAGCACATGACGCCGTCTCTGTGGTGACGATACACAGCTACACCGAGAAGGGGAACTCGACCCTGGGAATCGACGTCTTTTTCTTTTTGCCTCATTTGCATTGTCACACCAACCAAAACCATTTCTTAATCGACTCTGCGGCGCTTATCTGTGACTGTTTGACCTCCGGGGGCTGCGGCAGAGGGAGCTCAGCCACGGCTGCCGAGGATCTCGCGGCGGTGTCACGCCATTTATTTATTTTTTTTATTTTTTTTTTATTTTTTTCGCCGCGCGTGTGTGCGCTTCTGTTTGTGTTCGAGCACATGGGACAGTCTAAACGTGCGCGTCGGAGCGTGTGTCGGCGGCGGGGTTGGAGGGTTTGAGGAGGGGAGAGAGGTTGCGGGTGTGTTTGCAGGGTGGCCGAGTGTTTCTCATGGCCCCGGAGCCCTCGGCTGGACTCTGTTCCTGTCCTGTGATTGGCCAACTCTCAGACACTGTCTCGAGACCAGATAAAACACGGGGGGGGGGGGGAATGAAGCGCGCGCGCGCACACACACACACACACACACCAAACAGCGAGGGAACGATGCAATGGAGAGACGACGAAGGAGTGAGAAACAAAGAGAAGGTTTCTGAGAAGAGTGAGCCGTTGTGTTTAAACAAATCCGACGGCAAAGTGTCAAAGAGTCAATGTGTCAATCAGAGAGCAGGCTGCGAAAACACACCACCGGAGGCTTTTTCTGCCTCCTTTCAAGGAAAAGCCTGCCCTCTGCTGACGGCCGATGTAATTTTTCTACTTCTTCTTCTTCAACAAAAGCTTGAACGCGACACTTTCAGCCTGGTGCTCCAGCAGACACCAGACAGAGTCGATTCTCACGGCAGGACTCGTACACACACACACACACACACACACACACACACACACACACACACACACACACACACACACACACACACACACACACAGTGAGCCGTCCACAGGAAGAGGCGCAGCAGGTCTCTGACGTTTGAACACTTTTAGCTCACCTTTCTGAGAGAGCCGCTTGCTTATTTTAGGATGAAGTGGAACTGTGATTTCCCCTTAAAAAAAAAAAAAAACCCCAAACAAACAGCACACTGAAAACAACAGCCATGCAAAAACTGTGATGCCCCTTGACTCTCACAACACAAATTAGCATCCTCACCAAGTTCTCCAAATTGTAGAATCACTTGGCTGTTCGTGTGTGCGCTTAATCTCACACGCACACACACACACACACACACACATACACACACACACACACACACACACACACACACACACACACACACACTGAAATATTACATGCCTCCCATCCTATTCCATCAACTGCGTAGAAACGTGAAATAGGATAGTTAGCTTGAAAGACACACACAATAACGACCCACACGGAACATAACTAACATCTCCTCCTCAGTCCCAGACCGACACTTGGGTCCGGCCAGATCTTTTTGATCTCGACCTTTTTGTGGTCACAGCGCGCGTTAATTACGAGAGGCGAGCGCTGGATTGCAGCTCCACTGATCGTCTCAGAGATTTGCTTTTTTATCGGCGTTTTCTTTTCAGCCCAGCTGTGGGGTGCAACGCTCACATTACAACGGAGTTCATGTCAAAGTCCCCCTGAATAACTTTTTTCCTCCGGTCAGAAAACATTGCACCTCTGATAAATGTTTCAGCGATATTGATTCTGAAAGCATGGATTTATTTATTTATTTATTTTTCTTTTTTGGGGGGGAATTAGTGAACTAATAGCAAAAGCTGGAGGATAAAAAGGTCACTGAGGAATGACTTGGATTCTGTCTGGCGTAGTGGCAGAAGATTTGCACTGCAACTCAGTAACTCACGTGTAAATTATCGCTTCAAGTGATTCACAGCATCTTCAAATTATATCAGGCTCCAAAAACAACTTCCCAAAGTTTCACCACTGAAGAGATTTACTTTAAATAAGAAGACCTCACCGCTCAGACCTTCGCAAAAACACTTCCACTGATGGAAGTGTTGGTTCAACATAGACGCCATGAAGTAAACGAAAGCTTTCGGGTAAACAGAAGCAGAACATGGAAACAAACACATACTATTTTTACTATTTTATAAATATATTTTAATGGTGGTCTGTAAACCCAGAAGACATTTTATCACTCACAACCCAAATGCACATCACAACTTTTAACGCCAGATTAGAATGCTCCTCGCATTGTTCAGCCACTTTGTTAGCTGTCATGCTAACTCTCTGCGCAACAACATGTTTTTATCAAAAAGTGTCCGTTAGATGTCCATCATTGCTTCATTAGTGTTTGGACTATTAGACCGAGAGCCTGTATTAGAAGTATAGTACATTATTTATTTATAGTAGAAGTAGTTATATGGCATATTATTTGTAGAAGATAATGAGATTTGGGGCATGTCTGCACTCTAACCTCTAATCGGTTTTTATTAATGTGTTGTAATGTATTTAAACATGGACATTGTGGTTACGTACATTTTTGCAAAAACAAAACAAAACATAACAAGAACAAAACACATCCTGGAAAACTGGCTAAGCTCATAGCCACTTTGTCTCTGCACAGACTGCGGAAACCATTAGTTCACCCACACGTGCTTGTTCTTGCATTTCCCCATCTGCCACTTTGTCTGACGACATCATTGAAAGGGGCCATTAGACTCAACATCTTAGCTCAAACCCTATGAGTGTAACCTTTGTCCCGCTAAAAAGTATTATTGCTCACCCGATGACTAACACAAATCGGCTTGAGCGGGAGGACGAGAGCGGTAAAACTCGGCCGCCGCCGGTGCAGAGTTACTTGAGGACAGAGGAGTCAGCAGGTAGCCACGGGCACGGAGAGAAGCGGCCATTAGTCAGACATTAGTCAGAGCTAACGTTCCACCTTTAATATGCAGAGTTATTTAGAAAGACATTAGCGGCGGCGCGACCTCGAGCAGGCAGGATTAAAACAATAGTTTATACAGTAGTCTCCGTCGAGGTGCCCATAAATCACCCTCAGTATCAACACACCATAAGAGTGTTTCTATAGATTATACACACTCACTTGTGGGTGTGTATACAACCGCCCTCGAGCAGGTCTGGCACCTTAGTGTTAACACAAGTGGCAAGGTTGTTTACGCTGATCCCTCTGTTGAGGATAAGTGCTTCCCTGAGAGGTGGGATGCACACGCGGCACTTATGGGCACAAACACTCCCTCCCTCTCACTCCCACACACACACACGTGGACCAACCCGTATTATTTTGTTCTTTTTTTGTCTGTTCTTTTCCTTTGTCGGCAGTAGTCTGACATCAACCCTGTTGCCCTGATGAACTTGTGATAGTCACAGAGACTCAGGAAACCGCCGGTCCACATCTACCTCACTATGGAACCACTGTGTGCACTGGTGTAAGTTTAACTTGCCTCTCTACTTGCGTCATCCTGTACTGACACTTGCATTACTGTTGCACCTGCACTTTGCTATCGAGCACAATCTTCCTTTCTGGATTCTTATTCTTTGGATGTCTTTGATACTTCAACTACCTCAACTATTGGTACACTGTGAGCAAAGATGAACCCTATAAAAATACCAGTGGGGCAATAAAAATTGTTCAGATTCTGCCTGAAAATGTGTGATCAATCCAACAGCACCCTGAGCAGAGGATAACCGGTGATGAAGTTAGATGGGTGGATAGATGGTCTGAAATATCAACTACTGCTGGTTGACCATAACCTTTTTGTTAACTCCCACAGTTCAGAGTACAGTTGTTCCGAATTACAATGCAGCTGCATTACTGAGGTTAAAAAGTGGCAAATCTTTTGCACCCATCAAGTGTTTCTGGCTGGTCTCAGCGATATTTAACCAACAGTCTTTTTTGTTGTTTATGACGAAAGCAGGAAGCGGCTGCTGCAAGCTGCCTTTATAAACCACAAGAGGAAAAAGAAGAAAGGACTGCGAGCCCTCCTGCTGCTGCTATACTGAGGTTAAAGCTGCAGTAACAACTGCTTTATTAGTACTGAATATGAACTCTTTTTTTTTTTTTTGCAATGAATCAAAGACCAGATAATATCAAACGAAAGATCTGTTCAGTCCGCAAGTGTCGCCTCCTACACCAAGAGAAAGCCTCAAGCTGTTCCCACAGTGTTCAAGTGGCAGTGACATAAAACAAAATCCCACTGGTCTGCTGATTGACGTGACAGACAGATGGTTTGCCAAAGCACCTTCCTTGTTTGTTTTTGAAAAGCAGCCCCTTTCCAGATGCTTCCTACTGGGTCTTCACCACATGGATATGTGAGATGAAGCCGTCAGAGTCTGAAAACTTTGGGTGTGTTGGGCCAGTTATTATTATTATCGTTATTATTATTATTATTATCATCATCATCATCCTTAACCTCAGAACTGACTAAATCGTACCATCTTCGGACTGATCTTGATTGACGCCTCCATTAAGAACAGCATGGTTTCATGTGCGTCAATGGACTGCCCTCCCCTACATATGTTCTGATAGAATCAGATCTGTAGAACTATGAAAGCTCCGACTCTTGAGTTTGTTCATTCTACTGCCACCCATCTGCCCAAACACACGATTACGGACGTGATGAATAAACTGTAGGAAAAAAATCAATTGAATAAAAAAACTCTGGAAGGATCACTACTCTATTACAAAACATGTGTAATCCCTCCTCCGGGCGGGGCTAAATCTAACGCCTCATGCCTCCACATTGTGCTCTACAAGCCCAACGTCCCCCCTCACACTAATACGTGGCCAGGTGACACGTCACCTCTAAAGCAGACGACGGCCAACGTCAAATGGCGTCTTTCAAAAAAAGAAAGAAAAAAAAAGTTTTGCGGGTCCTTCCGAGTCCAGCCTGCTCACGCAGCGGGGCAAGGCTGGCTTCGCCTCCGTCTGCGTGTGAGAGTGTGTGCGTGCCGGTGCTGACGACAGACGGTAACCCTGGCAACAGCTGCCAAGGTGCAGCTTCCTTTTGCTACCGTGCCCACTGACATTCATCAGCCGCTCTCTACCTGTCTCCCCCCCGACCCCCACCCGCCTGCCTGCCAGTGAGTCACGGTGTTGTTCATCATCCGTCCGTGTGCAGGAACTCACGGCGAGCTCCTATGGCGCCGCCGACCGCTGTTTGTCCTTGCGAGCGTGAATATTTTTTTCCCTCCCTATGCGGATGGATTTATATTTGATTTTTTTTTTTTAATCCCTGTCGTTGTCACGTGTGACTCTTTCGGCTTTGAAGTCGACAAAAAAAAGCAAACACATTTCTTCGGTCGGCGACAGATATCGCTTCCCTTTCATGCGGTTTTCGCTCAGTTTGACATTTTGCTTTGAGGCCGGCGACATCACAGTGTACTCAAGCAGGGACTTCACGTCTTTCTGATGTGCTTAAATCCCACAAGAAACTGACGGACAACTAAATTAGGTCACGTTTTTTAAACTTCCATCACATCAGATCTTTTGCGTAACCTTAAAACAGCCTTTGATGGCCCACATACCTGATAACTATCAAGCCGAACCACGGTTACGAACGTGGCCGACAACAAAGAGCAATACAACAAATTTCTTCACAGTTGGATCCTCCCAACGCTAGAACTCAGGCCTGGTCCCTGAAGTGACTGTTCTGAAGTGGCCGTCTCACAGACTCTAGCTCTCACAATGATCAACGCATCGCAGGAAAATATAAAAGACGACATCATCAGCTGGCTGTCCTGGCTTGCGTCAACAACCAGAGCCTGAGAAGTTACAGACGCTGAAGAAAGGCGAGTGGTGTGAAGTGATGCAGCTCTCCGAGAGCTCCGGCTCCTTCGCGCAGTCCAAAGACAATCGGTGTGAGGCTTTCAGTCCGTAGGTCTGTAAGTGTGAGTGTGGATGGTTGTTTGTTGGTTTGCTTTCTTGTTTTTTGTTTTTTTACATGTTTCCACAATAAACAGGTGACTTTTCTCGAGTCGAACTCCGTCTAAAAGCTGGGACAGACCAGAGAAGCAGGAGAAGCAGTGGTAGAAAACGGATGGATGGATGTTGGTGAACTTTTAGGATTTTTTTTTTCAGTTTTCACAGTTAGAAAACTGTTGTTTTGACCTCAAAATGGAGCTATATAAATGAGATACGTCGTGGGGAATCTTGCAACGCTCCAGTCTGCACTGTTCAGAGTCTGTTTAAGCTAATATAGTTATAAAAGTGCATTACATGTGGTTCCTATAGTTTCCCAGACCAGGCTGAGGATCAGGCCGCTGATCCCTGATGCCTAAAGCCAAATGGGCCCCACAACCTGACTGATGTGTCTATTTTGGGGCCACCTCAAATCCACAGTTCACAATTTTTTTGCACTAGTCTGCCTTCACGATTTTATTTGTTCTCTCTGTCAATCATTTCCTCTAGAGTACAGCCGTCTCTGTGATAGATTTGTACAGGGGGATTGTTATATCCTCCATATTGAGCCAGCTCCTGTGATCCGGCGGCTTGCAGTGTTCAACGTGCATGAAATAAAAAAAAAAAAAAGAAAAAAGATAAGGTCTGCCTTCAAGGCCTACATCCCCAGTAAGGAGAGACTCATTCATGGCCAAGACCAGCTGGCCTGGCGTGCACGCATCTCTCTCTGACTCCGTCTGATCCGGCTCCAGATTCTGACAGCAGATCATAATCACATCCATTCAAGATTCAAGTCGGTGCGTCTGGAGCGTTTGGAGTGAATGAAAAGCATCACAGCAGAAGCCCGTGTCTTTCCTGTTCCACTGATGTCCGGTGAAGCACTGTTTGCGTTTTATTAGCGGGGCCAGGCGCTTACAAATGCTCTGAAAGCTGAGATCAGCGAGCGTGTGGCCCGCGTTACCGCCGAGCGCCGGAGGGAAACGGCGGCGAGGCAGCAGCAGGCCTTCCCATGCAGAGCTGACCCTCTCTGTGTGCAGACTGTGTAAGCTCCGCCTCCCCAGCAAAGGTTGTGTCAGAGTTTAACCTCCACTTACCAAAAAAACAGCGAGAGAAAATAAGAACGTAGCATGGAAAAAACACAAAAACAACGTTTTGCCCTCTGATTCTCGAACGCTTGCAAGAACTGGTGCTACTGAAGCGTACGCAACGAAAAAAGGGGAATCAAAAAGAACTAAAACTACACAGCAAACCGCTGACATCACGACTCCTCCACCACTAGCTGTGGAGGACTCTTAGGACAAACTATACACCTTAATAACTGCAGTACACTGTGCATGTTATTGTGCCCAGTCAGGTGTCAGTGCCCGCGTGTGCCCGCCAAAAATCAAAGGTGAAGTACCCGGAAACAGGCCCTCTGTCACCAACATTTCCAGGAACTTAAGGCTCCCGTCACTTATTCACCTGGTTGAAAGAATTCTGGGAAAATTACCTAAACGAGGCCGATGACGGTCGGCGGAAGGACCCGCTGCGACTGCTGTGGTCCTTCAGCTTCTTCAAACCTTGCTTAAGTTTCTTCAGCTTTTGGTGTATTTGCTTTGGCACGTGGCCAGTGTTTAGTTCCACCAGCGCGGGGATCTGTTCTTCCACAGAGACCTTCGTTTTGTTTCCGACTCGAAGCCTCCCCTGATTTTCTTTGTCGGCAAAATCCCGGACCTTGTCACTCAACCACTTCTCCTCACTTCTCTTCTGCTCCATGTTCTCTATAAAAGGTAAAACACAACTAAAGAAGAAGTTTGTGGCAATTGATTTAACAAGTTTTTCAGCGCACACTGGCTTTAACTGATGCAAGCAAGCTCCACCAATCAACCACTATCCCGCTACTTGGTACTTTCTCTGAGCGTTTTTTGGGGTTGAGGGGAAATTTAATCCGGTAATTTCGGTGGAAACGTGCTGAGGTTTCGTATGAAATCCCATGTAATCAAAAAAAGTTCCTGTGGTGGAAAAGGGGGCTAATGTGCTCTCGTCATGTCAGGGGAGTTCACTGACAGGCTAGGGACACATGACTGTTAAAATAAAGATACAAAACACAACATCGGTGAGGTGAAATTTGCATAATGTGGGAGATTTAACAGTCCTGCTAGATGCTTTTGTGGCAGGAAACGTTCACCTCTACAAAGTTGAACAACTTTCCAACACCAGAAGTGCCTTTGCACTTTGCGTGGGAGAGAGGAGGAGGCCGCCTTGTGGGCAGAGTGTAATTTATATTCTGCTCCACAGATGATGTGTTAAACGACCACGCAATGCCAAAATTATTATTGTAATGCGCTGCGCAATTTATTATGTCACTCGACCGGAAAAAAGTAGAAGGCACTTTGTGTAATGGCACAGGTTCCTTTGTTTTCTGTGATTTTTTTTTTTTTTTTTTTTTAGCAAAAGGGGTTGAAACAATTTGCACAAACACAACACGCTCCATGTCTCATTATCCCAAACAGCGCAGGGCGCGTTCCTCAACGTCTGGCACATATTCCATTGTTTTACAGAAGTTTAATTCCCCACAAAAAACAATGCAAATCAATCAGTCTGGTTTCTTTTAATGGCCGTCATTTGCAAAGCGAAGACGCAAAACACGGCAGAAGACGAGCACCGGACCGCGGCGCTGCTGCCACAAGACCCAGAAGGTTTTCTCAGCTGCGTCCCCACAGTAAACAAAGCGCATAATAGAGAGACAGCAGGCACGAGGAGAAGCTACTGCTGCTGATTTTAGATAAGGTCGTTTGGCCCGTAAGTGCAGGTTCATCCATCTTGCTGGAGAGTAAATGCTGACATTTATGGCAGGAAGAAAAGCCTTCCAAGGGTTTGAGGGCATGGCAGACGCACAGAGACGGAGGCTCGGAGCCGAGGTCGGGACGGGCGGCGCTGGCGCTGGAGTTGGGGGGGACCTCTGGGAATTTCCGGTAGCTCCAGGTTCGACACACAAGCTGCTCAAACGTACTTGCTTTGAGTGTGCCCTCGTCGCTTTTCATAGGAGTGAATCGCAGCCACAGGCACGAGGCATGGATTCAATTCATCTGTTTCTCTCTCTCTCACACACACACTCACTGAGGCATATCGCTATCTCCAGCTGTGTGTATGTGATGGGTACAGTCTCCATTTAGAAAAAAAAAAGCTGAGAGGGAGACCTGTCAGCCGTGAATTACACTTGCGGTTCAGCCTCTTGCGGACTGTAATAATGCATAAAACATCCAAGAACCGCGGAATTATTTTTGCTTTTAATTATTTCTTGGCACAAGGAAGCACGTGTGTGCGGCTGTGTGTGTGTGAAAGTATGAGCGCAGGGCCCGCAGAGTGCACTGACAGGGTACTTCCACCCTCGCTCGTGCGTCGCAACGCAACCAAACCACAGGGACGCTTCTGCTACGTCTGAAGTAACAAAAGGTCAGATCTGATCCTCAAACTGCTTTCAGTTGTGCTCCACTTCTGCGTGACTGAGGCGCTTATCTTCAAGTTGGGGCTCAACCTTCTCTTGTTCTTGGGTGGGATTTTTTTTATTTTTTTTATTCCCGTTCATTTATCAACAACGTTGCATATCTTTGGCACGCTTTGAACGTGTGATTTAGCGAAAAATAAACGATAGAAGAAAAACTCAGGTGAAGTTGCACCTCGCAAAAGCAATTCGCTTGAAATATTAGAACGAAAAATTATAATTTAGCGAGAGGATAAATGGATCCCTTCTGTCCGCTAATGTTGACTTTGTGAAAAGCAAGCAACATAATTCAGAGAAGGAACATTTTCAGAGCAAGAGATGATGAATCAAGAAGTATCTTCAGGATACAACCCTGATTGTAACTCTAATGACTGCGTGCAATCCGGCCTTTCAGTTTTAACTGCTCTGTAGTTTGTTTTATTTATACGGAGGGAAAAAAAATATTAAAATTCAGCTCTACCTGCTCCCGTCCAAACGTTTCAAATATTTATGACCGAGGGAAGGCTGAAGTGTTTCTGCGCAGCTTGGGGGCAATGCTGCAGTATTTTCAAGCCAAAGCGCCGTGCGAAGGCTGCAATGACGGGGACGGAATGCAGCACGCATAGCAGTAAATGTGAGTGCAGGATGATGATTGTGTGTTTGATGTAACAGGAGCAACATGCATATCAACTATATCCCAATGATCAACAACTGAGCCTGTTTTCTGCAGCTTCTAGCAAGTAAAGATCTATTTCTGTGAAAGAAAAAAACACATTTTGATTTTTACATTTTTTCCCTTTTTTTGTGTGTGTGTGTGTCCTTCCTTTCTGCAACATCTCCCAAAAATGTGATAAAAAATACAAGAACAAATTTGATGCAGCCGAAAGGCAGGGGTGGGCAAACTTTTTGACTGGTGGAGCCACAATGGGTTGTAAAATGTGCTAGAGGGGCCGGAGCAGCAGCTGATGGATGGAGAGTTTCAGTGTCTTTGAAGCCCCACGGTATTTAGCTCTTTATTGAAATGACTCTGAAAACACTGAAAAAATTGATTAAAAACAGTTGTTTTATGACTTACTATTAATGCAATTTCTTCAAGTTCGGCAGCCCATATTAAAAAAAACTTAACGGGCCAAATATGGCCCCCGGGCCGTAGTTTTCCCACCCCTGGCCTAAGGGAACTCTAACACACAGGCATACAGTACTTTAACTTGCTAACTAAGAGCCTTGCAAAAAAAACAGCTTGCAAAACTACCCCAATTCTGCTCGTTTCAGGTGAAGTGAAACTATTCCCATAGACGAGACCTCGCTGGCCAAGAGCTGCGAGGTCCTGAACCCTCGGTCAGCTGAGTTCCTGCAGTGTGTGTGGGACTTCAAAAAAAAAAAAAAAAAAAAGCAGCAGTAAGAGAGAGAAACTCCTGACGCTGGCCGCCTGTGTGGCTTCCCCATCGGTCGCTGCTTCCCCGTCTGCAGGGGAAGCAGGACAGTGCCAGGGTGCAGTGTTTTATGAGCTGGTCTCGACCAAGCTCACCGCATTCCCACAAGCGTCGCACTGGAGGACGTGACTCTGGCCATGCAGCTGCTGCCGCCAGACCGCAGGGAGCGTGCGCACAACAGTCATGAGACACACATGCACGTATATATGTGCACATGCAACCCTCAAAAGGAAAGGTCGACTCGCAAGACTTTCCGCGGAAAGTGACCTGAATTCAAACGCAGCTCGGTCACGACTCGAGTCCGTAAATAGCGACGTTTTATTTTTAACGTTCAATCAACACTGTTTTTTTTTGTTGTTTTTTTTTAAATGAGCTCACTTGAGTGGTGATGCAATGGCTTACTCATTTATTTATTTTTTGCATTAATACCTGCACAATTTCCTTTCACCGTACGACCTAATAACACAGTGACACCTTAGCTGGCGTTCATGTTCATGCACCATCTGGGTTAAACTGTGCTGTAGGGCTGGCGACATCTCAACCGTCATGTACCGACCGTGTGACTCGTATGCGTCTGCTGCGAAAAACGTTCCGTCGACTATCTAAATATAAAACAGTCCTGAAATATAAAGAACGGAGGTCGGCGGAGGCAAACAGAGCAGACGGAGGAGTCACGGAAGTCAGTAGCTGCAAACTGCTACGACGTGAACCGAGTTCGGAAAACAGCACCGGGGGAGTTGACAGCAGGGGCGACGCTCACACGTAAAGAGACACACACGGGGGGTTTCAATGCACCAGGTGGCCGAGGCTGATTAGACAGACACAGGTGCAACACGTGAGGGCGGAGGACAAGCGCAGGGAGCTCAACAGGTGCTCGTCAGCAGGAGAAGCCAGAGATACTGAGAATCAGGAGGGGGAAACAAGGAAAAGGGATGTTGAAATTAGTCAAAGAAATTCCAACACACATGCTGACGGGACACAAGACATCACCCCTGCCTGTTCGTGCAACTATTTAATGACTTTAGCCGGCAATTTTCAGACACGCGATCTCTGTGTGCTTGAATTGGACCATCTCAAAGTCTCAGTCCAACTCATTGACTACGGTGAAGCTCACAACACTAATAAAATAGAGTGACTTCATTTGTGTGTTTTCTATTGTTTAACTTTAAATTACTGTGCGCCATGTCAGATATATGACATGTCACTGGTGGGTTTTAAAGAAGATCGCTACGGTTCTTGATGAGCGGTTAATACATTTCGAATGGCCACAAATTAGACCGCAATGAGCAATATACCTCGGCTTAAAGGTCCCACACAATTTATTTACATCTTTACATCTTTATTTTTTATTGCTCCAACGGAGCAGCATTGCGCAATTAATCATCCAGAAAAAAAAAAAAAAAAAAATCATAGCTCCTGAAAACAGCGTATTTAGTCCTCTGTACTTCTGCTTCCTGCTAAAACTGATGCATTGCTGGAACTTCCAAGTGTTTGGAAGGAGACATAAAAAAAGGGGGACAACAAGGTGACCTCAGAGGCCATAGATCTGCTGGCTGGATTTGTTGTGTGAGGCGCACGCATTTCTAAACGGGCCTCAGTAGTTTCCCTGAACTCTCGCCACGACCGGCAAAGAGGCAGCGATGCAACGTCTGGATATGATTCACTGCACCAACCAGGTGGTGTTGCTGTTGTTTGCGCGGTTGCCATAGCTTCCAGCTTTTTTGACTACAAAAACCACTTGAATGCTTCTTCCTCTTTCGCCAAACAGAGAGAACGAGAGCGAGAGAGAGAAAGAGAGAGAGGGGAAGGGGGGACTGAGAGAGAGAGAGAGAGAGGGGGAGTGAGAGAGAAAGAGAGAGGGGGGGGGGAGAGAGAGAGAGAGAGAGAAAGAGAGAGAGAGAGGGGGAGAGAGAGTGAGAGAGAGAGAGAGAGCGTACCGGTCCCGCAGTGCTCGGACAGGCAGAACATGATTCACACTGAGGGCTTTTTATGATGAATGTCCGAGCCGCCACCACACGGGGCTGAAAGGTGAGCGACCGACTTGACGGCCTGGCGAGCGAGAGCGGATGAAATACGAAAGCGGGAGCATCTTTGAAAACGCTGAGTAATTGACAGGAAGGGAAGTGGTGACGTTCAACTTCAATCACATGTTTGGAGGAAATCACTGTGGGGCCAGAAACAAAGCGGCGTTTGACTCAAGTCGCCCGCAAGGTTCCGTTTCTTTCTGGGTTCCAGGCGGCTTTGATTCCGCCACTGCCTATTTGAATGCCGAACTTGAATCTTTAGACTGTTTTCCAGTTACTTGAGCCACTCAGCGATGATATGAAGGACCTCTCAGGTCATCAGAGTCAGCACAACAACGGTCCACCCGTGATGGTTACAATTTACAAGTTGGACAGCTGGTGGCAGCAAAACGCCACCGAGCGCCAGAAGTCAGGGAAAAAGGCAGAAGGAACTGGATGCAAAAAGTGACAATTGTTACTCATTAAAAAAAAAAAATTGATCGTGCTTTCAAAATAAAACTCGTCTTACTCCTGACTTTCCTCTCCACTTGCACAATCTGAGCTCCAGGCCTCCACTCTGAGACCTGGCATTAAGCAAACATCAGGCCCCAGCGAAGGAACCGTCGCCACCCAGAAATTGCGAACGCAAGTCACCACCCTCCCCTCCCCCACCACCACATCCTGACTCAGACCGCCAAGCGCAAACCGACTTCTGAGAGGGGAAGGCATCCAGCGGCTTTCAAGTGTGCGCTGGCACCTCCTGCGTGAGGTTGACCAGAGATAGATTCCACACCCAGGGTGTGCGCTGGCGCCCGCCACGCTCAGCCAGATCGTAACATTAAATCTTCTTACATCACAATCGTATCTGCCGCTCTTCCCCCGGCGACAGTCGGAGGCCGCAAATCACAACCTGCGAGGCTCCGCTACCGGAATGCGCGGAGAAATTGAAGCCCGAGTTTTGACACGAAGTCAGGAAAATAATACGAGGGGCGGCGTCCGAAGTGGCCCTGAAGCCCGGCTGACACAATCGCACGCTGCGGTGGCGTACACCTGCAGCGTGACGCAATAAAAATCAGGCTCCAGACGACCGTGGGCTGCAGGTGCTCCGGGTGCAGACGTTCTGAAAGGATGCGGCCTGAACAACATGGCGCGGTTTCTTCACTGCTCAGTCGAGCCTTCAGACAGTCTGACTTAAAAAAAAAAAAAAAAAGAAAACAGCTGGAAAACTTTAAAGTTGACAGCCTCCACCTACTGCCTTTCTAGAATAAGAAAAGCAAACATCCAAAGACTCCTGAAGACAAGGCTGCTCGTTGTCATAACAGTCTAATTGTGGGAAAGTAACTCCACTCACACAGTTACATGTTTGTGTGTTTTAGGCACCGGTGATTTTTGATGTCATTTGTGAGAACATCTGACGGTTGATGGTTCATGTCAGCAATGAGATAAGCTGTCAACAAGTTTGCGATGCCCACTTTGTTCTTTCAGCGGCAGCAGAGAGCAGCTCAAGTGGCGCCTCGTGCAGATGGATCGTGTGCAGGAGTAGATTTTTTTTTTTAAGATCGACACTGACATCTACTGGTGGACCGAGGAATAAACAAACAAGAAAACAGTTTACAGTAAATACAAGTTTCTCATAGGATAGAATAGAATAGAATAGAATAGATTTATTTAGCCCACATTGGAGAAATTTGGATAATTGCAGCAATTATTGTAACTATCGTGACTATTCAGTTTAGTTTAATTATATTTATGGTAAATGGTAAATAGACTGTGCTGATATAGCATTTTCCAGCACCTTCACGGTACCCCAAAGAGCTTTACAATGGCCTCTCATTCACTAACACACTCGCACACCAATTTATTTTAAAAAAACACACAGGTTTTGTGGGCAAGGAAATAACTCAACCTGCTGCGATGAGAAGACGACTGAGGAGCCTTTACAGCACATATGAAATGTACAATATGTAGATTGAGGGTATATTTAAAGGCCATGTGTGACTTTTCAAGATTGGGGCGAGATGGAAAAGAGAGTGCACGTGTGTGCTTTCGGTTGGATTATGTCACTAAAAACAAATGACTGTGTTTTCACTTGGTGCATAAGTTCTGAAAGGACCACCAGGTTTGGACAGTGGCCCAAAACTTGGATGTGTTTTGGGGGTTTTAATGTGAGATCGTGTGGGACATTCGAAAACAAGCATACACCAGCATTGTCTGCAATATGCTTTCTGGTCATTAGATGCCACTAGACCTTCCGCACTGGGCCTTTTAAAAACACAGCATGAGAATAAGCGTATTTAAAGGGCACACGATTTAAAAGGATCTAAATGTCTTTTGGGGCAAATGAAGAACAATCTGAGGATGTGAAAACAGGCCAAGCAGACTGAATATTTTCAGCATCCAACTCTGTTCCGCTGGCAGGATTACTCTTATATATTCCGCTAACGAAGGTGTGAATCATCTCCGCGAGAGAGCTTTTGAAGCCAGGATGATGTCTGAGAAAGCGAAAAAGCACTTGGCGTCTGCCATCCCTGCATCCGTCTGTAGGAACAAACACGTGTTGCGCGCGTGTCTGCGACGGCATATGCTATTTTTAAGGGCGTGACGCTTAAAGACGCCCCTTTTATTTTTATTTTTAAGAAGAAAAAAAAAATCCCTAAAATATTCTCACATTTGGCCACTTATGTAAAACACGGAGGTGGACCGGAGCGGCAGATCTCCAGCTGCATCTTACAATGCTGGCACCTCTCTGTGTTTCTTCTGTCAAGGTTAGCCGGGAGAGATAATACAAAGATGTGCGAGCTTGTGCGCGTGGGGCTGTTGAGGGGGGGCAGAGGGGTGGGGTGGCATTGAGTCATCTCGATGAGTCATGTGCAGTATGTGTGTGGACGGGCTCGGGGAAGGATGGATGTGGAGATGAGGAGCGGGGTGCGAAGGAGCGGCTCCGCTGCCGGACCTTAAAGGGGAGCGGACGTGCTACGCAGTCGTCTGACGTGTCATTGGGGTGTGTGGGGGGGGTGTGTGGGGTGGGGGACAAATTAATCTGCCCCCCCCCTTTCCCCTTAACAAGAATCTGTTGCCAGTTGCCTCTCGTACATCTTAATGTGCTCCTCAAAGACGGGACGAGAAAACACATTTCAACGGTTTTGTGAGCGTGAGCCTGCAATGGGTGTTTAGAACCACCACCGAGGGGGAGGGAGAGGGGGCCTGAATATGTATATAGGGTGTTGCGAAGGGGAAGAACAGGAAGGAGGGGGGGTGGGGGGTGGAAGGGGGTGACGAGTTTGGGACTGCCGCAAAGTTTGGCAGAGATAAAGGCAGGGAGATGAGATAAAAATGACGCGTTTGCCTAATCCGGGGAAGTTAAAAATGAATGAATAAATAAATAGATAAATTGAATGCCAGCACATATTCATGAGTCATTTCATTGACATTCTGGAATTCTTTCCAAGCCCATTCTTTTTCTTTTTTTTCATTCCCATGTTCACATCAAAGAATGACGTATTTCCCCGGTGCCACTGTTCTTACTTCAGTTTCCGTCACATCTTCATAACCTTCATCGTCCATTGCAAGCGGCTCCAAGCGACCAGTGAGCTGAATGGAAACAGAGTCTCTCGTGAACAAATTTGGCTTGAGGGGATACGACGGGGGGGGGGGGGGGGGTTGCAAGGCCTGGAGTGCTGGAGTGGATGTTGCCAAATCAAGTCAAAAATCAAACAAGATATTTTGAAAAAACGACAAGACGGTGGGGATTCTGGGTTTCAACGGCGCACCGTAGCAGCGGCTGCTGCTGCTGCTGCTGACACGCCTCCAGGCCCGCGCACTTCTAACCAGCTGCAAATTGAAACCCGGCGTTGAATCACCATCAGGGTTGTGCCACATAAACCCGTGGCGACTGTAGCAGGCAGAGCGAGGGGACGGAGATGAGGAGTGGAGAAGACAGAGTGATGGAGTGGGAAGAAAATAGGAGGGGAAAGAGATGGGGGTCGGGGGTGGAGGGCAGGAGGGAGGGCGGTCAAGCAGAATACTGATTTGTAGCGTGTGTGTGTGTGTGTGTGTGTGTGTGTGTGTGTGTGTGTGAGAGAGTGTGTGTTCAGGTTCATTCTCCCTCCAGAAACCCATTAAGGAAACAGCGAAGGAGAATAAGAAATAGCAGTAAAATAAAACAAGATAACATCTTTGTGACATTATTGCTTGTCAGGTGGTAAAAAAAAAAAAAAAACACTCACAAGCTAACACTGAAACTGACAGAGGAGCTGCGTGTACACACTCTCCCCGGACCACGGAGTGCCGTCCGCTACATGCATCCGGGGCCCCTCCCTTCCTATGCCTGTGACACACGCTATACGCCTGCACTGAGTAGATATTTCAACCCCCCCCCCCGCCTCTCTGGGGAAGGACGTTAAGGCATGAGGAGGGGGTTCTATATAGGCAGCCGCGCGTGCACTGTAAGAAAAGAGGCGCGAAGCAGAGAGTTGTAAAAATGCAGCCCAAGGGGTAAGAAAAAAAAAAGAAGCAGGGGTGGTGGTGGTGGTGGTGGTGTTAGCGTAAGAACAAGCAGCGCGCTGAGATTTTCCCTCCCAGTGACGTGGAACTTTTTTTCTCCCCCCCGCCCCCCCTTCATGCTTAATTCATGACGCCTCGGTGAGGAGCGTCGTCGTCGACGGGTTCTGATATTTGTGCGAGCGAGACGACTGTCCGCCGCTACCTTTGATTCCGCATGACTTATTAATGCTCTCCGCTCATTAGTTTGTATAACTCATCGCATCTCCGGGTCTCTGGAGTGCGCGCGTGCGGGACGACTCCCTGGACCTTCAGCGCTGAACGGCTGCGGGAGGGGAGATGGTGAAGGTGGAGGGAGGGAGGACTTATGGAAAAACGTGAAGCTGAATTATTGAAGGCCATTAAAACCAGTGGGAGGAGCTGTCATCGCATTCGCTGCGGGAGATTATTATCTCTTAAAGTCAATTTTTTTTTGTTGTTGTTCTCTCTTTGAATTGCAACAAAACTAAACAAAAACTAGCTTTCCATTGTGGACCACAGTCGAATGCTGGGCAGATTCATGTGTTGTAGTCACGACACAGCCGGTGAGACTCTTGTCCTTCTCTGCTTAGATATTTACCTCCTCTTTGCCGCTCTCCTGCTGACAATAAACAGGTGAATCATCACGGTCACTCCCTCCCCGTTCCGCTCGACACGATTCTCTGATTTGTCGCCTCTCCTCACTTTCTTCTGGAGCGTCAGCCAATCAAATGGCAGCAGCCACGAGTGGGTGCTCTGTGAGATAAATAAATAAATAAATAAATAAAAATCAGGAGGTAAAACAAAGATTGTAATATGATGTCAAAGCATTATAATTAGTAATTGTTATGTAATCAGAGAGGGTCCTTTTTTAACGGTGGTTTTCATACATGTTCAGTGCGATGGAGGTTTGGTGCTGTACTTGGGTTCAGATACTTCTGTGTCTCTAATCCATATTTTGTGCACGTTTGGCAAATACTCCTCAAGTATGAATCGATGAAGACAATTAATATTAAAAATGAAATCAAAATTCTGACCTCTTATTTCAGGGTTTGTGGCCAGGGGTGATTGTTGTTGTATGGTTTTCATCATTAAAATCCTCATGTTTTCTTAACCTGAAGTTTTGATGACAAAAACAAAACTCGAAGCACAAAAACCTGTTGATGTCACATCACTCTGTTGAGCGAGGACTTACACAATCTCGCGTGGTGGCCGTTCTTGACTGCTCCATCATATCCATTTTCAAGTTCCATCTTGAAAAGTGGATTGTGGCCAGACCAATCATCATCTGTTTAGGAATAAAAATATGTGGCGTTTGTAAAAAATAAATTAATAAATTAAAAAAGAAGAAGAAAGAAAGACAGATGTTACCAATGAGAAGCAATGAAAAGCTTAAAACAGAAAGCTTTAATTTAGCCAAAATCTGACTTTTCCCATTCAAATGTGATGGTAAATAATTCAGTGAGATTTCATCTATAAAACTGAGCAAATTGTATGTCACGAGGCTCTGAGTTTAGGCACCATGCAATTCCGACTGCCAATTATTAACCAGCATTTACGACTGCAGTGGTATGACGCACATTAGGAGACACTAGGCGCGGAACTGCTTAGTGTAAAAGGTGGTACTAACTTGATGTTTGTGATTCAATGTTTCTGCAATGAATCATTTGCGCACACATACCAATTAAGGGTTTGAACATGCAGATTTTGCACTGTATATGCGATAAGGAATATTCATGAAGTATTTCAAATAGTGTGTAAAAACAATCTGCACAGCCAGGTCCACACTCTGAAAAAAAATCCAGTTTTGTCAAAACCCAAATGCAGTCCGGCCAGTGATGATAAAAATGACTGAGTCACTAAGTTTCTGTAAATTGTGTAACATTTAGAGGGATCTATCAGAGAAAATGTGGAAAATATAGTTGTAGCTGTGTAATAAAATGGTAAATGGACTGCACTTATATAGCGCTTACCCCAAATTGCTTTACAATGGCCTCTCAATCACCAATTTAGGGTTAAGTGTCTTGACCAAGGACACAATCACAGACTGGGATAGAGCGGGATTTGAACCTCCAACCTTTCGGTCATTGGACAACCTGCTAACTAACAAGACTATAGAAATGACTAGAGAACAAGAATATGAGAACAAAGCTGGTATTTCACGTTGAAATACCAGATTTTACCTCTAGATGGCACAGAAACTTACACATAACACCTTTAATGTCAGCACTGTATGAAAACCAATCGTTGCATATACCCTATATCTCTGTATCGCCTGAGCATTTCACAAAATGTGGGCAGAGAGAGAAGAGATTTGTACATGGAGCTTGAGCTAATCAACAGCTCAACTAAAGAGAAAATCAATCAATTTGATTTGCTATTAGCTCTTCACAGCTTCTCACATATATTAGAATCTTAAAGTGGCACTGCATTGATTTTGTACAGATCAGTTTGGCCCTTAAGGAGCCAGACACTTGGCTTGTCGGCACCCCTGCGGCTCAATAAGCGGGAAAGTGTATGACACAGGTCGATGGACATGACTCGGTCTCGAGGAGGCTATGAAATTATTTCTAATTGGCGTTTTCTAGTCCTAAAACTACAGAAGTGCCCTTTACAGTGAATCTTGTGCAGCTATTCCACGGTGCTTCCCAGATTACAAAGGAAAGGCAAAGATCCGTTTGATCCGTGTTGGTACGAATCCCTAATGAGAGGAGGAGAGCGCGCGCATTTCTTATCAGGACGAGGACAATAAATAATTTAGCAGCAGCAAAAAAAAAACAAAAAACCTCGGACGTCAGCGTGAACATATATATATACATATATATATATATATATATATATATATATATATATATATATATATATATATATATATATATATATACATATATGTGTATATATATGTATATATATATACACATATATATATATATGTGTGTATATATATGTGTACATATTGCAGCGAATGGGGGGAAAGTGACTAATACTCAAGTTAACTTGTCTACCTCCATGTTCCTGGTTCCGGTGCCGCTCTGCCTTACTGGGCCCGGACACCTCTGGCGCAATCTCACGTTTGATCGTGCGCGCTCTCAGGTGTGCAAAATTAAAAGCCGGGCACAGACACCAAACACGATTCCCTCCACTCCCCCTGCTCCCCCTCTCTCCCCTACCCCTCCCACCCTCTTCCTCCTTCCCCTCGCGGAACCCTGAGCGTCCTCATGTTGACTAAATTTCCTCGATGACGTAAGAGCACACGTACATCGACCATGTAGGTGATGCTTGTGAATGAATGAGTGTCCCCTCCCATCTCCATTGCTAGTACTACGGGATGTCTATAAGAGCAGATCGCCGGGACAGCCCGCCGAATTGTATGAGACGCCGAGGCGCGAGAGCAGGTAAAGCGATAAATATAACAATGATAAATGATAGTAATGATGATGGCAGTTTTTTTTTTATACAAACTCGAGGCGCCTTCACGGGGCAATTACGCGCCAAGTAAGATGGTGTCGGTTAGATATTAATTTGATTTGCTGTCTCTAAGTTTGTCAGAGGAAGGACAATATGATAAAACTGTTATTCGCATAGTTAAAAAAATAAAATAAAAAATCACGTCGTAAACTGAAGACATCTTTCCTGGAACACCGCTGGCCGTGAGGTAAGTTCCTTTTTTATTTGTTGTTGTTTTTTTTTATTTAAATGAAACAAATATTTCCTCCACTATGTTTTCTACAGTATAATGCGAGTCATTTTTTAGTGCAGCGGCAAATTCTAACGGGCTTCGTCAAATCAGCGTATGTATCCCGCTTCGAAATTTTTCCCCCTGCGTGTCGTTTCGACGGTGTACGGTAGATCACAGAGGCTTGAAGTTGCTGCAGTGTGAGTCACTTTGGCGCACATGGGCAGTGACAAGTGTGGGGGAAAAAGCAGAGTGTCTTGTTGGGTGTGTAGTAGGACTGTGCTGGCTGATTGTTAACCAGACAAGACAGCCTCCGTCTCCGCAAATCTGTCCCCAAGACACCGTGATAGGCGTTTATATATATAGACATAGATATATACATTTTAAACAAAACCAATCAAGGTCAGACCGGAAATGTGGCACAGAGTGTTCTAGGCGAAACTAAATGAGTCAGGGCAGGGGAGTGACGTCTGCGCCAGTTTGGGCTTTTTTTTATTATTATATTTTTTTTTATTTTTTTTTTTATCTTCTTCGATGCTTCGAACCGAAACTCGAAACAAGTGAGAGGGAGAGACAGCAGAGCTGAGAATTAAACAGCATCGTGCTCCCCTTTTAGAAGATGTGCGCAGTGCTGGTGGAGAGCAGCAGCTCTTCATGTACAGATAGATTCCCCAGTCTCCGACCCCCCTCCCCCACCACCACCCCTCCCCTCCCTTCCCTTCCCTTCCCTTTTATCACCGAAATGACATCGTGACGCGCTCCTGAGATGAAGTCAATTTTGCGTCATTCCTGCGCACATGCGGACGGCTTCCATTCACACGTCAGAGGGCTTTTAAAGGCACAGTGCGCGGCGCCCGTGCGCCGTCCGCAGGCGGAGATGTTGTGTGTCTATGTGCCTACGTACACGGGCGAGGGCGGGGGGTGAAGATGAGCAGGGAGGGAGAGGAGGGATGGGAGGGGAGGCCCCAGGGTTTTGGCAGAGGGGGAAAAAAAAAAAAAAAAAAAAAATCCCCGGTGTAACTCCGAGAAGGGGCTCGGACCAGAATACCAACGAGTGCGATTGAAACACCTCCCCCACGTTTTAAAAAAAGAAAGAAAGAAAGAAAAGAAGAAAAATAACTTCTAGCCCGGCTCTGCAGTGAGTCAGAAAGTCCTCAGAGCCTCTCAAGTACAGATGTAGCGGAAGCTGTGTCGCCCTGTACGCGCCTCTGAACGTGATTTTGAGCCGTCATCAAAAAATAAAATACAAAATCGCTCAGGTTAATTCAGTGATAGGTTCACCTACACCGGTCTTAAAAAATGAAAACCCCTTTCTCGGATACTTTATGGCTCTTCTAATTATTAGTTCTATCATTATTATCTGCTTTATCTTAAACTTCTTGGTCTCCCCTTCACACGTGGTCGTCTGCAAATAACACACGCGCGTCTATGTGGGTAATTACGACAGCGGAAAGTCGGCCAGGACTGTTTGTCCTCCCCCGACTGCTTCAGCACCACGGACAGCGACAGAGTCCAGCTTTGGCCGTCACGAGGCGAACGCGGCGAGCTCCGTTTTTGCAGACGAGATATCACCAGCTACCTCGATTTTAACGCGATTACTTGAACCGACTAGGACACAAACACTGCTGGAGCAGAGCAGGGCCGACATGACGACACAGGAACTAGTCCAAGTCCGCGGCCACCTCTGATGATGACACATAAAGTGGGAACTTTTTGTACTTGCCCACTCAAAGCGCTCCTCTGCCACCTCATTCTTCATGACTTTCTGGAAGACAAACACACACAAAGCAAAATTACGCGGCTTTAACCAAAAAGTGCACAAACATTGAAACATTTTTTTTTTTTCCCGGATTTTGTGATCAGCCAGATGTTCTTGGCTGCTGACGTCAGTCTTTGACTTACTCAGCTGGGCTTGCATAAGTCACCCATGCACCCTGTGCTCCCGCTGGTCCATATCCTGTGGCTGACTCATAGATAATCGGCATGTAAATCAATACCGCAAGCACAACAAGTGGGCTACGTAACTGGCAGCCGGGCCACAGAGTCTGAAGCCCCTGAGTGGGAGATAATGTGGGTCACGACGAGCTCCGTGTCACAGCATATGATCCGATTTGGCTGATGCTCATGCGGTGAACAACTACGGCATGTTATGCATATTTCCTTTGCCTCGCTCGCTTTGATTTGATTACAATTAGTGGTGACATTTAATCATTAGGTGGCGGCAGAGCCGCGCTCTCTCTCTCTCTCGCAGGCCGCACGACCTCTTCCTGACTTTCACCAGCCTGCCCTCTTTACCCTTGGAGGGTGACTGTACTTATCTTGCCTTGCTTCACTGCTATCGCTGTGTTCTCAGTCAGTGCATCAACACCTTGGCTCTAGACTGCTTACTGCTAAAACTCCTCCAAAGTACAGTAACAGTCTACAGTCATGGCTACTGACGTCTGGCAAACCTCTGCGCGCTGCGATGCTACGCTTGCCACCGCAAGAGTTTGGCCGAGCGGGAAGAAGAGGCTCCATACACCGGATGAAGTTTCCCTGTCAGAGCCCAGCGCTACCCAGGGCTGCATCCGCAGCATAATCAAACCACCGGAACGTCAGCGGTGACCGCAGCCAATCATATTTCTCCCCGCTGTCTCCATGGTGACCGTGGCATTAGATTGTTACTGTAGCAACAGCATCAACCGGTAACAGTCTACAGCCATGGTCGCTAGGGGGCAAAAAAACACACACACACACGCATCTGAAGTAGGCTGGTGCAATAACAGCAGCTGAGAGCGAGACCAGACGAGCTTTATTCTGGGTTATTTATCTTTCAGAGGTTTTCTCTAAGAGCAGTTGATCAAAGGGAAGGGAGGAAACAGCAGCCGT
Organism: Nelusetta ayraudi; assembly: GCF_046127955.1. Lineage (NCBI taxonomy): Eukaryota > Metazoa > Chordata > Actinopteri > Tetraodontiformes > Monacanthidae > Nelusetta > Nelusetta ayraudi. Next base: position 11,825,128 of record NW_027466098.1, on the reverse strand, counting down.
AATGCAAAAGCTGTTTGGACGTCGCAGACAAAGAGGCAGGCGGAAGGTTGTTCAAGATGAAGCGCGTGCGATTTAGTTCACATTAGAAACGTCCTGCTGAGGCTGTTTGTCGGACGCTTTGCTTTTTCATATCAAGTTTGTTTATCATGTTTGACGAACATTCCCATGTTTTCATTTTCAATAATAAAGCAATGGAGCACCAGCACTGGGGACTGTGTGTCTTTGTCTTTGCTCACAAATCTAACTCGATTCTAACTTTTGGTGACATTAAAAGCTGGTAGCCGGTAAACGTGGACCCGACAGATTTGAAGGGATAGTTCACACATAATTGTGTTTCCCCCCCCTTTAGCTACTCACCTAAATGTTTGTGGAGTTTCTGATTAAATTTTCTGTTCCACATAACAGCTTTTGATTTCCAAGGGGATGAAGAGTTGCACTCAAAAGAAATGCAATATGATTTTTTTTTTGTTAGAACAAATCACAATAGGCTTCCCGACACTGGATGACAGGCAGGTGGAATGAAGAAATGTTATGTTTTCTGTTATTTGTTAAAAATTACTTTAACTTTAATATATGTACCTCTGTGCAAGTCATGAAAGGTTATGTGGCTGCCACAAGATTGTCCATCCACATCAGAATGAGCAATAAATGGAACTATCCCATAATGTCTTAAGGAGCATGACCAACTGCGTTAAAGCTGTGAGTTAACAACTACATTTAATGGAATATAAAAGGCCAGGCTGCACACGATAAACACTATAAACTGTTGGCCTTTTGTATAGCCCATTTAAAAAGAAAGAGAGAAAGAAAAAAAACAAACAAAACGGGAACAACTTTTTGAGAAGTTGCAAGTACATGATTGAAAAGACAGACAGTGTGCAGCACTACATAATATAATGTTTACAAGGTCCACATTCTTCATCTTACATAAAGTGGGTTATGTCTGAGATATTGAAAAAAAAAAAAAGGCCAATTTGTCTCTCCCTCACTGTGAAGGGTTTTATAAAAAAAGAAGAAAAAAAGACTGTTAAATCACAACACACAGCTGCAGTGTTCACGTTACGCCACCTCACCGCATAAACCTGTTGAACCTAGAAAAGAGAAGTTCACAAAAAAAAGTTGGACTTGGGTGAGACAGAAAATATCCCCGAGCTCTGAATGAGCCCCAAAATAATACTATTATCCTTTCTTATTCAAGGTGAGCGTCTCCATTCATGCATATTTACAATCACTTTGGAATAGATAAAGCAAAATAGAGTTATGGTGAAATTCATTTCCGTTTATGTTGACTCATCATAAGAAACAACAGAAGTGTTAGCTGTTCAGCCTTAGCAAGTATGTAAGTGGTCTTTATCTAAGGTAGTAAAGCCCTGACCCTCCCACTGCAGCATTTCATGATCCACGAAACTTTTCTTTTAAAATGACAAGTATTTACACATTTCTGAGCAATTATGGGCATCATGTAAACAATTAATACAAGAGGAAAATGACTCCCAAATATGTATTTCACATCGTGGATGACCGAACACTGTATCCTTGGATCTAGTTCATCTGCATCATGCATTGAGATAAAAAAAAAAAAAAAAGGGTTTTTTTTTTGGAACAATTTGTCAACTTAGACAAGTGAAACGTACAGCTGTCCATTTGAGACAGTGCATTAAAAATTAGCCATGGGATGACTGCTCTCTTACAGGAATTGGACTAAAGCAATGCCAGTAAACACAACCAGTCATAAAGGGTCAGCGCGCACATTCTCATAACTGGCAGTGTTGTAAAGACAATTACACAGGCGGGCGGCCGCCTTCGCTGGTCAAAATATAGAGCACCCTTTTCAAAGAGGAGCTTTGAAAATGTATTCGCAGACCTGAATAGCATAAGAAAAAAAAAAAACTTCAAGGGGAAGAGGAAAGAGTGGTTAAACCTTAACGGTGCCGCGTTTAGCCCCGGTACGACTCACGTAATAATAAATAATAACTGGTAGAAAAGTGCAGCCAATCTACGGCAGAGTGGTTAGAGACACGGGGTGATTAGCGGCGGCCCTGTGCTGCAGTGGCTCTCGGCCCAACGATCAGGGACAGGCTGACCTCCCACGCAGAATTAGTCATCTCTTTTACACCACTTATTATTTTTTTTTCCACTTAAGACTCTTATTCAACCTTCTAACGATTTTCCTTCACATCCGCGCTCGGCCGCCCAGGCTTCTTCGCAACACACCCCCTCCTCACCACCCCCACCACACACACACACACACACACACACACACACATTGAGCCAGCAGTCTCTCCACATTATCATTTACGGAAAAAAAAAAAAATACCATACAGTGGGTATGTCTCATACAGGCCATATTCAATTTTTGAAGCACGCAGATTTGCAATACAGTTTCACTTTAGACCAACCTCTAATACTTCCACTAAGGACAATTGATGCACATGTTTTTTAACACAGTCATTTTGCTCATTCCTATGAATATTATTCCCTTGGCATTGCTGAAAAATCTTTGATTTAACAGAATATTGGTCCTAAGAGAGATCCATGACATGACTTTTTTATGACCCTGTGCCATTTCTCATGTTATCTGACAAGTTTGTGCAGCTATCAGCATACATGGATAAAACAGCGGTAATGCAAATTTCCAAATTTGAATATTGTATATTCAAGGATAACGTTCATCAGAAGCAAAATATCCTCTCACTGAATATATCTGGGGAGAGACAGGTAGGCATCCTGCTTCCCTTACTGGAGGCAGTGTATAGTTTGAACCGGAGGGCATCCAATCCACTCGTGACGGTCCACTGTCTGAGTGGTCTCTCAAGGTACCTTCCACTGGACATGACTCAGACCTTAAGACTTTTAAAAAAGAAAAAAAGTACAAATTACAATACTGAATATGTGCAAGCAACCCTCCTAGCAAATAAAATTCACCTGTGACTCGAGAAGCAGACTGGCAAACAGTGTGTGTGTGTGTGTGTGTGTGCATTTTACAGAAATGTTCCAAAAAGGGGGAAAAAATTACTTTGTTCACCAACACATTCAGCAAACTCACCTATTGTTCCTTGCCTGAAATATAAATTGCATTGTACCTTTACACTGTTGGAGCCTGAAAGGAGTCCTTCAGAAAGCAGACTATGGTGCGAAAGGGGAAAGGCTCCATCTTTGTCTGATTTGATAAGAAAATACATCCGACATCCATATCACAAACACTTACAATAAGTTCTCCTTCCTTTCACTGGCAAAGCTCTCCTGCTCCTCTCGTGTGACTCCGAGGTGCTCCAAGGCCATCTAGGCGATGTGATCCCTCCAGCCAGGCTCTCATGCAAATATATACACCATAAATTGACCTGCTCTACACCCCATCGCTCAAAAACAAGGCCCTAATTCAAACTAAAGGTGTTCATTTGTTTGTAGTATGCATTATTTCCATGATACAAAGTCCAGACCACCTATCTTGCAGGTGAGGGGTGCTGGGACCCATAACAGCTGCTGAAGTTTCAAGGCGGGTTGCACTGAGGGCAAGTTGCCACTTCATCCCAGGGCAACAAGCACCTAAAGTCATTCAGAGCTGTTTGCCTCACATGGACAGTGGGAGGACAGGGTACTTCCTGCTCCTATTCTGAGCAGTCACCCAATGACCTTTGTCTCGCGGATGACTCAAGAAACACAAAATTATACACAGGAAACATTTTTGTGTCGTACAAACAGCTTTCCAGAGGTAAAACTCCCTAAAAATATTCTCTGTGTTGGCGTTGATGAGCATCGGGGACGAAGGACGTATGTTAGCACTGTTGTTAACCCCTGTATATCTACACAACTCCAAAAAAAAAACAAAACACATTTGTACAAAAGTGTAGTGCTTTGTCCAGTAATATACTTTGCCCTTCCCATAAAAACGAAAATATTAAATAAAGTCATTTTCCAAGTACACAGGAAACGAGTGCTGAGCAATAACAAAAGTGTATTAAAAAAAAAAAAAAAAAAAAAAAACAGGAAGTGAAGGCTTCACTTTCTTTATAAGAGAGCGCATTTTAAAAGGGTGAGCGTAAGGAGAGGTGGAGTGACTCAGCCCTTTCCCAAAGACAAGAAAACAACCACAGGCGTCACAGACCTCCTCTCTGATCCAGGTTTCAGAGGGAGGAAGAAAAAAACAAAACAAAACAAAACAAACGCGAATTCAAAGTTACTGAAAATGTGGCGTAATTGAATGAAGCCCTATGAACGCGTGGCTGCTCCGGGTGCATTAGCTGATGGCCCCTGAGTCATATCACCGCTTTCCACTCCCAGCCATACGCAAACAAGTCCTCCTCAGTACCGATGGAGAGCACGCGGCCATCGGGGCCTACTGACATCACTGCGACTCTGTTACCGTGGTAAGTGCAGGAGTGAAATCAACAGCCTGTGTGGAGTCTGAAAAGCCAGTAGCAAACATATCATCATATTGCTATACAGCAAAACTGGCGCCGCTGAGCAGGAAATGCGGTGTTGACGGCACCGTTTTTTTTTTTTTTTTTTTGTTTTGGCTCATTTCAGAACAGGGAGGATGAACAGAGCTTAGCTTCCCACTGCAGTTAAGAGGCGCAAACACCAGTGTCGGAGTTGAGTCTGAAGCCTGCAGCGCTGCTCTGCCTCGCCCAGACTTGAATTATCAAGCAAACACTGACACCTAGCGGCCACAGTGCGCTGTAGGCACGGATGTTCTTAATTTACGCAACAAGCCAGATGATCTGAGGAGGAGATCCCTTTAATTGGGGACAAATTGCTCCAGAGACGATCAATTTGTAAGTGAATTAATTGGTCACAATCAAACTGCAAAATGTTAAAAATGAATAAATAAAAAACAATTTCCCAATTTTGAAAACATTTGAAGCAAACTTTTCCCATTAGAGGTCTGACAGAAAATACATTGACATTAAAATACTTTTTGCGTTTAGTTACACAACAGTTTTATACTGAAGTATATTTCAAATGAGAAAAGAAAAAAACAAAAATCAAACTTCATGCTCAATAGTGAAAATATCTGGTTTTAGCTTCTGTCTATGACTGATGTGGAAGCTGTAATCATAGTGCCATTAGTGAGGTCCAGTGATTTCACAAAGGGTTGATCTAATAAAAAATCAAACGTTTTGGCATATGAGGAGAGTGAAGGAGCAAATGGAGTGGTTGACTTTTCTCATTTTCTGGGAAGCCCGCTGATGCAACAAAACATTGTTGTAACCAGTGGAGGACATTTAAGAAGCAGTGCAAACAGGCAAGTGCAGACCATCGATCACTTTAAATTATTTCGAGCAGTGTGTGTGTGTGTGTGTGTGTGTGTGTGTGTGTAATTGATTTTTCTTACCTAGACTAATCTAATTTTCTTTAAGAGCAAAACAAATGTGTAGGTCGTGACGCAGAAAGGATGCAAAGAGGAATTTGCTCAACTTCTTTGCTTGCGTCCTGCTGTGAGATCGCACCAAAAATGAAGATTAATCAAACATCCAGCTCCGCTACCCGATAATTTATTCCCGGCTGCCATGCATCACACACACACACGCTGTGTGAGGCTCTTCATCGCTTTGGACGTGAGACGCATCGCGAGAAAGACGGACATCTGGCGTGACTGGGTCTGCATCACGCCGGCCTCTGTTGCCGGGGAGAAAAACCGTGTGTAGGGGGAAGTAGCTCTCGCTCTAGACAGCTCATACTTGAATTCTCTCTCTCTCTCGCTCTCTCTCTCCCTCTCTCTCTCTCTCTCTCTCTCTCACACACACACACACACACACACACACACACACACACACACACACAGGACATTTCAAAGCAGCTGAGACAACATGCTGCAACCTGGTGAAAGTTCACCATTTCTCAGGGATCAGCTGGAGCGGCGGCGCTTCCCTCTGCCGCTGCTGCTGCTGCTGCTGCTGAACAAAAGAAGAGTCGCATACACGGTGGGAATGTGTTTATTTATTTGTTTGTTTACTTATTGACAGAATCCCGCCATCAATAAATGATGAGGGCGGGGAAAGAGTTGTGACGAGCCGGAATCAGAGACACTCGTACAGACAGCAGGGGTGGTGGTGGTGGCGGCGGCGGGGGGGTCCCACTACGTCTGGTTTATTGATTCAGAGTCTGACTGCTGGCGGAGCACGGAGGGGAGGGGAGGAGGGAGGAAGGAGGAAGGAGGTGGGAGGAGGGAGGCTGCGTCGTGACGCAGAACAGCGTGAACGACGTCTCACGCTCTGGTCCCCGGGAAAAGTCGTCGGGAAAGCAAACTCATTAAAAGCTCGTCCAGAGTGCGACGACGGCGCTCGGTTTCCCTTCCCGGAGGTCAAGTGGTCGGCATTAGAACCAAAGCGGCCCACATTAGCCGACACTCCAGTTCTGGAGAAGCCCAGTTGAAGGTCGCGTCTCAGTGCACAATTACAATCCCCCCAAACCCCCCCAACCCTGATTCCTTTCTTCATCTAATAGCGACGAAAGCCACGCGTCTCAGTTACAGAGAGGCTCACGCGCTTCCGTCCCGGGAAGAAATCCTTTCAAATCACGCGGACGCTCCGAACTCTCAGTTCATGCACCGCGGACGTGAATGAGCAGCGGCAGCAGCGAATTTGGTTTCATCTCGCCGCGCTGCGAAAAAACGGGTGGGGGGGGATTATTCACGGCTGGTAATCCGTTTTGAGTGAGGTTTCTCTGGATTAGGCTGCGCTCGCTCCCAGACAGTCTGGACAAATCTCGCCTCGGCTCGGCTGGTCTGGTCTGACTGCTGCCCCTCCAACCCCCCCCCCCCCCCCCCCCCCCCGACCACCACCACCACCACCTTCATCAACGGTGCTGCCAGCGTTGCGTCATTCTCCTTGGCAGCCGCAGGGGGCGCACTCGTCCTGGCCGCACTGCCGGGAGGGGACGCCTGGCGCTGCGCCTGGTTTCTGCTGCAAAAAGGTGGGAGAGCATTAGCGCTAATGACGGTGACTCTGACAAATTAGAGGTAATCGCGTGGAACAATAATGCAATTCTTGTGTAATTGTCGCCGTGTCTGGGAGCCGCAGAACTCAGTCTTTTTTTCTTTCTTTTTTTTTTAACAGCGGATGAATAAAAAGGATGCGTTCACAAGGTCAAGGGCACAGCCACGCCTTGAACGCAGCCTCACATGCGCTGTTAAGCCACTAGGTGTCAGTGTGACACCCTGATAAAAATAAAAAAAAATCCTCCATCGTGCCTCTGAACAGTGAGGATTTGCTCCCCCCCACCCAGCCAGCCAGCCTCCCTCCTCCCGTCATTCATTCATCCTTTAATCTGGCTCACCTGTCTGCGAGGCGCCCGCACAGGTTGGTTGTCGGGGTGGTTGGGAGCCCACGGCCCTAAGCTCTGGTTGGAGTAGAAATCCATGGGGTAGACCTCCTTCCAGCTCACCTCCTGCAACGCCACAGCTGCCTGGGAGACGGCGGAGGACGGATGACAGCGAGTGAGGCATGGGAAGGAAAGGGGAACAAAAAATAAAACAGCAGACAGCGCAGGAAGCCGAGCAAATGTAAGCGTGCATTATGCATGAGTGCGTCTGCGTCGGCGGGGCTGCGCGGGGGTTTTCGCGTCGCGTTCCATTCAATCCGAGCCCTCGCGCTTGCCGGAACGGGCCGCCGCCGCCGCCGCCAGCT